>NC_141149.1:120351343-120671655 GCF_053477565.2 Lygodium microphyllum | reverse complement strand
GAACTGATCATCTGGGAACAACAGGAGTGTGTCCGCAATCCCTTTGACTTGAGCTTTGAGTTTCCCACTACACTGACTTGAGCCTTGCACCCATAGCAATTACATCGTTTACACTGAATAGAGTAATGCCCATTGAACTGGTAAACGATGTAATTGCTATGGGTGCAAGGCTCAAGGACAAGTGGCTGGTGGAGCGAGAGGCCAACCCAACTGCTTGGGAAGCCGAGGACCGTGACTTTTGGCATGATAAAGTCCTCCAGGTGCCTAGATCGGTAGAGGGCTATAATTGCCAACCCACCTGGAGGCGATGCATTTTTTATGTCAACCTGGACGCTTGGATGGTGTTTTGTAACACCCTCCCTTCTGAGAGAAACGACCCCATTTTCATGTCGTATTCTCAAAGGGTAGGCGTGGATTTTAATCCGTTCATCCACGGGAGGTTCGACTTCCCCATCATCTATAACGCCAATAGCACCTCCTATAAGGATGCCCTTGTATTTACCCTCCCTAATTTGTTCAATTCTATAGATAGATTCCTTAGTGAGTTCACCTCCTATCCTGACCCCGCCTTCATAACAACTTGTAATTATCTTAGACTAATTAGGGTCCTAGTCCACCAAGAGCCTGCACCTCAAGAATGCCACCTCCCCCCCCCCCTTTACTTCGACCCCAACGCCATAGATAGCAGCACCATGACTCACCTCATGATGCGCACTACTCTTTTGCCATCCTTCTGTGTTGCACTGCTTGAGGATATGAGCGATAGAAAATTCACACAGTGCAACCATCCTTTCCTTTCCACCATCACTCTCAAAACCCGCCTTAATCTCAAGGGCTACTTGCTGAGTCGCAGATTCCTTAACAAGGCCCCGCGCCCTCCACAATACCCTACCTGCCATTCGGAGGATGAGGATTAAACTCCCGTTATGCCCTTGTATCACATGCATCTATGTATAAGCCTCTTTATATTTATTTTTATTTATATACAAAAAAAAGCCACAAGGCACAAAAGAAAAGGGTGAACTGGAAGGCAGAGACAACAGTAAAGCATAGCAAAGACAAGGGATGCATCTACCATTAAGGAAAGATAAGAGAGAGAGAGACCTTCACAAGATCCGCTTGCAACTCCCCTTCGCCTCGTCGTGCACCACAATCACTGCACCTAGGGTTCTCCCTAGCCCCTTCCCCACTTCACGCTCAGGGCAACATCAAGGGCAGGGCTTTTAGACCTGTCACCCTAGGCCTTGCACCGCACTTCCAACAAGACACGAACTGGGTCGTCAAGTGTGGGACATTACCAAGGGCTTGCCCAAGGTTAGACCCATCTCCTAGTTCCACTGCCACGAGCACCACGCACTACATGGAGAGCCAAACACACCCCTTAGCGAGTGTACAACTTTTCTTGCAGGTTATGTTCGAGTTTCAAGACGGGGTGCTCAGCTGAAGAAGATCACCCCCGACACCCTTTAATGACCAAAACTTTTTCCCATGTGCCGGACATGACACCATTGCCGCTGGTTCAAGAGCTTTTCTGAATTGGGATGGAAGGACCCACATGCTTCATGTCGCCAACCATCTGCCTACTGATGGCTACCATGATTGAACCAAATCAAGCAAAAGGAGTACTCAGTAATGGATCTGCCATTGGCATAGATCTTGGAACCTCATCTTCCAAAGATGCATGCCTAACGCCTCAAGATCTACGGATTGCTTATTGATTCCACAAGCCTAAAGATTTTCAATGCAAGGCGAAAGATCTTCAACGCAGCACTAAAGACCTTCAACTCAAAGACAAAGATCTTCAAATCAAAGACATAGATTTTCAATGCGGAGACAAAGCATATCTTTGTCAAGGCAGAGTTCGGGAGGGGCTTCTCCAGGATAAATCCCTCCAATACCATCCTCCTAAGGGATTGCTTATTGATCAAGCATTTCTGATGCTCAAAGGACGGCCGGCTACACATTTTCCACCAACCAATTGGAACCCCAATCAGCCGTCGCAGAATGGAAGCCACAACTGTGTGAGAAATGCCGAGCCTCTTCATGAAGCCTAAAGCACGCCGACATCTCTCCTAGTCATTGTCATTAAACTCCATCACCTCTCATTCACACAATCCCCTTTGAATCAGTGTCATCTACCCACTAGTTCCACCTAGCAGCAAACCCAACTAGCCACTAATTCCCACTGCAGTGCCATGGGACTGGCACTTGACTAGGAGGGGGGTAATGTTTACCGTATTTACTGCAGCATAGAGGAGTGAGAAAATGAAAAAAAAGTAAAAAAGGAAAATAGCAAAAAAGGCGCAGGATAAAAGAAGGAAAAGGCGCCCTGGAAATTTAAATGCTCAGGCACGACCCTCGAAAAGTTTCAGTGTCACCCCGAGACAGCAAAAGAGTAAAAGGCGCACCATTAAAATGTGGAAGCACTCCCGAATCCTTGTAAAAGAGCGGCAGGCTTACTCCTATGCAAAGTGTATGCATTAGTTGGGAATAGGATAAATTAGAATGGTGGGAAATGGGAAAAAGGGCCTAGGCTACGGCCGGCCATGTAACAAAGGGAAAAGGGGATGACCGCCCAAAAAGGATTTAGGGTTTTGCTTTATAAAATTGAAAAGTGAATGAGAAGCTCATTCTTTTGGTGTGTGGAAAAAGGAGTCTTCTTCCTCCTCTCTTCCTCTCTCCTTCTCGCTTGTGTGTGCTCTTGAGAGAGGGAGTGTGAGAGTGTGTGGGAGTGAGTGTGTGGGAGTGAGGGATCAAGTGGGTGAAGCTCTTCACCATCTCCTCTTCTCTTCGCTCGCCCGCGCGGCTATGGAGGATGGAGCTTGGAGATGGAGGAAGCTTGAGGATGCTTGAGCTAGCATCAAGAATCGTGGAGCTACCGGAGTGCAAGAGAGAGGATGGTACTCGATCAAGCATCAAGGTAAGCTCACTACACTCGTAGGATCGACGGCGCGTCAGCTAGGTGAGAGATAGCCACTAGAGCTCACTTGGAACACTTGAAACAATAAGCGGTCCGTGGGTCTTGGCGGTTGAGCGAAATCTCCCACACATCACAAGCGAGCTTTTTGCCAAGTTTTGCACTATTTTTGCCCTATTTTGCCCTGCTTTGCAACAGTAAACCCTACCCTTTTCCAGTGCGATTTCCTAATCCTAACCTACTCTAAATGCAACAAGAATCAAAAGCAAAAAACTGAAAGAATTTCTTCATGTTTCCCAATCATCAAACAAACAAAATATACCAAAATACTTACTTGTTTTGAAGATCAAAAACACCCAACTTCCTACCTATCTCAAGCTCTGTTTCGGGGATGAGTCCCTTACTTCGATGCTCGCTATGAGGTGCGCAAGTGCTCAAGCTTGAATCCGTTGGTCCCGGCAATGGAACCAAAATGTGGGAGCTTTCGCTCAACTGCCAAGACCCACGAACCGCTTATTGTTTCAAGCATTATAAGTGATCTCTAATGGCTATCTCTCACCTAGCCGACGCGCCATCTATCCTATGAGTGTAGTGAGCTTACCTTGATGCCGAAACGAGTTGTCTCCTCTCTCACACACCCGAGTAGCTCCACGATCCTAGATACGAGCTCAAGCATCCTCAAGCCTCCTCCATCTCCAAGCTCCATCCTCCATAGCCGCACGCGCAAGAAAAGAGAAGAGAAGAAGAGAAGAGGAGATGGTGAAGAGCTTCACCCTCTTGATCCCTCACTCTCACACACTCACTCCCTCACACTCTCACACTCCCTCTCTCAAGAGCACACACAAGCAAGAAGAAGGTGAGGAGAAGAGAAGAAGAAGAAGACTCTTGTTAGCCACATACCAAAGAATGAGCTCTCATTCACTGTTTGAACTTTATATATACAAACCCTAAAATCCCATGGGCACCCATCCCTTTTTTACATGACCGGCCCTTGTGGTAAGGTCTTTTTTCCATTTCCCTCTTCTAGCCTTATGCCTCTAGCCTACACCCGTCTAGTATTTTACAATTGGCACAGGAGGGAGCCTGGCGCTCTTTTACAAGAGTTTTTCGAGTTTTTTGAGGCTCCCTTCATTTAAAATTGCGCTTTTTGCCCCGGCTTAGTTTTGGAGGTCGCCTGTGTGTCTTTGCTCTTTTTCCATGTTTTTTTCTACTTTTTCCTTTTTTCGCCATCTGGACTTGGGGTTAACAATGTGCAAGGAGATGCTCCAATTGTTATTATATGTGACAACATGAATAGCTTTTACAAATGGATTTGGAACAATTGGAGCTCTGGTAGGTTACTCATGAATATATATGTGCATCACGTAGGTTCAAAACAATGTATTTTTAAAATACCATTTTTATACATTTTTTACATACAAAAGGGCGTATTATAAAGGGGTTATTTACAGATTGAATAGAAAAGGGTTGTGTTTTATTTAGGAAAAATTAAGAGATAAGGATATTTATAAATAGGCCTTGAACGCACGTGATATAGAGGATATACATATAGTAACTTTCTTGAGAATCGGAGCATAACAATTGAGGTGCATTACCATTTTTGAGAGAGAAGGTACTTGCAGGAGAGATTGACTTGGTATGTGTTAGCACACACGATTAGATATTTGACATTTTCAAAAATACATTGGGTTCAGAGAAACTTCGAAAATTTCAAAGCTTAGAGTTATAGTAATACAATTGATCTTGAGGAGGAGTGTTGAGACAACAAACTCAACATGTGCAGACATTGATGATGGACCATTTGGTTAGATGGATTTTTGTTAAGATTCAAGCTCATGATCACCCACACTAACTCTACCTTGACACCCGTAGTCTTAGTTGTCATCATCTGTCATGCGTGTCCAATAAATGAGTCAGAGACTCAACCATAGTTAGTGAGATAGTTAGTTAGTAGACTAGACTGTTAAGTGTGTGTGACTAGACTTTAGTCTATGAGTTATGAATAATGAAGAGAAGAACATGAGAGTACTCTACTCTTTGTGTGGGTTTCCAATATCTATGTCTTTCTCTCTCCCTCTAAAACTTTGACATGGTGTTAGAGTGAGGTTAGCTTGGCTTCGTGGTGCACAAGAGATGAGACTTGAAGGATCTGGAAGCTAGAAGGTGACTGTGACCTGCAACTCGAGAAGGAACCATGTAGAGGTTCATTAACAGCCATAGCTTACACATGATGTGATATGTATCAATGTTTCTAGAGTTTTCACCTGATAGAGCCTATTGAGGCTTGCAAAGGGGGTTCATCGGCTTGTATTGGAGCCCTAAATTTTGTGTATTAAGGCTAGCATTTGTAGCAGAACGTCATCAAATGAGTGTGTTTCTACAATAGTCCTTTTTTTTGCAAAAGCCATATCTTATAGCAAAAATAAATTTTGGAGAAATAGTCCCCCAACCCTACCCGTTTCAACATGGACTACAACTTTGCAGAAGAAAGTTTTTTCAAATTATTCAAGGATTTTGAGTTATTTAGCATAGACATGTGTAGACTGGTTGTTTACTACAAGAACAATAGGTGTTTTCAAGCTTCTTGACATTTATACACATTGACAACATTGACAACCTTGGGAAAGGCATTGGTCACTCTCTAGGAATTGATGGCTTTTATCTTGGCATCAAGTTGAGCTTTCTAAGTTCAGCCACCACCATTGGCTATGTAATCAAATAGAATGCTGGAAACTTTGTATTCAACAAGCATTTGATGTGTTTATACTTCAATAAAGCCTTTGTAATGGAATATTGATGCTTGGTTGCTCTAGGATAATATTGAAATGGTTTGAACAATGATTGCTCTATTTTGAGCTGATGTACTACTGGTTACTGAAGCATATCTACTGGTTATAATAGGCTATTGTCTGTCATTGACAGTAAGAGGATTTTTCTTCATGTTGGCATGGTTTTTATGCATCTGTTGATGCCTATTTGGACTTGTCTTGATACCCAGATGTTGTGCTAGTGCTTTGGGATAAATTTGAGTTGTTTTGGGGTTGCATTGACCTCAGTATGACTGTGTTTTTATTGCTGTAATATAGTATACAACTAACAGACAACTTGACAAGGTTTCCATAAAGTGGTTTTCTGTTGTCTGAGTACTCCAACCGAATGTATTGACTCTATATATGTCATGTATGCATATGGACATGTCTATGGGCTATTGTGGGCTTTAAATACTCTAAATCTAGAATGATTTCACTACTGGTTATGCAATGGGTTGGCTGTGTCAAGAGTTTGTCTCACATTGTTATTGCTTATCTGAACTACTGTTGAAGTTTGTATGTACATGCCTTGAACCCTAGAGGTTATGGTATATGTTAGAGATGGTTTGAGGTTGTTTTGAGCTAGAAACACTTCAATTTTTGCAAAGGATTTATGGCTAGTTAAACATAGACTATTGTTTGTCATAAGTGATTGGAAAACACCTACATCAACTATATGCTATCTACTTAGAATGCCACTGTATCTAGATGTTTTGCTACATTTTTGGGGATGTTTTTGACATCTCTGAGAGGTGAGATACCCTGGTTATGATTGAGAATTACTATTACATTTTCTTGTATTGAAACTGTCATAAACAACTAAGTGGTTGGTAGGGAGTCAAGCACTTATAAGTGGTATATGGCACTGAATACTATAATGGTAGATATGGCAAATACTCAAGGCATTAACAATATCACTCAAATTGTGGGAGAGAAGCTTGATAATAAAAACTTTACTTTGTGGAAGTTTAGGATGCAAAATTTCTTGATTGGCAAAGGCTACTGGGATTTATGCATGGGAGCTGAAGTAGAACCTGAATTACTTGAACGGAATCTGACTCATGATCAGTGAAGAGCTCACCGAGAGTGGTTGGAAAGAGCAAGCAAAGTGTTACACTAGTTCTCTTTATGTATTTTTGATATAATTGCTTGCGAATTACAAGCTATCAGTCCCCAAAGGATGCTTGGGATATTCTCATGAAGAATCATGGCAATGTTACTTATGCAAGGAAGATACAGCTAAAGCAACTGTTTAAAAATATTTCAGAAATGGAAGGAGCTTCCAAGCTTATACGACAGAGATACAAACCATAGTAGACCAGCTTACTACTATTGGTTCTCAAGTGTCAGAGGATGACATGATTGCAATTACATTGAATGGATTGGACAAGGAGTATAAGGCATTTGGCACATCGATATCTATGAGAGCAAAACCTCCTGACTGGAATGAGTTGCTTGCTCTATTTGTGCATGAGGAAGTTAAACTTGGACCGAACACTACTTCCAGTACCTCTTAGGAAGAGATATTGTACTTTACTCTAGTCAATGTGCTAGACGTGGAAGAGGCCTTAGATCTTTTGATGGTCGAGGGGACACCCAAAATGCACATGGAAAGTAGTAGAAAAATTCATGGCAGAGTTCTAATGCACAAGGTCAATGCAGATTTGGAGCCTTTCAAGGTAGGGGGAGATCACCTAGAGGTATAGGTGGCTCCTCGTAGTCACATGATCAATCTAACAAGGATAAAGATTATCATTATTGTGGTAGATACAGACACATAGCAAAGGAGTGTCATAAAAAAGCAAGCAAATATGAAGGCAAAAGGCAAACAACATGGAAATTATGCATCTTCTAGTGGTACACAGGATGGCAAGGGAGATAGATTGTTTGCTATGCAACATGTTTCTAAGAATATGCCTAGGACAGACAAGGATGAAAAGTGGTATATAGCCTCAAGAGAATTTAATCACATGACTCCACACGATGAATGGTTTGACAAGTTAGTACTAGGATCTCATGGATATGTTTGCACTGGTGATGACACACGACATGATATTCAGCATACATGTGTGGTTCCCCATGATTATGCATGATGGCAGGAAAAAGAGTTTACATGGTGTATTACATGTACCTTCAATCACTAAGAATCTATTGTCTATTGGTCAGATGGCAGAACAAAATTTATAGGTAAGGTTCAACAAGGATGATTGCTTTATTGAAGAGTACAGAAATGGTTGTAAATTGATTTCTAGAGGCAAAATAGATGGTAGGATATTCACACTTGATGCATCTATTCTTGAGTTAAAAGTAGCCATCTTTGCCCATGATAATGGAGCAATTCTGGATGTAGAAATCTGGCACAAAGGCATTGGTCATGTAAATATTTAGAGGCTGAAAAATATGTGGCAGAAGTAGGTTGTACTTGTCTTTCCAAAGTTCAAGTACAATGATTTAGAACATGTCAATTCGGCTTGTTAGTTTAGAAAATAGGAAAGGTTTTCATTTATGGGGCATATCAGAAATAGTTCTCGACTTTGAAATTGATACATACGAATGTATAGGGTCCATTCCATAATGTCTCTTTTGGTGGTGCCAAGAATTATGTATCATTCATTGATGATTTCAGTTAGTATACATGGCTGTACATTCTAAAACACAAGGACGAGGTACTTGATTTTTCAAGGATTTTAAGAAACATGCTGAAAAAGAGTTTGGTTGCTACATTTGATATCTGAGGTCTGATGGAGAGGTGGAGAATATGTCTTTAAAGAGTTTGTACTTGACCAAATATGGGATAAAAAGGCAACTCACATGCAATTATACACCTCAGCAGAATGGCATGCATGTGTGAAAGAATCATGTCATTATGGAAGTTGCCACTAAGGCAATGCTCAATGAAAAGAATATGCTAAATGGATATTGGGCTAAAGCAGTGGTTACTACAGTCTATGTATTGAAACGAATACCTACAACTGGAACTCATGATTTGACTCTATATGAGAAACTGTATAAGCACAAACCTAACATTAGCCACCTCAAAGTATTTGGTTGCATTGCTTATGTTCATGTGCCTAATGAAAAGAGAAGGAAATTAGACCCCAAGGTTGTAAAGAGTGTCTTTCTTGGATATGCATAAGACAAAAAGGCCTACAAGTGCTATAGTCTATCTACTCGAGACTTTGATCAGTAGAGATATATTTTTTGATGAGCTGGCCTCTTGGTATGGTTCTCTAAATGCAGTGGTTTTTGATGCATCAAGCAGCTCTACTCATGCTGAAAATCATCCTTCAATTAGCACTATAGTTAGTGGCCCTTTAGGTAGTGGTTCATCCTACTGTTAGTCCTTGGATAGGACGATGGCTGCATAGTTATGATGTTGGATTCACTAACATGGATATGTCAATAAGGGGGAGATTGGATGAAGGCAAGGAAAATTTTATTGATGATGTTACTCACCCACTTACATCTGCATATGAGTCACCTGGAAGTGACAGCCTTAACAATGAATTGGGCATAGCATTGGTTATGATGCCTAGAGCAGGTACATGCCATCCCATGAGAGGTAATCATATAGTGAACCATAGTTGAGAATATCTAAAAGGGTCAAGAACCCAGTTGATACGCTGACATATAGTGGGTATTTAGCTAGAAATTATGCATATATGACCAAAGTGTCAGACTATAGAGAGCTTACAAAATTCAATGACGCACTTAGAGATAAAAACTAGTGTGCTGCCATGGATGAGGAATATGCAACATCAATTGAAAATAACACATGGGAATTGGTTAGTCTGCCTGAGGGCAAAGTACCCATCGGAGGTAAATGGGTTTACAAAGTGAAGTGTAAGGGAAGTATACTGGAAAGGTATAAAGCTCGGTTGGTCGCAAAGAAAGGGATATGCATAGCATATGGATTGGACTATGAGGAAACTTTCATCCCAATTGCCAAGATGGCAATAGTGAGACTAGTAATTGCATCAGTAGCGTCAAAGGGATGGAAGTTTTGGCAAATGGAAGTGAAAATTTCCCTTCTTAATGGTGACTTTCTTGAGGATCTTTATATGGAATAGCATGAGGGGTATGTACACCCTAACTATCCCAAACATATGCATAGGCTGAAAAAGGCATTGTATGGGCTGAAACAAGCACTGAGAGCATGGAATGCTCACATTAGTAAGTATTTGTAGCAACTTGGTTTTCAGATGGGTTGCAAACTAAAGCTTGTTTATGAAGAAGACAAAAAATGGTTACGTTTTTTTGGTGGTTTATGTGGATGATCTTATCATCACTAGAGATGATGATCATAGGATTGCTGAAATTAAAGCAATGTTATAGGTTCAGTTCAAGGTGAAATATCTTGGAGAATTAAAGTACTTTCTTGGGATTGAGGTTGTGTCTACACCTCGTGGCATATGGGATATGCTACTGAAATATGGGGTGATGGAATATAAACCCATGGGAATATCATTGGATTAGAATGCCAAACTTGAAGTTGATGTTGGGAATGAAATAGAGAATGTCACTATGTATAGAAAGATGGTGGATAGCCTAATCTACCTCACTATCACTTATCCTAATTTGAGCTATGTAGTGGGGTTGATTAGACAATTCATGTAAAAAACTTGTGAGCCACATTTAGATGCTACTAGGAGAATCATGCAGTATGTCAAAGGTATTGTTGACTATGGATTATTTTATGAGCATGAGAATTCACTTGACTTGACATGTTATACTACAAATGTTGATTGGGCTCCTTGTATTTATGATAGAAGGTCAACCAATGGTTATGTTTTTAGCTTGGGCAGCTGTATGATTAGATAGAATAGTAAGAAATAGCTAACCATTGCATTGTTTAGCACAGAGGTAGAAAACAAGGATACAGCCTTTAAAGCAACTTGTGAAGAAGATTGGCTTGTGAGACTACTACATGACATGGGTATTCAATTGGACAACAAAGTCACATTGCATTGTGACAATCTCAGTAGCATGATGCTGGCTAGCAACCCTATCTATCATACAAGATCTAAACACATAGAGGTTCTTTACCATTTCATTAGGGAAATGGTACTTGCTAGACAAATTGATCTACTTCATGTGATGACAGAACCGAATCACTTGGTAAAGATAAGTTTTTTCATTTTATAGAGTGACTTGGAGTACAACAGTTAGTTTGAGCTTGAGGGGGAGTGTTGAGATTCAAGCTCATGATCACCAACATTGAATCTACCTTTACACCCATTGTCTTAGTTGTCGTCATCTGTCATGTGTGTCCAATAAATGAGTCAGAGACTCAATTGTAGTTAGTGGCATAGTTAGTTAGTAGACTAGACTATTAAGTGTGTGTGACTAGACTTTAGTCTATGAGTTATGAATAATGAAGAGAAGAACATGAGAGTACTCTACTCTCTGTGTGGGTTTCCAATGTCTGTGTCTTTCTCTCTCCCTCTAAAACTTTGACAGTCCACATGTCTATAATTAGTATATCAATGGTCATTATGATTCTCACATAACCATTAGCATACCACTTATTATGTTTGGTCTATTACACCTATCTATAGTTCGCATGGTTTAGAGCTAGTTAATTGGTGTAGTCTGTTTTGCATTGTTTAACTTACTAGGCCACTTTTCTTTATGCTATATCTTATGTATACTTTGTATACATTGAGAAGTGTTTGGAAGAAGAAAAAACACCCAAGAAGAAATTGTTTTGGTATCCATCTCTCTTTGTGTGCTCTTGAGTGAGCTTCCTCTTGTGTATATGGTGTGCCTTTGGTATAGCAACTCAAGCAAGTCTTCACAATAGAAAGAGAGAGAGTGTGGATATGTATGTGTGTAAATACTTACCTATTAAATGCTCCCTTGATAGTATGGTTTGCGTAGGCCATCAAGAGATAATCCTAGGCGAGGCCATTTGGAACTCCTTTGGAATATCATAGATATTATTGCCTAGGCTTACTTGAGTCTACCTCTTGGGCAAGCTCTACTCCATACCCATGAGAATTCAATGCTATTTAAAAAAATCAAGGGAAGAAATATTGAGAGAGAGAGAGAGAGAGAGAGAGAGAGAGAGAGAGAGAGAGAGAGAGAGAGAGAGAGAGAGAGAGAGAGAGAGAGAGAGAGAGAGAGAGAGAGAGAGAGAGAGAGAGAGAGAGAGAGAGAGAGAGAGAGAGAGAGAGAGAGAGGAGGTCTTACTCTCATCTTCTTGGCCCCATAATTCTCCCATCAAATCCCCCTAGTCTGAGCAACACGAGAGACTTTTGATAAGCATAGGAGGGTCAAAGTATGGGAGACAAAAGCTTGGGAAAGCAAAGTATCACAAGTGGCACCCAAGTGAAACACTTTGAATTCTTTGTGCACAACTAAGATGAATTTGACTGTCCCAATCGCAAGTCAAGTTTAAATGTTATCACATTAACCTAATTATTTCTATAAGTCATACCTTCTAATAGCATAAGGTTACTTAGAGTAATCTACCAAGAGATTAAGATTTCTCGGGACACATAGGAACTTAAACTCTTAAAGTAGTCTAGTTTGACCACCCTAGTGGAAGATAGCATTATCATCCAATTGTTGATAATTATGATTTTCCTCAATTGCAACTAGCACCTTAGCAATGTAAAAGGAGGTTATTCAATTAGACTGAGAAACCACATCAAGCATTGGGATAAGAGGCCTAAGAAGGGAAAAAATATTGATATTGACCAACCAAAGACCACTTAACTTTTAACCAGGTTGCCAAGTCAACTCCTAAGAGTTGTTGCACCGGATAGGTGATATTGGTAACTAATTCCTATGATTTATCTAGCCTAATTCCTTGATAGTTACAACACTCATTCGTAGTAGTCCAACTAATCTAATGTCTAGAACTCAGTAAGATTGCTTAGTCTTGCACTTCTTCTCTTAAATCTTCACGGCTAGGTCTCTATTATGGGCACTAGGATGCTAAGCCTAGGAAAACTATGGCTTCTCCCCATCTTTCAGGGGCAACTCCTTATAAATTGCTCCAGCCATACTAGTGGTTGTTTATCCAGGAAGTTTTGTGTTTAACTTTAAAAATATTGGTTTCAAGGTATAGATCCAATGGATCTATTTACACATCTCCATTTAAATTCCTTTTAGGTTGTTTCTTCTCTACCTTTATATAATTTTTTTTCAAACTTAATCAACAGCAAACATTCAAAACAAATCATCTAATGTTCCACAAACCCATAAACTTTAATTTCCTTTTTTATATCTCCCCTCTCTGTATTGCAAATCGTCATTTTTAAAAAATGTTTAGATCATTATTTCATTTTTATATTTTGAGAGTAACATCCTTTCTTTCCTCCTCATTACTAAACATTAATCATGATAAAAACAAGTTCTCTCTACACCCTTACATGTACACATACATTGTTTATTTTAAACCCCATATCTCTCCACTCTTTATCTTAAGGATCATCTAAGCATTTTTTTAAATGAATACTATGTAAAAGTTTAATATAGATGTTGAGACTTTCCCTCATGCCACCATATAATTAAATTGTTAATTTTATGTAGTTTATAATTTCATTTAAGCATTGTAGTTATTTTCTAACTTAGCAACTATCATAAAATACCCTTACATTTCTCTTTTTTGCTCCCCATGTCATAGCTTAGCACACCATGTATACTCTTAATTGTGTCAAATAAAAAACACCATGTTTATATGGATATTTTCTTTAACAAAAATAACATTAAATTATTTTTTTATTTTTTAAAAATGATACTTTCAGCTTTTCCATGAAAAGACCTTAATTTTTATTGATGCAAAATATAAAATTTTCAAATGAAAACTTTCATTTTTACTAAAAAAACTATTTTTGAATTTTCCAACATGTTATATAATCTCAAAATATTATGAAAATTTTTAATAAACTCTTAGCAGTATAGACTTCATGGGACAAATATTATATCTCATATTTATTCAACTAGAGATTTAAAAAAAAAATAGAATCAGACCTTCATAAATGCAAAACACCATTAAAAATAGAAAATCGGGTCTTAATATTTTTTATAAAAATTCTAAACTGAGAAATTACTCATGTTATACCATTTATTTTTCTTAAATGAGATAAGACACTTACTTGTTAAAACATGAGTCGTAGTTGCATCTTTAGAAGTCGTGTCCTTTCTAGTCCAGCCAAGAAGAAGAAGTCTACCCAGTCATTTGGAATAGCAAGCTCACCATTTCCCACTTCCTCGAGTTTTTCTTTGCAAATTGCATTGTTGCCATATGAACGGGCACTTAGAACTCTCTTAAGATTTAATTTTGGTTAATTTTAGACTTAAGAACCTAGCTTCCATGGAGTTCATGTCGACGACTAAGAGAGGGATAGAGAATAGTTCAAGATCTCCCTCATACTTCCATGAAATCACTGATCGAATAGAGCAATTGAAAGGCAAAAAATTGTTCTCTTGCCCTATCACTTCAAATCGGGTGGGTACATTGAAGCTCCAGTTTAATGTTTAGGAGAAAGGTATGGCGATGATCTTCAATGAAAAGGCATTGACTTCAATTCTCTCCTCTTGCTCTTCTTAATTAAATTTTTGATCAATCTCCTAGCTTTAATTGTGCTATGGAAGCCTCTTATCTCTCTCTCTTCTCCAATGCACCTAGCAAGAAGGCACCTCCTCTTCTTGACATCTTTCTCCCAGATGCCCCCTTTCCTCATCTTCCTTGCAAGGAAGATGGTGATGAAAATAATTGGAAGGAGGAGGATATAGTTGATGGATTACGAAATGCTAATTGCTACTGCCCATGATCATGATCACGACAATTATTAGTTGTAATTATTGATGGGGTTAGCGAGAGCACTAGAGGAGTTAGTCTCATCATCATCATCTGGATTCTGCAATCTTTCTCTCTCTCTTAGTAGGCAATGGCTAACAATGCATTATAGAATTTCCTCCATCTCTCCTCCCAATTCTACTTGACAAGAACCACACTAGCAACAACTCTCTCTCTCTCTCCAATGCGCCCACCACCAGGAAAAAAAGCCCTTCAAGATCACATCCCGCTCTCTAATACGTTGTGCAACGGCCACCTTTTTTCTTGATTTTTCATTCCTTTTTCGTAAAAATAATATTTTTTCTCTAAGAGCATTTGATAACTTACAAAATCATCACAAAACATACACCATTACATACATCCACCTATGTCAAAGTATTATAAAGTAATGTTGGTCTCATCACCCTCAGAATCATTTAGAGTTACTGAATTCTTACAATGCCTATCAAGACCACCGAGCTGAGAAGTATTTCCTCAGAAAGTAAAATTGTGACTGCAGCATTGTTTTAAGGAGTCAAAGTCATATGTGCACATTGGCTTTTCCTTACCAAGTACTTTTGTATCCTTGCTTATCAAAAGTCTATTAGATTGATTAATACTCATTGCCTTAGCTTATAAAATAGTTTGGAATTTGTTGCTTAGGAGGTAGCATAACTCACGAAATTCCCCACCCCTTAAATTAATACTAACATATACTAGCTTCAAATCTTAAAATTGCACTTCTAACATCCTGATCTCAATTTTTCAAGACCCTGCCAAGTCCAAAAACCCCCTGACAACCTCTAATTTGTAACAATATCTTATCTTCTCTAGGTAATAATAATTCCCCATGGGAAAATTTTAAATGGTCATGGCTTGGGGATGTTATTAGATGTATATCCTCTACATCACGTGTGTTCAAGGCCTATTTATAAATATCCTTATTTGTGAATTTTTTGTAAATAAAACATAACCCTTATCCATTCAATCTATAAATAACTTCTTTATATTACACCCTTCTGTAGGTAAAAAATGTATAAAATTTGTATTTTAAAATTACATTATTTTGAACCCACATGATGCACACATATATTCTCAGCAACTTACCCGAGGGTCATGGTTGGGATTCACTAAGAAAATCTATCAGATTTTATCTAAAACTCCACCTTTCTCTCATACAAGAATTTCCTTGCACCAACATCTCCTTGCTAGACTACAAAGACACATCCTCCAAAAACAACAACAACGAATACCGCATCTACATTAAATTAATGTAAAAAGCTTGTAACAATATGCCAATTGTGTACAATTTTGCTAATTTTTTTTGCAATATTAGGCATTGTTTCTAGATGTTGTCGTGCAATTGGGGTTCTTGGGAAAAAGTGATTGAGGAGGTTGGAGCACGGTTGATTGTGGTGTCTCTTTAACTTCCCTCTTCCCTTTTTTCCAAAATCTCTTTGTCCATTCTCTATTCTCTCTCATACTTGTGCTGCAACTATGGATTCTTGGTGTGTGAGCTTGAAAGAGGAGCCTCTTGATCTTATTTCTTGATTGGTGAGGGTGTGTCTTGGGTTTTTTGTGTGTGTGTATTTATGGCAAGAGAGGTATGTTTGCAGGTTTCATGGTGAGGAGCAAAACTCCAAGCATATACTTTGTTGCTCAATACCTTGGTTTTGTGCTTGTGTGAGTGCTTGGTGAGAGTTAGACATTCTTGGTTCCGTTGCCGAGACCGAGCTAGCCATAAATTTTGCAAAGTGAAGAGTAAGTGTTGAAGATCTTTGAAGCAGCTGGGAGCTACGTGCAAATTTGTTTCTCACAAGTTCTATTTTACTGGCAACTCTGCAAATTGAGAATCATTCTTCTTGTGGATCATGGAAGGAGGAAGAAAGAAGAGCCATCTAAGGGTGGGTTCGGACCCGGCAGACAAACAGGCATCCCAAATACAGATGGCCAATATTTCAGCATGGAAAATTGTATGTTCACACACATGGTGGAGGGCCAAAAAAATAAAGGGCCTTTTTTGACACATCATGGCCAAGTTTTTGCTCCTCTCTTCCGGCTTGCCCAGCACGGATACTTCTCCTTCATGCCATGTCTTCGCTTTGGCTCCTTTCCTTGTCCACCACTAATGTGAATGAGATGGGGGACAACTCTTGGGAAATCCTTGTAGATGGGTGGAAAAGGGGATTTTTCACCCTTTTGTCCACTGTGCAAGTGTGAACCCACCTTAAAGTGGCACAACAACTTCGTAAAATCGAGGAGAAGAAGGATCTATCATGAAGAAGATGATGAAGTCAAAAGCCGCAGTACCATTAATGGAAGTCGAGTGATGTCCTAGCATAGTTGAATCCTAGCGGCCTGCAGTACATCTCTCATCCGCGGAATGAATTCTGAAAAGCTGGAAGACGATCAGGATGGCCTGCATTTCATGTATGATAGGGGAGCGTTGGGAGGAAGACTAGAAAGCAGCTTGTCTCATAGATGGAAAATGTTAGTTGGTGGCAGGATAATATTGGCAATCCCGCCCAGCATTCTCGTACCAGGGCTGCTATAGCCAATGGTCGAGATTGATGCGTTTTGTCTTTCAGTATCTCTACGCCTCCCCACATGCGATATCCTCCATGGTGCCCACTTCAGTAGAAGAAGATGATGAAGAAGAAGAAGGAGAAGAGGAAGCAAGAAATAGCTTCAACAAGGCGACCTGTTCATCTTGCCCTCCACAACCAAGAAGAAGAAGATCATGATGAATGGCGACATGTTCCTATTTGCAAATCAAAAGAGCAATAAGAAGAAAAAAAGAAGATGATGAATGAATATAAGAAGACGAAGAAGAAGCAAATATGTTGGCATCCAAACTGCGTGCCCTCTGCGCCTTGTTCTAGCCAGTTCCTCTTCTTTCCTTCCACACAATGCATCAACAATCTGCCTTCTTTCCTCCATACTTCTCGTCACATCCCGCCTTCACTACCTGCAAAATGAAGATAATGCTTTCTTTTTGTTTTAAAAAAACCTAAGGTTACATTATGGTTTCTTAAGATCTCTTTCATATACAATAACACAAAGACAAGATTTGCATAAAACTCAAGTTCTATTTTCTATTCCTTTGTCAAAATAAGCCAAGCTCGAAGTCACATGAGTGGGAGAACATCAAAGATAAATCTTAAGAGTGGGAGTGCTTCAAGGTGATCATTTGCAGGTTTTACACCTTTTTGGTATTGAAGTGGTGGAATTTTCCTATTTTTCCCTCATGAAGATGGTCTTCGTTCCAATAACAAATCAGGATAGTATTTCTTCCTTATCATTCATTGTTTATTGAAGTGAATTGTGTGAAGTGAAAAAAGAAGTCAAAGACAAGAGATAGAGGTTGAGGAAGTGGATAAAAGATCCACGAAAGTGTGAGAGAATGAAAAAATGTGGCAATGTTTCTTGAAGCTTCAAATGGAAGTTTATCATAGTTACTTGGTTCACGGGAGCTCACCATTTAAGTGTATCTTCATCCCACCTTTGATTTGGAAGCAATCCGGTACCACGCCGGATGAGCATTCATCAATCGGGCTTCATTCTTCTTCACATGCAGGAGCTGCCTCTTTTGCAGGAGAGAGAGGGAGGAGAGAGAAAGACTAAAATCTGATCTCCTCAACCGAGCAGCCATTTGAGGAGCGGACTGGAGCAATGGAGAGTGAAGATAGAAAGAAGATTGTGCATCAGATCAGTTGGAGGGGTTGCTTTCAGGCTGTCCAACCCCCCTCATCACACATCAAAATGTGGATATGACGCCATCTCCCTACAGGCAGCGGAAAAACGCCCCCTCCCCCCCCCCTTCACATGAAAGTTTTGGGGAGGTGGCCCCAAACCTCACACCCCTTACTATCCTCCTTAAGCCCATTCACTCTTGCTTTGGACCTTGGTCTCTCGGGCACTCCCCCTTCCTCGTCCGGTGTCCAAATTACGATCTGAAAAATTCTAGGCATTCGTCTTGAAATCCCCCACTGCCAAGCATCTCCCAGGGTCTCATGTGACATGCCAAATAATTATGAAAATTTATAAACTATTGTCAAGTGGGTCTTTTAAGCCTTTTCCGGGCACTGCTGCTTAAAATCGTACTAATTGCCACCGCCGCCTTCGACGAAGTCTATTTTTCTCCTGAAATACGGAATTTTTGGTCATTTTTAAGCACTTCTCGGCATAAAAAATCATCTGTCATTGGCGACCATGGGATAGGGCGACTCAGCCCATTGAGTCCCACGAACAAATCTGCACATAAACACAACCACAAAGAGCATCAAGCTGATACAAAATAGATACACAACAAAACACATCTCAGCTCTCCCCCTACCCCCTATCAAAACCAAGGCATGAAATCCATGAGGAGTAAGCCTAGCATAATCTGACAAAAAGTCAAAAGCTAGTCACTATCCAACTGCTCCAACACAACCAAGTGAAAAAGAATCATCAAAGAGGTCATCCTCAATGGTGGTCTGAACTACCTGCCTAACTAAGGACAACTCAACTAGGAGCTCCTACTAGGCGAGGACTCCTATAGCCTGATCAACAAATATTGTCTTTTAGCACATTGGGTCTTTAGCCTCTGATTTTCCATACTCAGGCATGTAAAACGGAGGGAGCTGAGCATAGTGACCCAAGGAGAGCAAGGCATCGGCCTTAGATCATGTCTCGGTACCCAAGAACCTACCAAGCCCGCACAAGGAGAAACTTAATCCTTTTCTAACGCTCACTGTTATTTTCGCTCCAACCGTCTTGTATTCTTTGTTGTTAGCTAGAAGCCACCCCTAGGAAGACAAGGCATCGGCCTCGGGTCTCTGACTCGTCCCCAGAAACCTACTAGGCCTTCGCAAGGTGATAAACAACGGCTCCAGGATTTTTCCTTTCTTTCCATTTCTATTTTTATGGGGGTTAAAACCCCTTTTTACACACCTCCGTATATTCATATATTGTCTTTCAGATATTTAGGATTTTGGCTCTTTCCATCATTAATTTAGTAGGCTTCTCTAACTGCCTCACAACTAACAAGAACTCCTAGAACAGCCGCCTAGCAGGTCAGCAGAATAGGGTCACTAGAACTCCCATCTAAAACAAGTCTTACAATGCCTGACAATGCCTTGCAAGAGGCAATGACTACTCAGACCTCCCCCATACATACAGAGCCTAATCTTGGGACTTCATGCCTTGATCTCAGATAACGACTCCAACACTCCCTTTTCTATTAGGTCCCCTAGACGCTCCATCCAAGTATAACGTGTACGTCCACAATGGGTTCACACAGCTAGCCATCAGGAACTCCTCTATTCATAAATATGATAATCAAAATTCAACATATTTAGAGGATGAACTGACGGCTCCATCCCACCATCTTCATTAAACTCAACAGGGATGCTTGTCAAGATTTGTAAACAATGATGGAAGAAAACTTTAATCTCCCACACAAAGGTACCGTCTTCTTGCTCAACCACTTTGTATCCCTTGCTCCACCAGATAAGCCTCCCCTGACGATATCTTTGCTCTAGATATGGGTGCTCCAAATAAGGGATTAACTACCCCATCAACCAGTTTAAGCTCTCCTGCAGGTCTCATATCAGCCCCAACATGGACCTGCAATGCATTTAGTGCATTAGCATATTTAGAAATAATAAGGTTTAATCTTATTAAGATTAAACTTATTCTTAAATTCCACTTCTTGTAGATCAGCTAATAAAACTGTGGACTTATTTTACCTATTCGAACTATCTTGTAAGGGCCATCCCAGCGAGGTTCTAGCTTTCCTGGAAATAGCTCTCTACATGCATCGTAATACAGAACTAATTGCCCTTTTTTAAAGGTATAATTCTTTTCCTTTAGATCATGCAACTGCTTCATCCAACATTTAGCTACCTCCTGGTGCAACAAACTCTGCAATTTGAGCTCGTCCAAGTGGGCTATAGTCGTAAACCACTCAAATAAGGCATCTTCATTATCCAAAGATTGATTGATTACAAATCTTATGGTCGGCAACTCATTTTCTAAGAGCAAGACATATTCCTCCCTGTAAACTAATTTGAATGGGGTGTAGCCAGTGGCTCGTTTAAACGTCGTATTATACGCCCAAATCGCCACATATAATTTTGTATCCCAGTCCCGTTTCTTTTCACAAACTATCTTGGATAGGATAACCACAAGTTGCTTTTGGTACTTTCAACCTGTCCATTGGCTTGCGGATTATAGGGGTTGTCTTGTTATACTTAATGCTCCATGCTTCAATTAGGCTTCTAATTACCTTATTCAAAAAATGAGTTCCACGGTCCGATACTATTTCCTTTGGGGGACCAAAACGGTAGATGATCTGCTCAAGTAAGAAACTAGCAGTCTCTTTTGCATTGTCCTGCATTGTCACCTGTGCTTCTGACCACTTTGTAAAGTAATCAATTGCTACTATAATGTATCTTTTCTGAGTAGTAGACAACGGGGTAATAGGTCCCGCAAAATCGATGCCCCACTTCTCAAATGGAAGGATAGCCATAATAGGCATAAGTGGACGCTTCCTATTCTCTCTACTGTCATGTCTTTGATATGTATCACATCTCTTAACATAGTCAAATGAATCCTGGAAGATGGACAACCACCAATAACCAGCTCGTAAAGCCTTCTGTGCCATCAACCGCCTAGCAAAGTGCCCTCCACAAGCGGAGTCATGGCACTCTTCCAAAATAAAGGGAACCTCGTTAGGCATCACACATCGGCGATAGATATCATCAATACCTTGCCGATATAATGTCCCTGCGATCAAAGAAAATTTCAATGCCTACTGTTTAATCTTCCTCTTCTCGGGTTTTGATAGAGTAGCTCCAGTCTCTCCTGTAGAAAGATAGTGCATTATAGCAGTATACCAGGAGGGAATAGACGCCATATCAATCTTAAACAATGTTTCCATGTCACTTCCTTCAGCCACGACCTCTTTTGGCTCTCTGAAATCCACAAGACACTCGACAATGCCCTAACCTTCAATGGCTTGCTCTTAATCTCGTAATCAAACTCCTGCAAAGTGATTAACCACTTTGCTAATAAAGGATCAGGCGACTATAACTTATTCAACAACAATCAAAGCCCTTCTGCCTTCGTATAAAAAACCACCCTCTCATAAAGAATGTAGTGCCTAAACTTCTTGGTCGCAAATATCATTGCAAGGCACAACTTCTCCATATAGATGTAGTTAATTTCTGATATGCCCAACTTCGGACTGGCAAAAGCTATTGAATGGTACCACTTTTTCTCCCAAATTTGGGCCAAACAGTAGTTGATACTATATATAGTTGTTGTTGAAAATGTATAGAATATTTCACCCCTTTTTGGTGCTCTTAAAACAGGTGCTTTTACAAGCTCTTGCTTTTCAAAAGATACTTTGCAAGCATCACTCCATGAAAACTGACAATTAAAGGACAGTAGGTTCGTTAGTGGCAATGTTCTTTCTGCCAAGGCATTGATAAACCTCCGATAATACCCTACCGATGACAGAAAGCTATGCACTTCCTTTGGAGTACACGGTGGACTCATGGTGACTATAACCTTGATCTTTTCAGGATCAGTTGCAATCCCTATGGAACTGACCACATGGCCTAACAAGAGCCCATAGGGAACTCCAAAGACGCACTTTCGTGGGTTGAGAGCTATGCAGAATTGTTTGCAATGC
The DNA here is from genome assembly GCF_053477565.2 of Lygodium microphyllum. Lineage (NCBI taxonomy): Eukaryota > Viridiplantae > Streptophyta > Polypodiopsida > Schizaeales > Lygodiaceae > Lygodium > Lygodium microphyllum. The sequence continues at coordinate 120,649,459 of NC_141149.1, read as the reverse complement.
TCAAAACACTTCCATAAGTTAATTAACTGTCTATCCCTTACGGTGGCTGCCCCTAGATCGTCAATGAATACTTTCAATTCCTCAAGGGAAATGTCACCAAAGGTCTTGTCGGCTGTTCTCTGCCATGAACCTGGTGCATTACATAACCCAAATGCCATCACATGGTACACAAAGGTACCAAATACAGTAATAAACGTCGTTTTTAGCTTGTCTTGCTCAGCAATCGCCATTTGGTTATACCCTGCAAAGTAGTCCATAAACGAATAGATTTCCCTACCCGCTAATTGATCCAAATTTTGGTCAATAAACGGAAATGGGTAGTAATCTTTAACAGTTTTCTTATTCAACTCTCTAAAATCTACACAAAGCCAGATCTGATTGTTCTTCTTCTTCCTGATCACAACTGGTAAGCACCATTCAGTATGCTGAACATGGAAGATCAAACCTTCTTTCCACAACTTTTGTAGTTCCTCGAACACCATCCCTTAATTCAAAAGGCATATGCCTTACTTTTTGACGTATCGGGTGGGTACCTTCCTTTACAGAAATAGTATGCATAGCTAGACTAGGAAGAATATCCCTAAGTTTGTCATAGCTCCAAGCAAAGATGTCAGGGAACTCTTGAATCAAGGATACATAGTCCTCTCGCTCTTCCACATTGAGCATAGAACCCAATTTGATTGGTCGCAAATCATTAGGCGTACCAAGGTCCAGCTCAATAACATCGGCGTCTCTTATTCGATCATGAGGCTCTATCAGCTCATTCAAGGTAATCTAATAAATATCCTCTGTAATGGACCCTTCCTTAGATTCATCACTCGATGACGCCTCACTATTAGATGGATCAACTACTATTTCTAGTTCAGTGGAGGATAAAGAAGCTCTCTCACTCTAAGGAGACTCAGGATAAGCATCCACGATTACACGATGGACACCTCGACCTAGAATCACTCGACCAATGGGTATATCAACTTGACAGGGCCTTCCTAGCAAAACTCCAGGGCCTTCCTTGTCAAGATTGTGGGAGAGAAGAAAGGAGTCTCGCTTGAAGCTTTCTTGCTTGCACAATGGGGGAAGACACACAAGGGTGGAGGCTGAAAACAGTTTTCCTCTTCTTAGTTGTGTAAGCCAAAAGAACTCAAGTACAAAGAAATAGAAGAACCCTATATATGGGTCTCAAACCAAACTCAACTAACTAAGGTGGCATACTAACTGAGCCACGAACTAGAGTAGATAAGGATAGCTATCATGTAGCTATTATTCATGGGCGGTGTACCAACCGCGTCTGCAACTGACAAGTCGGTGACATAAATACACAACGGTCACCCTGGCGTATCACGAGTGGAGCTCGATATCTCAACACTCCCCCTCGAGCTCAATCCCAATTCCTGCACACCAAGCAGGTCTCTGAACTTGCGCAGCTTCTCTGCGCCCAATGCCTTCGTGAATATGTCAGCTACCTGATCCTCTGTGCTGACATAAACTAGATCAATAAGACCTAGTAAAACCCTCTCTCGCACATAGTGATAATGCACCTCAATGTGCTTTGTTCTAGCATGATAGACTGGGTTATTTGCCAAGTGTATACTACTCATGTTGTCACAATAAATGACAACTGGTCCATCTGTAGACTGATGCATATCATAAAGTAGCTTATGCAACCAAGCTACCTCACATGCAGCCATTGCTGCACCCCTGTACTCAGCCTCTGTGCTCGACAAGGCAACTGTAGGCTGTTTCTTACTGCTCCAAGTGACTGCAGCACTCCCAAAAGAGAACACATATCCACTGGTAGATCGTCTATCAGAAATACTACCAGCCCAATCAGCATCAGTGTATCCATGCAACTGTATCTGAACCCCAGTCTCATAAAATAGTCCATACTGCAATGTGGAATTCACATACCTGAGTATGCGTCTAGCCGCATCCAAATGTGGTTTCCTTGGAGCCTGCATAAACTGACTTACCAATCCAACAGCATAGCTCAAATCTGGCCTGGTAATAGTCATATAAATCAAACTTCCTACTATGCGTCTGTACATAGTAGGGTCTTCTAGAAGCTCACCTGCATCTGTGCTCAGCTTCACATTTTGCTCCAAAGGAACTGAAATAGGCTTACAGCCTGTCATCCCATATTTGGACAGCATGTCCAATCCATACTGCCTCTGCAAGAGCTGTATCCCACTTGGTGATCTAATCACCTCAATGCCCAAGAAATAACGCAGCTCTCCCAAATCCTTCATCTCAAACTTCTGCTTCAATAGCATTTTCACATGAAGGATATCTTCATCATTGTCACCTGTCATAATCAAATCATCAACATAAATGACAAGTAGCATAATACCTTTCTCTGTTTTTCTCACATAAAGTGAGAAATCTGCCTTGGAAATATGAAAGCCAATAGTGACAAGATACTGTCCTATCTTGTCAGACCATGGTCTAGGTGCTTGCTTCAAGCCATACAAGGCTTTCTTCAACCTGCAAACAAACTCAGGATGAACAGCATGCACATAACCTGGTGGCTGCTCCATATAGACCTCTTCTTGCAAATCACCATGCAAGAAGGCATTCTTTACATCCATCTGATGTAAAGACCATCCCTTTGATGCAGCCATAGCAATGACTGCTCTTACAGTTGCCATCCTTGCAACTGGACTGAATGTTTCTTCATAGCCAATGCCATATGTTTGTGCATACCCCTTGACTACTAATCTTGCCTTGTATCTGTTCACAGAACCATCTGCATTGTGCTTCACCTTATAAACCCACTTACAGCCAATTGCATTCTTACCTTTAGGCAAAGGTACTAACTCCCATGTAGCATTTGCTTCCAAGGCATCCATTTCTTCATCCATGGCTTTCTCCCATTTTTCTTTTCCCATGGCTTGCTCAAAAGATGTGGGTTCTGGTTCATGTATCACTTTGACCATATATGCATAGTGAATGGCTGTAAATCCATCATATTTTAGCCTATCCACAGGATACCTAGCTCTTGTAGACCTGCGCAAAGTAGGTTCACTCCCAGGTGCTCTCAAAACATCCCTGGTCTTCCTTACTCCAGGTGTAACAATAGAAGGAATACCCAACTCATCATCAATGCTCTGTTCTGAGCCACTGGATTCACCATCCACATAAGAGTGACCTGCATTCACATCAAACATGGGCTGATCAACCTTCTCTTTTCCTTTTCGTGATACTTGCATACCACTATCTGCATTGCTTTGAGAAGATTCTCCTGATCTCAATCTGCCTGTCCACGGCGAAGAATGTGAACCACTGCTAGAGGACGCTCCAGGTCCACTAATATTTTGTGACTGCTGCTGTGAATTCTGTGCAACATTACCATTTTGTGCATCTACATCATCAATCACATTTACTGGTTTATACTAGCTACTCATCTCATCAAAAACAACATCTCTGCTCACTGTAAACTTACGAGTAGAAGGGTTATAGCATCTATACCCTTTTTGCTGCAGAGAGTAACCAATAAAGATGCACTTCTCAGCTTTTGGATCCAACTTGGATCTCAACTCATCTGGCACATGTACATAGGCAATGCAACCAAAAATTTTCAAATGAGAAATATCTGGTTTCCTACCAGTATACCTCTCCTCTGGAGTCATCCTATGTATTGCTGCAGTGGGAGTCCTGTTCATTATATAGACTGCTGTAGCAACTGCTTCAGCCCAATAAAAATCTGGCAAGTCTTTTTCATTGAGCATGGCACGAGATACCTCTCCAATATGCCTGTTTTTCCTTTCTGCAATTCCATTTTGTTGTGGGGTATAACTGCATGAATATTGCTGCTTTATGCCATGCTCCTGCAAGAACTTTGCAAACTCATTTGAGAGGTACTCTCCCCCTCCATTTGACCTTAGGCATTTTATTTGCAGACCTGTTTCTTTTTCAGCCATAGCTTTAAGGGTTTTGAAATGCCCAAAAACTTCACTTTTCTTTTTCATAAAATACACCCAAACTTTTTTGCTATAGTCATCAATAAAAGTGACAAAATAATGACAGCCTCCAAGAGATGCAGCTTTAGTAGTCCACACATCAGAGTGGATTAATTCCAATGGCTTCTCACTCTCTTGAACATGTCTAGGAAATGGTTTCCTTGCCTGTTTTCCAAACTGACAGGCTTCACATACCTTATGCATTTCTGCAACCTTGAATTTTAGCAATCCTGCAACAATATTTTGGGCCTACATTGATTTAAGTCGTTGTACATTAACATGACCAATGCGTTTATGCCAGATATCAATATCTGCAACTACACCGGTCCCATGTGCAAACATTGCTGCACTCAATTCAGACATGTCTGCATCCAACGTAAACATTCTGCCCTTCTTCTTTCCTTTTGCTATCAAGCGACCTTTATTTTTCATATCCTCAACAAAGCATCCATGAGGATTAAATCTGACTTGCAAGCCCTGCTCAACCATTTGACTGACAGAAACCAGATTCTTGGTGATATTCGGGACATGAAATACATCGGACAGGTATTTCTTTTTCCCATCCTGCATAGACAAGGGAATTTTTCCAATCTGCACAATAGGATGTGCAGTATCATCACCAGTCTCCACAAATCCTGGTTTTTCCATTTTCCTCGCATCCTCCATCCATTCTGCATGACCTGTCATGTGGTTTGATGCACCTGAGTCAACATACCATACATCATTGCTTTCTTCTGCACTTGTCACAGAATTGTTCATGTGCTGTACCATGAACAAATGCTCATTTCTGTCATCACCCTGTCTGCTAGAAGATGCATAATTCCCTTGTTGCAGTTTTCCATTCATGATATCATTCTGCTTTTTATAGCAGTCTTTAGCCATATGACCCATTTTACCACAGTAGTAGCATTCAATATTACTATTTGCATTTTGACCTCTTTGCCATCCACCACGACCTCTTTGGCTCCCCCTGCCTCTAGAGTTACCACGTCCTCCTCCATAGGACTGGTTTTCTTGAGTTTGCTGCATATTCTGATTTCTGCCATGGCCTCCAAATCGGCCTCCTCTACCACTGCCTCTACCTCTTCCAGCATTTGAGTAGAAGACAGCTTCTTTTGAAGTTTCTCCTGAAGAAGATGCACCACCATTTCTTTGCTCCTCAGAAATTAGAAGAGCAATCAGCTCCTCAAAATCAAGAAATCTTTCACGAACTGAAATGGATGTCCGAAACTGTGCATAATCCTTTCCTAGACCATTCAAGGTCACAGAAACTAAATCATCATCTTCCACTGGCGACCCGATGGAAGCAAGTGCATCTGCAATCTTCTTCACTTTCATGTGGTAGTCATTGATGCTCATATTTTCTCTTTGCACATTATGCAACTCTTGCTTGAGCTGCATTTTCCTGGCTTGCGTATTTGTGCTATACATTTTTGACAAAGTATCCCATGCCTCCTTTGGCGTACTTGCATCCTGAATATACAAAATCATAGAGTCTGAAATGCTGATAGACAGCCAGTACATAACTTTCCTTGCTCTCTCATGCCATGTTTTAAATGCCTGCATTTGCTGTTGATTGGGAACATCAGGAAGAACTGGTTCTTCTTCATTTCCTGCAACAAATTCCCAATATCCTTTTTCCATAAGGAAATTCGTCATTCTAAACTTCCATGCTTGGAAGTTGTTCTTGTCAAGCTTTTCAGTGACAATCTGTGAAAGAGAATCAGATGCCATTACAGAACACTGCAAAAAATTCTGTCACTGGAAAAAACACAGCTTTACCCTCACAAGGGAAAATCTGCAAAACTGGCGAAAGTGGTATTTGACCACACAGTCACTTCCTAGTGACGATTTTGCATCAACAGGCAACAGGGATGATTCTGTAACTCCCAATGTCTCTGCGCACAAGCATACGATGCAATTTCTACAGTAACTTTTCACCGACCTGTAGAACAGTGGCTGCACAGCATAAAACTGGGCCTTTTCCTGAGTGCATGCAAAAAACTTTCGCCTCCAAAACAGGCCCCGAAATGGCCTCAAATAAAAAAAACAAGGTCACCAAGGGCCAAAGCCCTCTCCCGCAGCATATACTGCCCTCTTGCTTCACCGCGAAGGGCGTCTCAACCTGAGACAATGCACTCCTGCACTTTCCGGCTGTGCTACCTGCAGAGATCTGCTCCCAAAACAGAAAATGAAAGCAACACTACTCCTCTTACCAGAACACCGCGAGCTTGGCTTGCTTTCTTGAGCTCCTTACCATGAACAAGGATCTGATACCATGTCAAGATTGTGGGAGAGAAGGAAGGAGTCTCGCTTGAAGCTTTCTTGCTTGCACAATGGGGGAAGACACACAAGGGTGGAGGCTGAAAACAATTTTCCTCTTCTTAGTTGTGTAAGCCAAAAGAACTCAAGTACAAAGAAATAGAAGAACCCTATATATGGGTCTCAAACCAAACTCAACTAACTAAGGTGGCATACTAACTGAGCCACGAACTAGAGTAGATAAGGATAGCTATCATGTAGCTATTATTCATGGGCGGTGTACCAACCGCGTCTGCAACTGACAAGTCGGTGACATAAATACACAACGGTCACCCTGGCGTATCACGAGTGGAGCTCTATATCTCAACATTCCTAGCAAAACTCGATAGCTAGGATGTCTTGCAAACCTTATCACCCTAAAGTCCAGATAACATTCCAAACTTCCAACAGTAACGTGGACTTTAGTGATGCAACCTTCTGGTTGTCTTAGACTATCATCCGCCATCCTAAGAAGTGTGGAGCTATCTTTTTGAATTTCAAGACCTAGCCGCTCCATCAAGTATGAACTTATGATATTGACGGAGGATCAGTGTCCATGACAACGTGCTCCACTAATATTCCATCCACATATGCTGAAACCCTAGGGCAATGTTTTTCAGCATGATAGAACCAATCTTCGCCCACTCTAGCTATGCCCAAAGGTTCTACTATATACCCGATACACAGGATTTTCTTGAATTCCTTGTGTACTCCTGGAGAAAAATTAATCAATTGTAGGAGATTCACATCTGGTTTGACTTCGCAAAGAGAACTTGCTAGGTCAAAGTCATGGTAGTTAGCCAAAGTTCTCTTCTCGCGCCAAACCATTCTTTCCTTTGGTCATTGGACTGCCGGTTTTAGTGTCTCTTTTTTTACTTTTGTCTTCTTTCTTTGCACCTCTCTATCCTTCTCGGGATCCACTTTACCGTCAATAAGCCTTAGAGGTCCACCTTCCATATTTGGATTCAAGACTCGCTTTTCCCTAGCATCCTGCTTAGGGTTTCCCTCGATGGGTTTTACAGTTACTTTATCACCCTCTTTAATATTTTGCCCTCTTGTTACGGCTCGTAGATTAGAAGTTTCAGCATCATTAACACGTACAACCTCAATAAGGCTGACTCCACTGCCATGAGGCAACTCCTCTACAACAGCCTTTCCTCGTTGCAGTATTTGTCTTGGTCCCTCATCTTCCTGGAGATTATTCCCTTGTGCGCGATGATTAACTAGACTAGGTTGTTTACTTCCTTTTTGGAGAGAATTGATCTTACTCCAACAGGTAGCAGGTAAGTGGCCAGACTTTCCGCAAATATCACACTTGACATTCAGGCAATTCTTAGGGAAATGTTGGCCACCACACCACTTACAACTGAATCTTGAGGGGCCACCCTCTTCAGGGCGTTGAATCCCTATCAAATTATGTTGCTTCTTAAGGAAATTGACATCCACAGCTATTTGTCAAAACTATTCAGAGATCATATCGGTGTAGTGCTTCATCATGTCCTTAACTTCACCAAGGACATTAGAGGCACTCGACTCGTAGCTGCGATCATCAGTTTGTCGTCCCATAGGCCTAACCACTTGATTAAGGATTGGTCGCTAACCTACTAGGACAAAATTAGGATTCATTGTTTGGCCCCCACTATTTAGTGAGGCCGCTTCACTAGCCATGGGCATAATCATGCTAGGAGGAGTTGGTAACATAGGTAAATTCGGCATGATACCTCCTCTCCCATTCGCGTTTGACATGGGATCCCCTTGACTCCCATTGGTCAAGGTCAAGTTATTACCATTCCAATTTATCCTTGCTGCATAAGCCGCTTGCAAGCGTGACTCTACTCCTTCTGCTTGGGTAATAGTAGTGTCAATGTCGGCCAAAGCAACACTACTCAGCTACACACTTGGATATTAAAATCCAATCCATATAGGAAATATTATAACTTGGTAGTCGCTGGAATGGGGATGTAAGTATTTAGTTTACGAAGAACTTTCTTTAATTTCTTGGCATAGGCTTGGAAATTCTCATTTGGCTCTTGGCGTGTTACATTCAAGACACATAACCAATAATGTCCACCCTTCTCAGGGGCAAACTTGTTGAGATTGAGAGAGGCAAAGACAGAGTTAGGAGCAAGCATGCTCTCTTCTTCTTCCATTCATTCATTCATTCTCTCATTACCACACACATAGAATAAGTGTATACAATAGTACTAAGGTCCGTAGGACCATTCATACTGGGTCTAAGACCACCGACTTATTTAATGTCCCACACTTTGCTGATACAGCTGGACAAGGCTAATGTCGGTCATACATACTAATAGGAGAATAATATGAGCTTGATATTCTGACACTCCCCCTCAAGCTCAAATCATCTGATGAACTCCAAGTACCGGTCTAAAACTACTAAACTTATCTTTACCCAAAGACTTGGTAAAGATATCTGCAACCTGTTCATTAGTCTTCACATGCATAAGATCTACTCTCTCTGCAAGAACCATCTCTCTGATAAAATGGTAGTGTACCTCTATGTGTTTTGTCCTGGCATGGTATACTGGATTCGTTTCCAGGAGTACACTACTGAGATTGTCACATAATAAGGTCACTGGAGCATCCATCTGAATATCCAAATCAGCCATGAAATCTCACATGCTGCCAATGCAGTGCCCTTGTACTCTGCCTCAGTACTAGACAATGCAACCATTGGTTGCTTCTTGATTCTCCAGCTGATCATGCCACTTCCAAAGCCAAAAGCATAACCACTCGTAGATCTACGATCATATGAGCATCCTACCCAATCCGCATCTGTGTATCCAACTAGTTTCAAGGGCTTATTTCTCATATAGAACAACCCATAATCTACAGTGGACTTAACATATCTCATAATCTGCCTAACAGCATCCAAATGTGGCTTCCTGAGCTTCTGCATAAACTGACTTATGAGCCCAACTGCATAACTCAAATCCGGCCTAGTGATGGTCAAGTAGATCAGACTTCCAACCATCTACCTGTACATAGTCACATCCTGAATTTCAGCTCCAGTGCTAATGTCCAACTTGACATTCTGATCAAGGGGTGTATCCAATGGTTTTGCATTCAGCCATGCCATACTTTTTTAGCATTTCCATGGCATAATGTTTCTACATCAGCTATAAACCATTTTCAGCCTTGATTACCTCAATATCCAAAAAGTACTTCAATTCACCTAGATCTTTCATGTCAAATTCTGATTTCAGCATCTTCATTACATGCTGTATGCCCAAGTCATCATTACCAGTGATTATCAAATCATCAACATATATGACCAGCACTACCAAGTCACTGTCAGTCTTCTTTGTAAATAGGCTATGATTAGCCCTACCAACAGTAAATCCCAACCTCTGCAAGTAGTTATTGATCGTAGCATGCCAAGCTCTCAGAGCCTGCTTCAGCCCATACAGAGCCTTTTTCAGCTTGCATACATGATGCTGAAAATCAGGGTGAACATACCCTTCTGGCTGAACCATATAGACATCCTCTACTAAGTCACCATTAAGAAATGCATTTTTAATGTCCATCTGCTGTAATTTCTAGCCTCTAGCAGCAACCAAAGCAATCACAGTGCGTATGGTTGCCATCTTGGCAACATGGCTGAATGTTTCCTCATAATCAAGTCCATACTGTTGGGCATAACCCTTAGCAACCAGCCTAGCTTTGTACCTTTCCACACGGCCATCTGACTTACATTTGGTTTTGCAAACCCATTTGCAGCCAATGGTCTTTTTTCCTTCAGGCAATGGCACAAGATCCCATGTCTTATTTTCAGCCAAGGCATTCATTTCTTCATCCATGGCTGCACACCAGTTCTCATCTTCTAGTGCTTCAGCATATGTACTTGGTTCTTTGATCTCCATCACTTTTGTCATGTAAGCATAATGCTTTGCAGTGTAGCCACTATATGTCAACCTATCAACAGGGTATCTGACCCTCTGTGAGTGTCTAAGCTGTGGTGCACTGCTAGATTCCCCTCTCTCATGAGGCGAAATGTACCTACTCTGCCTCGTGCCACGCGTATAGATAGTCGGAATACCAAGTTCACTGTCTAAAGTGTCAGCAGACTCATATCCAGAAGTCATTCTACCAGGTGTCATCATCCCAGATACATCCTCAGTTACTTTCTCTTTTCCTTTGTCCACGACATCATATCTCCCTCTCACTGACATACTGGTTAGTGGACGGTGAGCTCCTCAATCTCCCTGTCCATGGGGATACTGTCTGACTACTAGGTCCTGTCATAGCAGTACTCTGCTGCATATCAATTGTGGATACATGAGTAGAAGGCATATCTGATGGCACTGTAGCCGGTGATACATACCAAGAACCCATCTCATCAAAAATAACATCCCTGCTCACCAAGGTCTCCCTGGTAGAGGGATCATAGCATTTGTATGCCTTCTTCTCCTGCGAATATCCAATGAAAACACACTTATGCGCTTTTGGATCCAGCTTCTTCCTGTTTTCATCTGGAATATGCACATAAGCAAGATAGCCAAAGACTTTCATGTGACTTACATCCAGCTTATAGCCATACAGCTTCTCAAATGGTGTCATCTCATGAATACCTACAGTGGGAGTCTGATTCAAGATATACATGGCTGTCATAACAGCCTCAGCCCAATAATAGAGCGGCATCTTCTTCTCATTCATCATGGCATGAGCAGCTTCCATCAAGACCCTGTTCTTTCTTTCAGCTACCCCATTCTGCTGAGGAGTGTAGTTGCAGATAAGCTGCCTACGTATGCCACTTTCAGCCAGAAAGTTGTCAAACTCATTTGACACATACTCCCCACCACTAATTGATCTCAAGCAAGAGATATAGCAGTCAAATTCCTTTTCAAATTGCTTTTTAAACTGCTGAAAAATAGCAAACACCTCATCCTTTGTCTTCAGAATGTAAACCCAAGTATAGTGATTGTAATCATCAATGAATGTCACATAATACTTCGAGCCTCCCATGGATGCATTATGGGCTGGCCCCCAAACATCAGAGTGAACTAACTGCAACAGACATGTACTCCGCCTTACATGCCTGACAAATGACCTTGACTGCTTACCAAACTGGAAAGCATCACATACATGACCAATATCTGAATATTGAAACTTGGGTAAACCTGTAACAAGCTGTTTTTTCTACATAATTTGCAACCTTTGCAAATTTACATGCCCCACTCTCTTGTGCCAAATTTCCAAGTCTCTGATAGTGCCAGAACCATGGGAAAACATGGCTGAATTCAGCTCTAGCAAGGTAGCATTGTGCCATTCCTGTGGCCACGAGCTATCAACTTGCATTCATTACCAAACTCTTCAATAAAGCAACCATGCTTGTTGAACCTAACGTGCAAGTTCTGCTCCGTCATCTGACCAACAGACAGTAGATTCTTCATAATCGAAGGAACATGCAATACATCATGCAAATTTTTCTTTCTGCCATCATGAATCACTAGAGGCACTTTGCCTTTATGCTCAATGCTATGTTGCGTGGCATCACCTGTACAGACATAGCCATTTTTTTCAGCCACCATATCAGTGAACCAATCACCGTGAGGAGTCATGTGGTTCGATGCCCCTAAATCAATGTACCAAACTGCATCATCAGTGCATTTTTCAACAACTCTGTCTTTTACATACTGCATGACAAACAATCTATCTCCTGAAGTATCATCTGCCTGACTAGATGTAGCAAAATGTCCATGTTGTTTGCATTTCTGATTGCCCTGCTTCTTCCAGCATTCCTTGGCAATATGCCTATACTTCCCGTAGTAATGACAATCCTTATCCTTGTTTGGATTGTCAGATGGATGCTGCTATTGCCAGGAGCCTCTACCTCTAGGGCTAGATCTCCCCCTGCCTCTAAAGTTTCCACCACCTCTTGCATTTGATACCTGCTGGTTGTTATTGCCATAGGATGCATTTTGCTGGCCTCCTCTACCAGATCCATAGCCTCTACCATGGTTTCCACAGCCGCGTTGATTGGAATAGAAAACTGCATCCTTGTTTTTAGAACTACTAAATTCTGTAGCCAAGCCAAGCTTAACCTCTTCATGGATAAGCAATGCAACCAGCTCATTGAAATCAGGCATTTCAGCCCGCATAGACATAGAAGTGTCAAAAGACTTACACTTAGGCAGCAAGCCATTCAAAGTCACAGTAACCATGTCTTCATCTTCAACCTGTGAACCAACAGATGCCAACTGATCCGCAATGGTCTTAACCTCCGTGACATAATCCTGTATAGATCTGCTCTTCCTCTCCATGTTGTTGAACTTCTGCTTCAACTGTATCTTCCTGGCACTTGTGGTTGTGCCATAATACTTGACCAAAATATCCCATGCATCCTTAGGAGAGCTACAGTTCATTATCTGCATTACCATGGCATCTGAGATACATAAAGAGAGCTAGTGCAAGACTCTACGAGCTCTTTCTGTCCAAGCTCAGTGTAATCATCTCTGATCAGCCGTAGGTTGATCTGGGAGCTCAGGTTCAGCTTTCACTCCTGTTACCAACTTCTAATAGCCTTTCCCTATTAAGAATTTCTCCATGTGGAACTTCCATATGGCATAATTGTTACTGTCAAGCTTTTCCCCCACTATCTCGATTATGTTTTCTGTCCTTTCTGCATTTTCCATGTTCTAGACTTTGCCTGACTACCTGCAAGCCAAAGTCTTCCAAACAGTTCAGTTTCAGCTTGCAACTCTTTATGACAGTTTTCAGCTCTCTGTGTGTTCAGACAGTCAATTCTTTAGCCTAAAAATAGTAGTACAATCACCTCCTGACAATTGGCAATTACTTAGGTATTGCAGCTTGCATATATGGACTGCATTCAATGCAAAACCAGCATGTATTTGAGCAACTTGTTCATGTATAGACAAGCAGTCTGTAGGTTGAAAATGACAGTAAATAGCAACTCTTTTTTTGAGCTCAACATAGAGGGTACATGTCCCAACAACACTTACAGCAGTTCAGAGATCTATCCTTGCTTATGGGGTTCCAAGCATGTCAATCTGACATTGAATACATCATGTATTGCAAGTAAAGTGCAGAGTATTCTACTTGCAAATTTTAGTCAGCCAAGAATAGGCCAAAGACAATGTATTTTAGTCCACAATACGCTCAAGGTATCATATCCATATGCCACAACAAATGGAAGCCAATGCATAACCCTGCCAATACCCAAGAGTATCCTGTCTTCAAAAGTAAGTGGCATACAAAGTATTCACTGTTTATAAACAGCCAAGACAACTGTAGCACATCTAGTTCCAGCTGCAACCATTCGCATTCAACTCTCTCCTAAATGCTCAAAGCATTCGTAAGAGATATACCATGTCATGAAGTACATAACCCTTCAGGGCCAAGTAGTGGACCAAGTAGTGCTTGCTATCCACAAATTCTTGACAGTTTCTCAGCCTACTTTAGACCTCCAGATCTGTGTATTTTCAGTAAGAAATTTCAGCTTCAATGCATAACATCTAGTTTATATGTCTTCTTTACATGTACCCATGCTCCAGTGATTGTTTTGGACATGTTTGAGAGCTCCAGACTCATAGTAACCATGCATTCATGTTGTATGTACCCTGAATACACCAAAGAGTAAAAAATCCCAGACTTGCAATTAGTATTTCAGCTCCCAAATGAGCTCACAGCAAACAAGGATGGTTCCGGGCCTTCAATCACCCTTCAAAGGGTTCAGACAATCTCTTTACCAATCAGTGACTAATCATAATCATCATTTGCAAGCATCTAAGTCCATATTCTGGACAAGCGCAGTTCACATAGATCTGCTGATGTATTCAGCAGCCTATACTGGTGACAATGATGGTAATGAGCACTTTATTTATGCTCAATACAGCTCCCCATAGGCTCCATACAGGCCTCAAGTACTTATATCAACCATAGACCTCAAAATGAGTAGATGCATACCTCTACAGGAGCAGGAGCAGTTAGCCCTTCTTCTCAAGAACCTTAAAGCTTCAATTTTCCAGCCTTCTTCACAAATGCTTTCCACAGAGCCCAGTCATGAGTGCTCTGATACCATGTTGAGATTGAGAGAGGCAGAGATAGAGTGAGGAGCAAGCATGCTCTCTTCTTCTTCCATTCATTCATTCATTCTCTCATTATCACACACATAGAATAAGTGTATACAATAGTACTAAGGTCCGTAGGACCATTTACACTGGGTCTAAGACCACCGACTTATTTAATGTCCCACACTTGCTGATACAGCTAGACAAGGCTAATGTCGGTCATACATACTAACAGGAGAATAATATGAGCTTGATATTCTAACAAAACTCTCCACGGAAAGCCGTAAATAATTGGGCACATGGTTCTGGATTCGAGACCATGGTACCATACTGCTGCTCTTCTTTTTAACATCATGTTAAAGAACATCATTAGGTGTCCTTCATCTTGGATCCGACAATTAAACATGAGTATTTGAAACTCCTTAATGTGGAGTTCTCCATCTTCTTCTGCTAACCCATTGAAAATGGGCAACGATGCTCCTAATTCTGACGAATCTGGTGTCCTTGCTGGAATTGTGATAGGTTGTGCCATGGCTACAACCGAATTAACAACAGGAGTTTGTGTAGGTAAAACTACACCCCCACTTGTTGTGGGTTGATTAGTTGGAAGTAGGGAAGTACTAGGACTTCCATTTGCACTCGAAGAGCTACTTGTAACACTTAGGTTACTAGAACCATTGCCACTTATATGCAATGGGCTACTCCTTTGAGGAGAATAATGACTTACAATCTCCAATTGCCGTCTAGCCCTCTCAGCATGTTTTGCTTTTTGTATTTTGGCTTGATGGTCCTTGTCGTCAGAGGACATAAACCAACTATTTGGTCCCCAAAAACCCTAGATTTGAGAACCACCACTTGTTGGCGGCTCCCAGTAGATGCACCACTGATGGGACCTAAAATGGGTCGACATTGGCTAAGGCACTAGCCGGACCTCATGCCCTCAACAGACAACCCCACCTCACGGCCTTGCGGGCAGAAGCGTTTATCGAGGAATACACTAACCTAAACACTAATCACTACTCGTTTATAGTCTGTAATCCAACGAATGTTCCCTTTTCCGTCTCCTCAGAGGGACATTATATATATATCGGCAATAAATGCCACGTATTACACACACAAGGGCACCCCACCGGCTGATTGCCGTGGGCCTACTGTAGCTCTCCTACATCCTGGGGATTGGCCCCTCGATGCGCTGCTTCCACACCTAGACACATTCAAAACAAACTCCCCTCTTAGTGCCAATATATTTAACATTCTAGGAATGCATTTATCCATCCCCTTTTACCCACCGTCTAGACCTACAGCTGGGTTGCTCACTCTCTCTGCATGGGTCAAGTCCTAAAGAAACGATTTGCTATGCATGCACGACTTTGTAATTGATACCATTTAACGATGCTTGATGCAAATGTGTATATGGTTAAGTGCTCAAACAATTGAAAAAATAGCCTCGTGCATTGTGCAAATCCATTATTTTCATGTTTCCACACACTAACGCATAATTGCTGTGATGAGAGAAGACACCGAGCCTTACACTCCTGTTGTACTTCCCTTTTTTTTAACTTAACGTCATCCTATATGAATAATGCAGCAAATACATCAGATTTGATAACATATTTCAATGCTCAACCTCCCCTCTTTCCCTAGCGTTTAGGGTTTTGGCTTGTAGTGATAGGTAAAAGGGTAATTTCATGTGTATTTCGCACAAAATAAGCAGTAAATACTCACAAAAACATACAAATTGGGATAACCTAAGGCAAACCCTCATGCTTTATCCTCATTATACACTCACAGACACATCCATAATTTTCCTCATTTGTTCCCTATTTTTCCCCCCTTTTAAAGAGCATTTTTCCTTATTTATTATCATTAAAAATGCAAGAAAATTAGCATTATTTCAGAGCTATGGCTCTTGAGTCCTTAAACAGCAACCATGTAGATTTTGTTGGTGTTTTGTTCCATGCTTTTCCTATTTTAAGCCCAAAAACCCCATTTTTACTATAAAAAACCATGCTTTTCGGGTTTTTTCCATTTATTTTCCACACTTTAAGTTTATATTTTCTCAATTTTTTATTATGAACATCTGAAACTAGTAGCAAACAACATGTCCATCAATTTTCAGCCCCTATGAACATTGCTAACCTCATCAAATGTAAAAAAAAAAGCCATTTTCTTTGTAAAAATGTCATTATCATGTATCTTTTATTATTTTGGGTTTTGAAACTTGTTGCGAGTCTGCAAATCAGGCCCTATTTGATGCTTATCCACCTCCACATGTGTATCTTCAGCCCACCTTCGATTTGGAAGCAATCCGGTACCACGCTGGACGAGTATTAATCAACTAGGCTTCATTCTTCTTCACATGCAAGAGCTGCCCCTTGCAGGAGAGAGAGGGAGGAGATAGAAAGACTGAAATCTGATCTCCTCAACCGGGCAGCCATTTGAGGAGCAGACTGGAGCGATGGAGAGCAAAGATAGGAAGAAGATTATGCATCAGATCAGATGGGGGGGTTGCTTTCAGGCTCTCCAACCCCCCTCATCATCAAAACGTGGATATGGCGCCATCTCCCTGCAGGCTGCAAAAAAAATTGCCCCCCCCCCCCTTCACACGAAAATTTTGGGGGGGTGACACCCAAAAGGTCACACCCCCTTACTACCCTCCTTAAGCCCATTCAAACTTCCTTTGGACCTTGGCCTCCCAAGCACTCCCCCTTCCATGTCCGGTGTCCAAATTACGATCCGAAAAATTTTGGGCATTCGTCTTGAAGTCCCCCATTGTCGAGCATCTCCCAGGGTCTCATATGACATGCCAAATAATTATGAAAATTCATCAATTATCATCAAGTGGGTCTCTTAAGCCTTTTTTGGGCATTGCCGCTTAAAATCGTAGTGATTGCCATCGCCGCCTTCGACGAAGTCTATTTTTTCCCTGAAATACGAAATTTTTGGCTATTTTTAAGCACTTCTCGGCATCAAAAATCATTTGTCACCATTCTTCAAGAACCTTCTTAAGATCTGCAACCGTCTCAATGTCAGATTGCAACTTATATCATGGCTACTTGCCATTCTTTTTTTCCTCTTGTTTGCTATCCTGTTTTTGCTCCTGACTGACCTCTTCCATAACATGCTCGAGAGGTGGTTGATTTGCAGCTTTAGGCTGATCCACACTACTTCTTGTCATTCTTTTAGATGGCCCTGCGTTATCTTCATCTCTTTTTCGTTTTTCTTCCACAATTACATTTGTGTTTTGTACCTTTGCTAAATATGCATACACTGAATATGCATCTACCGATGATTCCCAACCAGTGATGCCACAAATGTCTTGCCCTGTATGAGACATTTCACTATCAGGGACCTTTCACTTTGCAGTTGCATGTAAAGCATGTGTCCATATTTCAGCCTTTGGACCAACCATCACTTGGTCATGCATTCTATTCAACTATAGGTCAAAAGTAGAAGCATGTACCGCCACATAAACATTTCGAACTACCAAGTCTTTCAACAACTTCTACATACCTCCCTTTTCGAAATTCAAAGCAAGAGGAAATCCCGTTTCTTGTGTATGGATCTTGCGATCTTTCCAAAACATGAGCTGTCGTGCTAAGGACTCCTAATAGGCAGCACAATCCTTTCTCTCATGCTACAAACTATCACACCACATACGTCTTTTTCCTGGCTTAGGGGCTGATGCCCGTCCCCTTTCCTCATGTCCTTTTTCATCCAATTTTGCAACCTTCAATTGAAGATCTCGCATGCCTTTGACCAATTCATCTAAGACATCTTCCCTAACAAAGGGAACGATAGCAGGTACAACCATGGGGTTAGCCACAAAAGAGGATGGCTTACTGGATACTTCAACTTTCTTGCATGTAACAGTGGGCAAGCTAGAGATATGCAATCTTTTTCTTCTTCTATGCTTCTTCACAAGTGTAGTAACAGCTTCCTTGACATGTGTCCACTTTGTTTTCAAACATGTCTCTGTAATCTAATCCTCCAACAAATCATCAAGCTTCTCTTGAAGCTCAGGATCGGTTGCCTGTAGAAACATTTCAATTTTCTGGCTTGCAAGAGCTTAATGTTCTACAAGATCCAATTGCTCAAATCGACTTTCAAATTCTCTTAACAATTTTGTAACCACAAGACCCTTATTGGGTTGTAAAACCCACTCCTGAAAAGTCTTGCTGTCAAGAATCGCATGGTGGGGGGACTTGCTTGAGCTGCTGCGCCAAACACACACTGTATACACAAGAGGAAGCTCACTCAAGAACATAAGAAGAGACATGGAGGCCAAAACGTTTTCTTGCTGATTTTTTTATTCTTCTTCCACACACTATACAATGTACACAAAGTATAGATAAGCTACAACATAAAGGAAAGTGGCCTACTAAGTCAAACAGTGCATAACCGACTACACTAATTGACTGGCACTATGTCTTTGCCAGCTGTAGGTAGGTGTAACAAACTAAATATAATAAGTGATAAGTCAATGGCCATGTGAGCATCATAATGACCACCAACGTGCTAAGTGTAGACATACAGACACATCTAGTCAGGTGGTCCATCATCAATGTCTCCACGTGTTGAGCTTGCCATCTCAACACTCCCCCTCAAGCTCAACTCTATCTCTGCAACTCCAAGTAAGCTTCCGAACTTTTGAAGCTTCTCTGCACCCAATGCCTTTGTGAAAATGTCAGCTATCTGATCCTATATGCTGACATATACCAAGTCAATTTCTCTTGCAAGTACCTTCTCTCTCACAAAGTGGTAGTGCACCTCAATGTGTTTTGTCCTACCATGGAACACTGGATTCATAGCTAGCTGTATGCTGCTCATGTTGTCACAATGAATGAGAACTAGACCATCTCCCTACACATACAAATCACCTAATAACTTTTGCAGCCATACCACCTCACATGCTGCCATAGCAGCACCTTTATACTCAGCCTCCATACTCGATAAAGCAACTGTAGGTTGCTTTTTGCTACTCCATGTAACTACTGCACTACCAAGGGAAAACATGAATCCACTTGTAGATCTTCTATCTAACATGCTACCAGCCCAATCTGCATCTGTATATCCAAAGACCTATACATCCTTACCTGCCTCATAAAAAGTCCATAATGTAAAGTGGACTTCACATACCTCAATATACATCTAACTGCATCCAAAGGAGGCTTTCTAGGCATCTGCATAAACTGACTAACAAGGCCAATAGCATAGCTCAAGTCTGGCCTTGTGATAGTCATGTAAATCAAACTCCCTACTATCCTCCTGAACATAGTAGGGTGTTCTATCTCATCCCCAACGTCAACACTCAACTTCACATTTTGCTCCAATGGTACTGAAAGAGGCTTGCATGCTGTCATACCATACTTGGATAACATATCCAAGCCATACTACCTTTGGGATATCCATATACCATCATCGCATTTGATCACCTCAATACCAAGAAAGTATCTTAGCTCACCCAAATCTTTCATCTTAAACTTCTTCTTCAAGAAGTCCTTAACTTCAGCAATCCCATTGTCACTATCACCTGTAATAATCAAGTCATCCACATAGATGACTATGATGACCAAACTTGCATCTCCCTTTCTAACATAAAGTGAGTGATCAGCATCAGAAATACAAAATCCAATATTGACAAGATACTCTCCAATCTTGTCAGACCATGCTCTAGGTGCTTGCTTGAGCCCGTGGAGTGCCTTCTTTAACTTGCACACATATGTAGGATGCTCTAAATCCTCGTAACCTCCTGGATGCTCCATATACACTTCTTATTGCAATTCACCATGCAAGAAGGCATTCTTAACATCCATTTGCTGCAAACTCCAACCTTTGGTTGCTGCCAAGGCAATCACACACGTAACAGTTGCCATCCTAGCAACTGGACTGAATGTCTCTTCATAATCTATGCCATATGTTTGAGCATAGCCTTTTGCAACCAGTCTAGCCTTATACCTACTAATGGAGCCATTTGCATTATGCTTGACTTTGTAAATCCACTTACAACCAATAACTTTCTTACCCTTAGTCAAGGGTACCAAATCCCAAGTCTTGTTGGCCTCTAATGCAGCCATCTCCCCATCCATTGTTGCATCCCAATGAGCATGACCAACAACATCCTCAAAACAAGTGGGCTCAACATCCTCAACTAGTTTTAGCATATAAGCATAATGGTTAGCTTCATAACCTTCAAAACCAAATCTTTTAACAGGGTATCTGTCCCTACTAGATCTGTGTACCACCGGATCACTCAATGGAGCCTTTACATTACTATGAGCTCTCTGTACACCTGGTGTCTTGACTGAAGGAATGCCAAGCTCATCATCCAAACTCTCCGAACCACTAGAATCTCCATCCAATCCCAGATGACTGGTAGATGCATCATTACCATCCAGCACTTTCTTCTTTCCTTTGTCCTTCCCTACAACACTTATAGATCCACCTGAAGATATGGGGCTACTCCTTAGTCTCCCAGACCAAGGGCTCACTGTAGGTGTGGTACCAGATGATGTTTCTGGTCCACTAAGACTCTGTGATTCTTGTTTATCTTTCTGCACATAGCTGTCCTGATCATTATCATCATCCAAAACATCACCAGCAGGTGTATAACAACTTCCCATCTCATCAAATATAACATCCCTGATCACTCTGAACTCACCTATGACAAGATTATAACAGCGATACCCTTTCTGCTCTAAAGAGTATCCAATAAAAACACATTTTTTTGCCTTTGGATCAAGCTTGTTCCGTAGCTCATCTGGCACATGAACGTATGCAACACAGCCAAATACCTTCAAGTGCGATACATTGGGCTTCTTGCTAGTAAAGCATTCTTCAAGAGTCATCCCATGAGTTACAGCTATGGGAGTTCTGTTCATAATATAAACAGCAGTATAGAAAGCCTCAAACCAAATATGTTTGGGCATATTCTTTTTAGCCATTAATGCCTATGCAACTTCTGCAATAGGTCTATTTTTTCTTTCTGCAACACCACTCTGCTATGGGGTATACCTGCAAGTAAATTGCCTCTTTATCCCATGAGTCCTCAAGAAGCCACATTTACTCATTAGACTGGTACTCTCCCCCTCCATCTGATCTCAAGCACTTCACTTTTAAGCTTGTTTCTGTTTCAACAGCTGCCTTAAAAGATCTGAAGTGCTCAAACACATCACTCTTTTCCTTCATGAAGTATACCCATAGCTTCCTTGAATAGTCATCAATAAATGTGACAAAGTATACATTCTGTGTAGGCCCCCAGATATCTATGTGTACTACATCAAGTATGTTTTTGCTCACTTCTCTATCATGCGGGAAGGGTTGTCTCGCCTGCTTACCAAACTGGCATGCCTCACAGACTTTATGCAATTTTGCAACTCTAAAAGAAGGCAACCTTCTAACCAATCCTCTGTACTGCATTAATTTTAGCCTTTGCACATTTGCACATTGTCCAATACGTTTATGCCATATTTCAATATATGCAACTACTCCTTTTTCTTTAGCATACATAGCAGCATCCATTGTAGGAATTCCAACATCTAAAGTGAACATTCGACCAACTCTACTTCCTTTTGTGACCAACCTACACTTATCATTAAAGTCTTCTACAAAACAACGTTTTGCATTGAATCGGACCTGCAACCCTTGCTCTACCATTTGGCCAATAGATACTAGATTCTTTGTAATTGATGGCACAGGTAATACATCTGTCAGACTCTTTGTCTAGCCATCATACAAGGACAAGGGAACCTTTCCAATGTGTGAAATTGGGTGGCATGAATCATCACCCGTCTGCACATAACCTGGGTTTTGTAAGTCCTGCATCTCTCCAAACCATTCAACATGAATGGTCATATGATAAGATACATCTGAATCGACATACCATACATCATCATGTGTCCCCTTTTTTGTAACTGCATTCATCATATGCTGCATAAAAAATAGACGCTCATTTTTGTCTTTACTCAGTCGTGAAGATGATGCATAGTTTCCTTGCTGCAATTTACCACTACGAATATCATCCTTCTTTGCATAGCAATGGGCTGCAATATGGCTTGTTTTGCCACAATAATGGCAAACAGTAGCAGAATTTCCAGAAACTCTATTCTACCATCCACCTCTTCCTCTAGAGCTCCCCTTGCCTCTAAAGTTTCCTGTACCTCCACAAACCTACATTTCACCAAACTGTTGATTGAACCTATTTTGCTGGTTATCGCCAGCACGTCCCATACCACAACCTCTCGAAGAGGATCTACCACGTCCCCTTCCTGAACTCGAGTAAAATGCTTGGACCTGTTCACCATTTCTTTCAGACAAATCACCCTACATATTGATCTCTTCAACAATCATGAGAGAGATCAGCTCATCAAAATCTGGAAATAGCTTCCGTACATATACTGAAGTAACAAATGATTTCCATGCCTTCTCATTGTTAAGGCCACTCAAAGTGGATGAAACCAAATCATCATCATCCATCATTGCATCAATCGCTGCTAAGGCATCTGCAATGCTCCTCACCTTCAAAACATACTCATTGTGACAGACATTTTCCCTTTCTTCAAGGCATTCAACTCTTGCTTGAGTTGAATCTTTCGTGCCTTTGTATTTACTGAAAACATGATCTCAAAATTTGTCCAAGCTACATGTGAAGTTTCTGCATTCCTGATATGTCCCAACATAGTATTATCAATTACTGTAGATAGCCAGTACATCACCATTTTGTTTTTCGTATTCCACTCTTTCCATGCTTTTAACTCATCTGCAGTCGGAGGGATACCCAGCTCTGGCTCATTTTCTTCACAACCTGAGACAAACTCATAAAGGGCCTTTCCAATGAGGAAGTTCGTCACACGAAACTTCCATGAAGGGTAGTTGTTCTTGTCGAGCTTCTCAATAATGGGATTTCCACTATTCTCTGCCATTATCACAAACAAGGATATAACACAGCAAGCTAGTCTTCTGCAATCTTCCACAACACGTGCACAGTAATACACCAAGCAACCTTTTTCACTGATTTCTCAACAGTATATGTAATTTGCAACCTGTTTTTTGCAGATAAATCTTATGTTTGCTTTCTGCAAATACCTCAAAAATTATAGATTCTCAATTGATAATCTGCGCACTCACTTTCGGTCAATACAGTCGAAATCACAGTGTAGCCTAAAACTGTTGTTTGCAACCTTGAGGCTCTAAAACGGGGCCTGAAATGGCCTCAGACACCCAAAATAACTTCAGAATATACAGTGGTCTGCTCGCACACCAAATCTCACAACAATTTGAGATTTTTGCTCGACCCTGCTTCGGGTGCCTCCACAGACACTATCCAAGAGAGAGAGTGGAAGAATGGGAGAGCTTCTTACCCATTGCTTGCTTGCTCGAATGTTGCTTCTTCTCCTTCACTTCAGCCTTCGAGATCAGCCCCCCCTCAGTGGCGCGGCTCTGATACCATGTCAAGAATCGCGTGGTGGGGGGACTTTCTTGAGATACTGCGCTAAACACACACTGTATACACAAGAGGAAGCTCACTCAAGAACACAAGAAGAGAGATGGAGGCCAAAACGTTTTCATTATGATTTTTTTCTTCTTCTTCCACACACTATACAATGTACACAAAGTATAGATAAGATACAACATAAAGGAAAGTGGCCTACTAAGTCAAACAGTGCATAACCGACTATACTAATCAATTGGCGCTATGTCTTTGCCAGCTGTAGGTAGGTGTAACAAACTAAATATAATAAGTGATAAGTCAATGGGCATGTGAGTATCATAATGACCACCAATGTGGTAAGTGTAGACGTGCAGACCCATCTAGCTAGGTGGTCCATCATCAATGTCCGCACGTGTTGAGCTTGCCATCTCAACACTTGCGCATAATCAAACTGGTATCTTCAATGTAAAATTCTTCCCTGAGTGTCTTCTTGAAAGCTACCCAGTCAGCATCCTGCAAGTATAATTCAGTAATCCATGCTTTCAATTTTTGTACAGTAACACGTACAAAATATCAACTCCATGCAGGTTGAGCCACTCCAAAGAATTTCATCTTTTGAGCATAGTTATGTATATATACAAATACATTCTTGCCATTCAATAACTTCACCTCACGCTCAACTGCTTGCAAGGCATTCATCACAACACTTTCTATTTGAGCAAAAGCTTGCATCACCTGTTGTTGTTGTTGTACCTGCATAAGCATATTCATATTTTGCACCAATTGTTGCAAATGGAGATTGTATTTAAAGATTCTCACATCTTGTCTTTCCTTCTTCTAACAACCTTTCACGTCAAGTTCACCAATGTCGGAGGGGTTTTTGTCGAAAGGTCAAATCCACCGAGGATCAAAGGTAGAAGGAACTAGAGATAGGAGATGGAAGAGAAGAAAGAGAATAGACAAGAGGTAAACATGACAAATACAAAGCACAATGAATCGAATCAATATGTATTGAAAGAACCTCGAATCCTTGCACTACTCAAAAGTAATCTCCAGGCATTAGATCTCCTGGAGCTTCTTCGTAGAACAAAATGTGCATCAAAATTACAACTCCTTCTTGGAACCCAAATCTGATGGCTCCATTGACTCCAAAAGGGGGGTAAAATGCCAGGATACCTGATCACGGATCTCCCAGATCATTTCTTCTTCCTCTTTCAATTCAAATTGCAGTTTTTAGCCTATTTACAACAATCACAACGTGCACAATTTTTCCAATCTGTCTTTTTTATGAAAAATCTCCTAACTAGCTAAAAAAGCAACTTGCTTTTTGCATGCCACCCTAATCTAGAAGCTTTTTAACTTTTTTGGATTTTTACAATAAATAATATCAAAATTAGGCTAAAATTATCCAAAATTCTAGTATTTTTGGATAATCCATGCAACTCACACTAGTATTAATGACTCAGATCACATTGACTCTCTAGATTAATAAAGAAGTCGGATGATGATGCATCCTATGTTTTTTCACACTGTGTCCGCATAGCATCACGACAACGTGTATCCAAAGGTTTAAAAGTTACTTTTCGACACAAAAGATGTTAGAGAGGTCGCTAAAATTTTAGGCCTAATCCCTGAGCAAGATGAAAAGTTGCCTTATGGAGAAATAGACCCAGAGTTGCCAACCATTCTAAACCTTCTAAGCCAGCATACAAGGAAAAACCTAACTTTATAGCTTCAAACAAAATGTGCAAATTTTTGGAGTATGATAATAATAGCTATTTCAATAATTGTGGATGAATTTGGAGGAGAGGTGGAGGCAACAAAATGAAGCTAAAGATCAACAAGCAGCATGACTAGAGGCTTGGCTATTAAAAAGGCTTGAGAGGGTGAATGCATTATTGAATATGGGGATAGACGCTGTGTCTAATTCAAATGTAGAACCTTTTAGGCCTAGTATATCATTTGATAGAACACCATCAAAGAGAAGTGAAGTCTCGAGGAAGTTACTATATGTATATCCTCTACATCATCACGTGCGTTCAAGGCCTATTTATAAGTATCCTTATCTGTGATTTTTTCTTGAATAAAACATAACCCTTTTCTATTCAATATGTAAATAACCCTTTTATATTGCACCCTTTTGTATATAAATTTTTTATAAAAATAGTATTTTAAAAATACCTTATTTTGAACCCATGTGATGCACACATTTTTATGAGTAACTTACATGAGAGTGAAGTAAACTTTTATCAATGGGATCAAGTCGCCACAAGCACTAGTAGTGCCACTAGGGAAAAGAGTAGACAAAATAGTGGAAATAGGGGGAGTGAAGCTAATGCTACATGAGGGAGTACTGAACTGCCCTTTGCCAATTAGGGCCAAAAACGCTTCAAAAATGGCACTTGTAAGAAAGTGATTAAGTTGCTGATTAGTTGAGGTTTAGGAAGAATAAAACCTCTAAATTTGGTTGTCCAGATGTGATTAATGAGAGAATATTTGGTTCATTGAAGAGGTCGGCCATTAATTGCCCTCATCTTTTAATCCAGGTCAGGGGTCACCTTTTCGGCCGTTTATTGTCTTGGAACTCGAGAGATTTTGTATTTTCGAGATTTTCGTACGAACTTCGCATTTGTTTGCTCCCGCGTTTTCTTTCTATACACTATTCTCTTTTACCATTCCTTTTGCTGCACTTGCTTTCTATCACTGTGAGATTCTTGCTCGGTTCATTTGCTAGAATGTCTAGCAATACTACTTCAAATAACACAGGTGCAAGCACACGTAAATACAAGCTATCTATTCAGCTAGATCCGACTTACACATCTTGGAGAAGTATACATCATCGAGTATTGATAGATGAGATTGAAGCCAACAGGTTGCGAACACAAGGAATGAAGCATATAGATTCGTGGGTGGATGGAAATATCTATCCCAGGGATCCTTCTACAGGTAAACCACCTCCTTTTTTGAATGTCCATGACTATATAAGATATGCTGGAGAAGGTTATAATGGAATGCTTGGCTACTGTATGAGGTTATACTCTGCATCTTACACATATATAGCCCAAGTGCACGAAATGAAAAAAGCACTAGAAACTACACAAACAAAAATTTTAGAGTTGACAAGTCAGATTGATATTTTGAAAAATGTTAATAATTCATTGCAGAATAAGCTAATACGCTTGAGAGAAACTCCAGTAGGATTTAGAGAGAGGAAGAGACCGTTAAAAAATATAACCAGCTTGTGTGTGAGAGCAAAGAAAAGGAGACTAAATCTTACAAAGAAATATGTCTCTAACATATTAGGCATAAATATCCAAGAGAATGAGGAAAGAATCAAACTTTTGAAGGAAACCATGAATAAGAAAGACATTTTGAGGATTCTTAAGTCACCAGAAAATGTGGATTTGAGAGGTCCAACTCTGAGAGAGTTAGTGAAGGATTTAAAAGGCACAATGAAAGCAAATGAAATCGTAGAGACATGCGATACTGTGGGTATAAGTCGAAAAGGTTACCGTGCTATCTCTGGATTATGGTTTAAAAATCTTAAACGCAATAGGGTAACTATATTTGGATTGCCCCGAGCCCTTGCAGTTTCCACTGCAAGAATTTCCATGAATCGCAAGATTCCACATGTTTTTGGAGATTACTTTCACATCGAAAGATCTATGTCCTATGAAAAACAAAAAAAACAGGCAATTTTTTATTACAATGAGTTTAACAATATATGGGTTGATCTAAAAAAGGTGCAAATTGCAATGGTTCACATGTATAAAATCACAGTAGAAGAAAGTTACGGTGTTCTAAAGTTTGCCTTGAAGTTGGATGAAGCACAGATTCAAAAGGGACAGAAGATGGAAAGAATTAGCATTTGCCTCATGAACATGGCATTGGACCATGGCAATGGCGAGGGCAAAGCTCCATTGCATAAGATCCAATCCGAGATGGAGATTTGGTGGATTGGTGCAGCCCAGGTACCAATTGAAAATCATCAAACGTTGAAATGGTTGTTCAACCATACAGGTATTCCAAATATCATTAAGTCTCAAAGTGAAGGAGAAATGTTGGTACTTGATGGGGTTGGTAAATTTAATGTGGAATGGCATATGAGTGCTGATTTGAAAACTATCAAATGTATGCTTGGAATATGTAATGGTGCAAATGCAAAATATCCTTGCATTTATTGCATGGAAAGTATTGGATCCAAAGATTGGAGTAGTTTGCGACCAGTAAGAAGAGCCCCAAATAGAGACTCTATAGATTTGAGTAAATTTAAAAACATAGAAGACATCTGGGATCCCATTCTTTCCATCTCTCTTAAGAATGTTCATATTTGTACTTTGCATGCAGAGATTAGAATAATCGATAAGCTTCTCAGGTTGCATCTCGACTACGTATATTCCATTAAGCCATTATCTTTATCAGATGAGTGTATTGATAAATGCGAGGCATTGCTATCGAAAATGGGATTTCATGGGGGCCAAGTTCACTTAAGAAAGGATCCAATACTTTCAGGAAAAACAAGAGATATCTTGGCCGATGTCTCTATGGGAGGCTCAAAAGCTAGACGATTCTTAGGAAATCATTCAGGAAAGCAGGTGAATGCGGCTTGGGAGTGTTGGAGAGAGCTATGTGAGATCACAACAAATGTTGCAAGCACGCCGAGGCTTGCGTTTCTTAGAATGGAGGTCTGGATACACCTTGATGTTTTTTTGAAACTCCTCAGGCAACATAAGACAACATATACATATGCGGAAGAGTTCAAAAGATCAATCACAAAGCTTGTTCAGGCGATAAAAGAGGCATGGGGAGAAAAAGATATCACTTTTTATCTGGTAAAGTAATAATTATTTAATATCGGCTTATTTTGACAGGTTTTTCAATTGGTATAAAATTTGTGTTACTTTGTATTCCAGCATATTCTTCATATTCATGGACCTTTCTTTGTGGAGGAGCATGGCCCCTTAGCAACTTATAGCAACCAAGGCATGGAAAAATCCCACTATCAAGCACGCACAAGTTATTTTCGAAGCACAAGGCATGGGGGAGGAGTTACAAAAAGCAATGCTTTGGAGGAGCTATTCAACTGGTTTTTTCGACGACAACTTCAAAGAATGCAAATAAAAGACGGCAATGACACATGAGCAATCGCACTTTTATATATAAGAAAGAATATATACAAAGCTAGTTTTCCAAAACCCTCACATTCTCTTCCTCCTCAGGAATCTTTCCTCTATAACGTAGAAATTTTTTTCTCTTGTAGCCAACTATAGATTTTACATCAGTTCTGTCTGCAGCTAAGGCGTAGGATGAAAACGCCAAAAAGTATCCTGCTCTAGAAGCAGAGTAACCTGGACCGTAGCCAAAAATCCTAATTGCTGCAGTCTTTTCCAAAAACATTATTTTGTGGGCATTATATTGTAATCCTGAGAAACTTAGAAGCCTTGTAAGAGCTTTAATACAAAGTATCGGCCATGCTGCGTCCTCTGAGAAACTACTATGAAGTACAAAAAAGGATTCAGGGTCAATCCTAGCCAAGTAGTGGCCGAGTGCAATGTCTTTGGTGGTGTTACTAGCAGCTCTCGATCCTTTGCCACGCCCCAAGAAGTTATCTGTATCGGCAATCTCCAACTGCAAATAAAAGCCATACTGAATGAGCATGAAATGTAAACCTACCAATGTGTAAAAGCAAATTCAAAATTATCTTACCACTTGATTCTCATCGTACTCCAATCTAAACGGATTCCATAAATTAATTGATGATGCTGTCTCATTGGTGTTAGTCAATTCTTTAACATATTCAGACTCCTCTCTTCCAAAATTGGAAATACCGAGCTCGCTTTGAATGCGATCGAAGTCCTCATCAGTAATACTCAACTCCTTTTCAGCTTCTTTGGCCTTTTCAAAACAAAGAGAGAATGCCTCACCAGCATCAATAAACTTATCATCTAGAGTTTCTTTATCAAGTTTCAGAATCTCTTCCTTTGTTTCATTTTCTGTGTCAATTATCCCATTAGCAGCATCAGATGCCTCTGCAATAATTGCAAGACAATAATCTTCCCTGAGATTAAAAAGTTTTTGAATATCTGATAGTAAAATGTACTCCTTGTCCTTGAAAGGTATACATGGCAGGGAAGGAACAATATGGTGAGAACTCTCATCAGGTTGAGGGTTTGTATCTCCTTGGCTCTCCTCAATGATAGTCTCAGCTTTGAAGTGAGCAACATCCAAATTCTCAGCAATGGAAGCCTCAAAATCTGTATCTACAACCTCCTCTGTTTCCCTTTCATCTGCCAGATCATCCAACATGCAAAAGCTGGCACTCTTTGCTCCCTCCAACTGTTGCTCCTCAGCTCTCATAGGGTATTTAACAAGGATGAATATAATAAAAGCAGCAGATTTTCTCATCATCTTGCAGTTTTTGGAATGAGTGCAGCAAAATATGTCTGTTGAATGAAACCTCTCCATAGAGTGGGCCCTGGACTTCCTAGTAAATACTGCCTTTTCATTTCCTGTTGACCCAATGGGAATATGGACATAGTCAATTGTGCCAACTTCAACATAAGGACCTGCAAGAGTTTCAAACTCCAAAAAGTCCTCCATAATATATTTTTCACAAGATTTCAGAACTTTGTCAAGTTCCCAATCAGGATTAAAAATATTTTTCACAACTCCATAGAATGAGAGATCCATTCCATTCTGAAGCATAAAATCAAGTAGCCTCTCTGATGGAGTGATATCAATGAGCTCTGATACTCCTTGACCTCTCACTACTGGCGTTCGCTTCCCTGGAGATGTACTTGGCTTTCTCACACTGGTGGCAGAGGATGGAGAGGAAAAAGAATGCACAGGCTGATCAGCTGTTGATGCACTTGACCCTTTTGAAAGCCTTCTTCTTTTACCAGTTCCTGAAGAAACCTTGGATTGTATGGGTTCAGACATGTTTCCAACTTCTGACGATACGGCGTGATAAGAGAGAAACGATTCATACGGAAAGGCCCCCTCGCGCCGTATCGGTGATCCCAGTAAGAAGCGCAAGAGCCACAACAAAGGTGGTCACACGAGCTTCAGGAACTACTGAACCTCCAAAACGAAGCGAAGAGAGGAAAGCGAAGAAAACCAACAATTGCCCTCGCGCCGTATCAGCAATAGAAACAAAGGTCAGAAACCGAAAAAAGCCGTACAGATAAGAAACACACCCTTATGTAGGCGCGGATTATGCCACCTGGCAGTACCCGTTAGTGTCATACACGTGGCAGTAGCCGTTGGGCAACACGTGGCCGAAAACCACGTGGCGAACAAGTGGACCGGTCATTACTTGACACGTAGCATACGGACCATAAATGCAGATACGTGGCACAATCAGTATCGGACACGTGTCATGATTTACCTGGGTATATAAGTGGTCATTTGTCCGACGTGTACACTTTTCAATTCTCGAGCTCTTCGCTAGCAAAAAGAGGTGTGCCGATACGGAGCGAGGGCGTCCAAACGGTGAGCTCGTTTTCTCCTAATCGTGCCGTATCATCTTCTCATCTCCGATACGGAGCGAGGGCGTGCAAACGGTGAGCTCGGTTTTTCCTAATCGCACCGTATCGTCTTCTGATCTCCGATACGGAGCGAGGGCGCGCAAACGTGGTGGTCGTTTTGTCCTAATCGCGCCGTATCATCTTCTCATCTCCGATACGGAGCGAGGGCGCGCAAACGTGGTGGTCGTTTTCTCCTACTCGCGCCGTATCATCTTCTCATCTCCGATACGGAGTGAGGGCGCGCAAACGTGGTGGTCGTTTTCTCCTACTCGCGCCGTATCATCTTCGCATCTCTGATACGGAGCGAGGGCGCGCAAACGTGGTGGTCGTTTTCTCCTACTCGCGCCGTATCATCTTCGCATCTCTGATACGGAGCGAGGGCGCGCAAACGTGGTGGTCATTTTCTCCTACTCGCGCCGTATCATCTTCACATCTCTGATACGGAGCGAGGGCGTTGTTCCATTCTGCTCGCTTTGTTCATATCGCGCCATATCGGAATTGCTCATTTCGTCAGTTTCCTCGCCAGTTTGTCTTTCAGTTTGTCCTTCTGATTGTTATTTACCTTTTCTGGATGGCAAGGACAAAGCAAACTACAAGAAGAGTGTATTTAGATGGGAAGGACAGTGGGGGTAGAAGAAAGTTAAAATTTGATGAATCTAAGGGGGTAGAAGAAGCTGGTCCATCACAGGCTCTAGAGCATTTTACAACAGAAATCCCTCCTACACCAGGTGTTGTCCTTACATCTTCCATAAATGTTTCTTCACCTGAAGTTGAGGAAGCAAAGGATGAGGCTAACCCTGTGAAAGATTCATTCCCTACAATGGTACTTGAGCCCACATCTGCTGAAGCCACTGAACACCCCAAGCCATAGAAGAGGAAGAGGAAGTCCAGGTTCTTCTATATGCAAAGATGTTTCAGTGAGATCAGGAAAGCCCAGAGAGCTACACAGCATGTCATTCCAAAAGCTGCTTTTATAAGGGTGGTTAAAGAGATCTCTGATAGATTGTCTCAAGTGGCAACTGTCTCTGGTCTAAATAAGAAGTGGCAACTCTCAGCCATTCTTGCCCTCCAAGAGGCCGCAGAAGATTTTGTTATTGATTTCATGAACGACGCTTACATTGCTGCTGCCCATGCTCATAGGATCACCCTTATGAATAAAGATTTCAGCATCATTAGCAGAGTGACGTATAGGTTTGACAAAGTCCTGAGGCCCTTGCCTTCCAATGATCAAAAAGCCTTTGAAATCCTTAACGTTCCCCCAAAATTGTCCAAGAAAGAGAAAAAGCTAAATGTTGAAGATGTTACTGACCTTTACCCTACAAGGGGTGCCACACAGCAAGAGGCTTTCTTGAGTGAAAAAAATCAGGAGGTGTTTGAAACTGAAGACGATGTTTACAAGAGGAAAGCCGCATCACTTGCTCCCGTCAACAGCGAGAGGATGGGCAAAGTGTATGGGTAGATTCTTGTGAATGTTGCTGGGGAATCTGAGGAGGAATATCTTAGTATATCTCCCGAGGACAAGCCCATGTTGGAAAAAAGGGATCTCCAACTATCTGACTCCGTGGTATTTTGTTGCATAAGGTAAGGTTTTTTGTTGCATAAGTTAAGTCTTTTCAATTATATTTTGGATGAAATTGGTATTGAATAGCTTTTGCTATTATCTGCAGGGCATTGGTGTCCTCTCTCACTCTCGATATCCGAAGAACCATATACATTGTTGATCCACTTCTCTCTGTGGGACTTTTTGCAAAATCTGGTTCTAATATTTCACCATTTTTTCGTAGCTTCGATAGTGTGAGAAATTACCACATCTTTTTCCCTTATGTAGAAAGGTATTTTTCTTTTACTGTAGAGGAGAATTTATGTTCATTTGCTTTCACCCTTCTACTCACCTCTTTTATGAATTTGCAGAGGGCATTGGAGTCTCATCTACATTAATTGTCTTTCAAGGGAAATTATATTTATGAATTCTCTCAGCGGTGTTCACGGTCAAGCACGAATGTATGTTGAAAGAAAATTACTTACTTTAATTTCTTTTATAAATAATATTTTGAACTTACAAAGCTTCCTTTTGCAGTGCTGCTAGACTCGTTTCTACATTTTTGGATACAACATACGAGGATCTTGCTGATCCTCAAAGGCCGTATACTTTTCTTCTACAAGAAGTTCCATTGCAAAGCGATGCGCATTCTTGTGGATGGAGAGTTATCTCAAACATTTGCAGAATAGTGGATTCAAAGCTGTTACAAATAGAAGGAGTGAATGTAAGTTTATTTCATTTGATGTTTGTGTAACCCTTATCATGATGTCTTTTCACTAACTTATAACATTTATTCTTACAGTGTAGAGACTATCCTGAATCATATATTTGGTGGATAAGGGAGAGATGCATCGAGCTGATTCTAGACAAAGCAATCACACCGTATGATCCTGACTCCCCTCTTCCTCCCAAAACTTCAATGGCAAAGGGCACAAGCAAGGGAAAGGTCAAGGGAAAGGGTAAGGACAATGGTAATGGTAAAGACAAGGGCAAGGGAAAAGGCAATGGGACCACTGCTGCAGAGTCTAAGAAAAAAGGAATGCCAGTGCTCTCTCCTCTTAAATTTGATCCATCCCCTCTTAAGCCCCAAGAAAGGAGACTACCTGTAAAGGTCAAATTTTTTCAACAATCAAAGAAAGGCCCTGTGAGGAAAAATATCTTTGAAGAAATCGATAAAGAATGAAAATAGCAAACATAAGCATACACGAGCCATTTTATTTTGGCTTTGTACATTTTTATGCAATTTTTGTACCTCATTGTGTAATGAAAATTTTCACTTGTAAATCGAATGTAATGCACATTTTATACACGAGCCTTATTATTTTGGCCTTGTACATTTTCATGCAATTTTTGTACCTCATTGTGTAATGAAAAATTTCACTTGTAAATCGGATGCAATGTACATTTTATTTATACACATTCGAAAGGCGACTTGCTTCACGATAGCTTATGAAGTTCCCATTAAAAAATATCTTGAGGATAGTCTGTTAAGATAAATTCCTGCCAAGTTTTCATTCTTAAGGTCCCAAACTCACAATTGTGGGAGACAAACAACTCGTACAAAAGAAAGAGCGCTCGGCTCTTTTACCAATTGTTACACCATTCACTTTGAACTTATATCTAGGGGATGTATTGTCTAGCAATTCCAAGGTATCCCTCACATCTTTCAGACTCCAATTGGAAGTAACACTCACCTTCTTTACTTCTTCATGCAGAAAAACGTGCACCACAAGTTTATATGTTGTGTTCTCTGTATCAGAATCCAAGGGAACCCAAATACCCAATCTTCGTTTGTATCGCCTGTAATCAAAGGCCAAAGCAAGATTTTGGCGAGGGATACTGTAAGCCAAAGCCAAGGATTGAGGGCATGCACTGCACCTCAAGATATCACCTTTATGATCGCACTCTCTAGATTTCCAATGCGTCCCTATAGTGTTGTCCAAATCCTCTTCCGAAAAGTTTCTACTTAACCAGGATACCTTCGTTCTTTGTAAATTTGCTGTTTTGAAGCAAGCGACGAAGATATG
The DNA here is from genome assembly GCF_053477565.2 of Lygodium microphyllum. Classification (NCBI taxonomy): domain Eukaryota; kingdom Viridiplantae; phylum Streptophyta; class Polypodiopsida; order Schizaeales; family Lygodiaceae; genus Lygodium; species Lygodium microphyllum. Next base: position 120,614,631 of record NC_141149.1, on the reverse strand, counting down.
GAGGGGTACAAACCATGATAAACGTATTCTTCGTGAGATCCTTCCAGCTGTCATGGACTTTTTAATATCCTGAGATATTTTGAATTTGAAACTCTGCACTGTTACCTTGTCAGGAATCTCCCAATTTAGAGATGAAAGACTTGGCAATGGCAAATCTTCGATATTCCCATACCTATCCGCTTTAGAGGGAACCACATACTGTGTATAATATATAAAAACCTTGCATTCACTATAAAAAGACACAGTTTGATCGGCATAAATAATGTCTGCCAATACCTTATGAATGGCATGGAAAGTCCCACTTAGGCTTTCCACAGGTTGCCATTCAATACTTGTTGACGGAAAGATATCTACAATGACGAACCGTTTGTTAGAACTTGCATAAATGGAAAAGAATTATATACGTTATTCAACTTATAACTTACAATGTGTTTGTTGGGGAACACGTTCGTTTGGAGGCAAGTGCATATCCTTGACCATGTAAACATGTTGCACCTTGACAAACCAGCCTTCGGGCATAATTTTGAAGGCAATGATACGCCCCTTCCAGTGATGTTTTATATCTTCTCGTTTTCTTCTTTTCACCTTATGGGAGCCCTTGCAAGATGGCAGCATGGTAACCCAATCATTTACAGCAAAGGTTTTGGGCTCAAAATTTCCATCTACTCCCTGGCTATAGACTGTGCAAGAGTGTATTAAACGAGAAGGGCGCCTGGAGGAAGCCATGAAAAGAATGAAAGCGCAGAGAAAGAAGCTCAAAGAGGGGTGAATGAACTAAAAAGTAGCGCCAAGAACCCAAATGAGTATGTATTGGGCGCCAAAAACAATATTGAAAGATCTCCCGACTTTCAAAAAACTCATTATTAATTTCATCACATCTCTGTCATGTATTTTGTCAGATTTGTAAGTAAATAACGTCTTTGGGACTCCAAAACATGTCAGACTTTAGGGGTTTTGGCTAAAAAAGAAGAGAGAATCACGAAATGGACTCCACTATCTCTAAAAAAGAGGAGACAAGAATACCATATTCTTGCACACGTGGCGAACTCTCTTTGGCCCTTTCCTTAATCCTGTGATTAACAAAAGTGCATTTTTTGAAGCGTTTTTGGCCCTAATATGATTGGGATTTAGAGTCGAATTTTGGATTGCATCAACTATTTAAGAAGCCAAAGGAGCTCCCATGGATAGAGCGAGTAGCGAATTTTGAACTATGATCTTTATTTAGAATTTCCCCCAAGGAGATTCAAGTCAAGATGTACCTAATCTAGGTTTAAGATCTTTATTTAAGGAGCCTAAGGAACCTACGTGGTTTGATATTACCAAAGATTTAGTGCTAGAGGTATTATTTAGAGAAACAACGGCTCATAATCCAATTAGATTAGCTGACTTCACCCAATTTGAAGGGTTGTGGGACGAAGAACCCGATGCACATATGTAAAGGTTCAAGGAGACTTGTGTTGCAAATGAAATAGTGCATGATGATAAAAAAACTCCATATTTTCCCAGAAACATTTAAAGATGAATCAACAAGATGGTATGGTAACCTAGCCGCTCAAAATAAAGGGACCTATGCTGCCTTATCAAGAGCTTTTCTAGAAAAATTTAGACGACAAGGTTTTCAAGATAGATTAGCTCTTCAACTGGATTATTTGTTCCAAGGAGCAACCAAAAGTGTCGAACATTACATTGATCGTATGAAGACAATTATTTGAAAGGTGAATCTAGCTCTTGAAGTGAAGCTCAAGTTTATTGATGGGCTTAATCCTGAAGTACATCAGTATGCTAGTTTACAACGGCCAGCTGTGTTGGCAGATGCTAAAACACATGCAAGATGGTGGGAAGAATTGCATCTTAGTCAACAACGACAAAGGGATTTATTCAAAGAACATCGGATGGAATATCCAAGCACTTCAGGTGGGTTACCTAAAAACGTGTCTTATGTGACTGTTCCTTTAAATCCATCAGTAATTGCAAGTTCCAATGTATCAAGTGTACCTTTAAATCCATACACTTCAATTCCGGTCGATATGATGCAGACATTAATGCCCTATATGCCTCAACCTCAGTCCCCTCTTGATGAAGCGAAAGTAGCAGATATTATTACAAAATCCTTAGGAAAGTTGGAGGAAATTATGAGTGCAGTACAAGCATCCTTGAAAGAAGTTTATTTGGTAACAACACAAGGTTCTAATACACAACAATCTTCGAGAAATTCGACTTCAAACCCACCTAGATCTAGCATTTGGTGCGGTAAGTGTCATGGTTATGGCCATGTGGCTATAGAGTATTCAACACCTTCAAGATTAATGCCTGATCATCCACCATTCTGCACTTTTTGCCTTAAGATAGCCTTAAGACGGGGCATTTGGATACAAATTGTTGTCATAAGATATGTCAAGAGCAACAACAAGCCCGTTCAATGCAAACAAATTATAATAACATGGATCATAATAACACAACTTATGAGATTGGACCACCTAATCAACCTTTTAGGCCGTGAGGATTGCCAACCCAGGGTAGACCTCCATTACCCCAAAATAGTTATAACAGTGATGGCAATCGAGGGAGAAATTCTCATTTCAAGAGAAATAATGGTAACTTTCGTAATCCAATGGGGCAAGGGGGACAACAGAGGCCTAGGGGACTAGTAAGTTGTTATCAATGCCAACAGGAAGGTCACATAGCTACATATTGTCCATATGCGCATAAAAATCAGGACTATACTCCTATTTGGAAGAGGTGTAGTGGTGAAGGGCATTATGAAGAGAATTGCCCCAAGCAAGAAGATAACAAAATTAACGACAAGGGTAAAAAAGTTTCCATTGAACCCTCAACCTCGCCCTCAAATTTAGTGGAAGCCAAAATGAAGGAACAAGATATTGGAGTTAAGTCCAAATTCATACCCCGCAAGGTGACATTTAAAGCTGACCCCAGGATTAGTGTCATTACTAGGGCACAAAAGAAACAACAAAAGGAGCATCATTTAGAGGAAGAGAGTCCATAATTAAAAGGAAAAATGAAGGATAAACCTAAGGATATAGATCCTAATGTAGAGCTACCTGAGTCGGATTCTCCACAACCTTCCTTTGACCATCCATTATTATATGTGCCTTTAGCAAATCCTAAGATTCAAGTGGGAGTAGCTCCTTTTCTTGAGAGACTGATTCCTGCCAGGGAAGGAAGTAAAGAGCAGGCAAAAGCAGTATAAAACAAGACCTATGATCTTTGGGCTGCATTAGAAGAAATATCATTGACTATTAACCTCCAGTAATTGCTAGAAATAGCGCATATTTGTTGAAAGTAGCTTTATCATAAATTAGTTCGATGTCGAAGGAAGATGATCGAGATTAATGCTTATAAATTAAGCACAAATTCTTCCAAAAGGAAAACAACTAAGGACATAAAAATAGTAGATTTGTTTGTGGATCCACGAGCTCTAGTTATAGATACTACTATTAATGGACACTTGCTGAATGAAAGGTAGTTAGATGGTGGCTTAGCAGTCAATTTGATGACATAACAAATGATGCAAGAATTAGGGTTGAAGAATCTAGAACCTACCCATATCATTTTATGTGTGGCTGATCAAAGGAAAGTGACTCCTTTGGGGTTACTCGGAAATGTTAAATCGGTGGTAGCTGGATTAGAATCTCATGTAAACTATTTGATAGTTCATTCAAATACAAATATCTTGTTATATTCTATTGCTGGGACAACCTTGGCTATACCAGATCCATTCAAGATTGGTAAAAAGTTCAATTCTGATTGGTCCTAGAAATGATAGGGTTAAAATACAAGGATTTTTGAAAGAGTCAAGAGATGAGATGGTTAGTGAAATGGATGAGAAATCCAATAGTGAGTTTTATGATTCAAAAATGGAGAGGACTGATCACAAAGGGCCTTATGCCTGGTTATTTAAAACACATCGCCTAGCAAGAGCAGAAAAAGTAGAGGTAAATACGGTACATCAACCTCACAAGGTAGAACAAATGGGTATTGGTGAATATGCTATAATATTTTCATTAGACAATGATTTAGATAGTGATATTACTCATTCGTTGTCTACATCTAAAGATACAACCCTAGACTGTCAAGAATCGCGTGGTGGGGGACTTGCTTGAGCTGCGGTGCAAAACATACACTGTATACACAAGAGGAAGCTCACTCAAGAACACAAGAAGAGAGATGGAGGCCAAAACGTTTTCTTGCTGGTTTCTTCTTCTTCTTCCACACACTATAAAATGTACACAAAGTATAGATAAGATACAACATAAAAGAAAGTGGCCTACTAAGTCAAACAGTGCATAATCGACTACACTAATCGACTAGCGCTATGTCTTTTCCAGCTGTAGGTAGGTGTAACAAACTAAATATAATAAGTGATAAGTCAGTGGCCATGTGAGTATCATAATAACCACCAACGTGCTAAGTGTAGACGTGCAGACCCATCTAGCCAAGCAATCCATCATCAATGTCCGCACGTGTTGAGCTTGCCATCTCAACACTCCCCCTCAAGCTCAGATCTATCTCTGCAACTCCAAGTAAGCTTTGGAACTTTCGAAGCTTCTTTGCACCCAATGCCTTTGTAAAAATGTCAGCTATCTGATCCTGTGTGCTGACATATATCAAGTCAATCTCTCCTGCAAGTACCTTCTCTCTCACAAAGTGGTAGTGCACCTCAATGTGTTTTGTCCTAGCATGGAACACTCGATTCCTAGCTAGCTGTTTGCTGCTCATGTTGTCACAATGAATGACAACTAGACCATCTCCCTGCACATCCAAATCACCTAATAACTGTTGCAGCCATACCACCTCACATGCTGCCATAGCAGTACCTCTATACTCAGCCTCTGTACTCGATAAAGAAACTGTAGGTTGCTTTTTGATGCTCTATGTAACTGTTGCACTACCAAGGGAAAACATGAATCCACTTGTAGATCTTCTGTCCGACATGCTACCAGCCTAATCTGCATCTGTGTATCCAAAGACATGTACATCCTTACCTGCCTCATAAAAAGGTCCATAATGTAAGGTGGACTTCATACCTCAATATACGTCTAACTGCATCCAAATGAGGCTTTCTAGGCATCTACATAAACTGACTGACAAGGCCAACAACATAGCTCAAGTATGACCTTGTGATAGTCATGTAAATCAAACTCCCTATTATCCTCCTGAACATAGTAGGGTGTTCTATCTCATCTCCAATATTAGCACTCAACTTCACATTTTGCTCCAATGGTACTGAAAGAGGCTTACATGATGTCATACCATACTACCTTTGGGATAGCCATATACCATCATCACATCTGATCACCTCAATACCAAGAAAGTATCTCAACTCACCCAAATATTTCATCTCAAACTTCTTCTTCAAGAAGTCCTTAACTTTAGCAATCCCATTGTCACTGTCACCTGTAATAATCAAGTCATCCACATAGATGACTATGATGACCAAACCTGCCTCTCCCTTTCTCACATAAAGTGAGTGATCAGCATCAAAAATACAAAATCCAATATTGACAAGATACTCTCCAATCTTGTTAGACCATGCTCTAGGTGCTTCCTTCAGCCCATAGAGCGCCTTCTTTAACCTGCACACATATGTGGGATGCTCTAAATCCTCATAACCTGCTGGCTGCTCCATGTTGAGATATCGAGCTCCACTCGTGATATGCCAGGGTGACCGTTGTGCATTTATGTCACTGACGTGTTAGTTGCAGATGCGGTTGGTACACCGCCCATGAATAATAGCTACATGATAGCTATCCTTATCTACTCTAGTTCTGGCTCAGTTAGTATGCCACCTTAGTTAGTTGAGTTTGGTTTGAGACCCATATATAGGGTTCTTCTATTTCTTTGTATAGAGTTCTTTTGGCTTACACAACAAAGAAGAGGAAAAACTGTTTTCAGCCTCCACCCTTGTGTGTCTTCCCCCATTGTGCAAGCAAGAAAGCTTCAAGCGAGACTCCTTCCTTCTCTCCCACAATCTTGACATGGTATCAGAGCCTTGTTCGTGGTAAGGAGCTCAAGAAAGCAAGCCAAGCTCGCGGTGTTCTGGTAAGAGGAGCAGTGTTGCTTTCATTTTCTGTTTTGGGAGCAGATCTCTGCAGGTAGCACAGTCGGAAAGTGCAAGAGTGCATTGTCTCAGGTTGAGACGCCCTTGTTTTTTTGATTTGAGGCCATTTCGGGGCCTGTTTTGGAGGTGGAAGTTTTCTGCACGCACTCAGAAAAAGGCCCAGTTTTATGCTGTGCAGCCACTGTTCTACAGGTCGGTGAAAAGTTACTGTAGAAATTGCATCATATGCTTGTGCGCAGAGACATTGGGAGTTACAGAATCATCCCTGTTGCCTGTTGATGCAAAATCGTCACTAGGAAGTGACTGTGTGGTCAAATACCACTTTTGCCAGTTTTGCAGATTTTCCCTTGTGAGGGTGAAGCTGTGTTTTTTGCAGTGACAGAATTTTTTGCAGTGTTCTGTAATGGCATCTGATTCTCTTTCACAGATTGTCACTGAAAAGCTTGACAAGAACAACTTCCAAGCATGGAAGTTTAGAATGACGAATTTCCTTATGGGAAAAGGATATTGGAAATTTGTTGTAGGAAATAAAGAAGAACCAGTTCTTCCTGATGTTCCCAATCAACAGCAAATGCAGGCATTTAAAACATGGCATGAGAGAGCCAGGAAAGTTATGTACTGGCTGTCTATCAGCATTTCAGACTCTATGATTGTGCATATTCAGGATGCAAGTACGCCAAAGGAGGCATGGGATACTTTGTCAAAAATGTATAGCACAAATACGCAAGCCAGGAAAATGCAGCTCAAGCAAGAGTTGCATAATGTGCAAAGAGAAAATATGAGCATCAATGACTACCACATGAAAGTGAAGAAGATTGCAGATGCACTTGCTTCCATCGGGTCGCCAGTGGAAGATGATGATTTAGTTTCTGTGACCTTGAATGGTCTAGGAAAGGATTATGCACAGTTTCGGACATCCATTTCAGTTCGTGAAAGATTTCCTGATTTTGAGGAGTTGATTGCTCTTCTAATTTCTGAGGAGCAAAGAAATGGTGGTGCATCATCAATATCATCGTAAGTTCCATTCTCAATATCCATGTGATTCAGAGCAGATACCTGGCATAATTGATTCTATCAAATCCTCGTTTATAATTAAGTCTAACAAGGATTTAAATGCCACTAATGGCTGCTTGGATAAAAACTGGGAAATATATATTGCTTTTGAGATAGCAAATGTCTATAGAATAGAGGCTAACGATGCCAGTCAAGATAATCTCGCTATTATTTCTTATAGGGCTTTACCTTTAGTACATTCTATGAATGCAGGGGAAGAAGAACCAAAATCAAGTACTAGGCATAGTCTGCTTGACAATGTACCGATGAAAATATCCAAATATGTGCCTACAATCAATCCTCGAAAAATAGCCTCTATGTTTATTGAAGAGCCTGAAGTTTAAGTAGTTAAAATTAAAATGGCAGAAGGAAAATATTTAAATTTAGAAGCTCAATTGGATTCCCCAGATCATGAGGGATTTGGTTTTGCTTGGTCATATAAGGACCTTAAGGGGATCAAAGTTGAATTATGTCAACATTATATTGATTTGAAGCTAGGCACAAAACCCGTATGTCAATGTCAATGACGGACAAACCCAATGTATGAAGAGTTAAAGAAGGCTGAAATTACTAAGATTCATATATCATGTTGCATACAATGAATGGGTATCCCCTATTGTGGTAGTACCCAAGAAGAAGAGTAAGAAGATTCGCAATTGTGTTGATTATAGAAAGTTGAATAGCAAAACATCTAAATATAATTTTCCTTTTCCAATCACAGATCAGGTACTTGATAAGGTTGCAGGCCATGAGCTATATTCTTTCATGGATGGGTTTAGTGGTTACAATCAAGTGCTAATTCATCTTGAAGATCAATCCAAAAATACCTTTACTACTGAATGGGGTACATTCTCTTATAAAGTAATGTCTTTTGGTTTGTGCAACACACCTGCGACATTTCAGAGAGTTATGATTGCATCCCATCAAGATTTTCTATGACAATGGATGGAAGTTTTTTTAGATGATTTTTGTGACTATGGGACAACAAAAGAAATGCCTCAGCTATTGGCACAAGTGTTTGAGCATAGTGACGATGTAGGTATCTCCTTAAACCTTGATAAATTTGTTTTTGGAGTGCTAAAAGGAACATTGTTGGGGCATATCATATCTAAAGAAGGTATTGCTATGGATCTAGCTAAAATTGCAATGATTTTTGCACTTCCACCTCCAAAAAATATTAAGCAATTGCGTTGTTTTTTAGGACATCAAATTATTATCGGCAATTTATTTCAGATTTTGCTAAGGTGGTATCATCTTTGAAAAAATTTCTATGAAAGGATACTCCTTTCAATTGGGATGATGACTGCCAGAAAGCATTTGAATTTTTTAAGCAAAAGTTAATTGAAGGACCAGTATTGGCACCCCCGGATTGGACAAAAGAATTCCACATTCATGCCGATGCATCTATGTATGCTGTAGGAGCTATTTTATGCCAAGCAGATGATATTAAGGTGGATCATCCAATTTATTATTCCAGTCAAAATTTAAGTGATGTAGAAAGAAACTATACCACCACTGAGAAAGAATGCCTATCAATAGTGTTTGCGGTGGAAAAATTTCATCATTATTTGTTAGGGAACAAATTTACCATTTAGGTGAATCATGGGGCGTTAAAGTATTTGCTCAATAAAGCAGAACTTTCAGGACATGTGATTCGTTGGATGTTGTTATTTCAAGAATTTGATTTTCAAATAGTTACTCGTCTTAGTAGAGCTCATGTTTTAGTAGATCATCTTTCACGATTATTAACATCAAACAAGGAGTGTGGAAGATGATTTGCTAGATGCATCACTTTTTACTTTGGAGACGCAAGTTCTATGGTATGCTGATATTTCAAATTTTCTTAGTACCAGTCGCTATCCACCTGGTGCTAATAAGTGTTGGAAGCAACAAATATTAATGCAAGCACGCTCCTATGGATTTTTATGAGGTTACCTTGATAAATTCTTTCTACGCAAGGGTATCTATATCCACGATGTCTAAGGGAAGATGAAGTCCCAGTGGTTCTTAAGACATTGCATGATGAGTTGTGTGGTGGCCATTTTTTCAGTGAATTAATTGCAATGATAGTTCTATTAGCTGGTTCTTGGTGGCCTACCCTACTGAATTATTGTCGAAAATGTGATGTATGTCAAAGGACTCGTCGTCCTTCTAAGAGTTTTTCTATGCCTTTGATAGCTATATTGGCATTAGGGCCTTTTGAGAAGTGGAAATTTGACTTTGTGGGCCCAATTGATCTACCTACTAGATATCGATCTAATCGTTATATCTTGGTTTGTACTAACTATATTACAAAGTGGGTGGAAGTGAAACCACTTAAGACAGATAAAGCCATTGATGTGGCTAAGTTTATGTACAAGAATATCATTACATGTTTTGGTGTTACCCATTAGAATTAGTACTTACCGAGGTTCCCATTTCTTGAATGGTCTTAGTGAGCTAATGGAAATATACAAAATTAAGCATTGCAAATCAATGCCTTATTACCCCAGAGCTAATGGTCAGGTTGAAGTAACCAATCACATTATTTTGCGGGATTTCAACTAAAACGGTTGCTTCTCACTAGCGAGATTTGGATGAACGTTTATATGAGGCATTATGGGCCTATAGAACCACTTATAAGGTGAGAGTGCAAAATACACCCTTCAATTTAGTTTATGGAACCAATGCTATTTTTCCAATTGAGCAAGAGTTGTGCACAAGTAGCCCTATCATTATGATTAGGTGAGGTTGAATCTTTGAAACAAAGGATTTTACAATTGGTAAAGGTGGATGAGGAGATATTATTAGCTCTACAAAGTTTAGAGGTAATGCAAAAATGTTGTAAAGCATGGCATGATCAGAACATTAAAGTACGAGAGTTTAAAGAGGGTGATTTAGTTTTACTATATGACAGTTGCTGTTACAAATTTCCTAGGAAGCTTTAAACTCATTGGTTAGGACCTTTTAAGGCAATTAATGTTTATGATAATGGGTCTATAGATGTGCAAGATATTAATGTTGTGAATGAGATCTTTAGGGTTAATGGTCTCTGACGTAAGCATTTTGTGACTTAGGGTTAACAAGCACAGTTTTATGGCTAAGTTAATCATAGTCTAATCTATATTTTGGACTTCTTTCTCTTTTGGGGGGTTTGTTTTATGAATTTCAGGTATGGAGATTCTGGGGATGGATGCTCTGTTTCCTTGCCTAGATGATGATAGTCCTGACCCTAGACCATATAGTATTCCGCGATTTCAAACACATAACAAGTTTTTATATGCTCCACGTGGTGAGACATGTTGTGGTATGTATTTTGTAGTTGTCTTTTATTTGTAGTATCACCCACCATTTGGTTGTAGTCTTGTCAGTGGCATTTATTTGTGCACGCTCAGTTACTATGTTGGCAGTGTCACACATATTTTCAACGTTATGGTACCACTTCCATGCAGGATATGATAGTTTACACTTACCAACTCCATGATTATACTAGTATCTTTCCTCCTAAGTGTGGCACTGGTCAGTCTAGGGTTGGTAGTTATCAGTAAGAATTTGTGCGATATCGATCTACTGTCTACTACCTTACTCCATCTTATTATGATCGACATACTAGTGTTCCATGCCCATGTTGGGATTATTGTTGAGATATCGAGCTCCACTCGTGATATGCCAGGGTGACCGTTGTGCATTTATGTCACCGACGTGTTAGTTGCAGATGCGGTTGGTACACCGCCCATGAATAATAGCTACATGATAGCTATCCTTATCTACTCTAGTTCGTGGCTCAGTTAGTATGCCACCTTAGTTAGTTGAGTTTGGTTTGAGACCCATATAGAGGGTTCTTCTATTTCTTTGTACTTGAGTTCTTTTGGCTTACACAACTAAGAAGAGAAAAACAGTTTTCAGCCTCCACCATTGTGTGTCTTCCCCCATTGTGCAAGCAAGAAAGCTACAAGTGAGACTCCTTCCTTCTCTCCCACAATCTTGACATGGTATCAGAGCCTTGTTCGTGGTAAGGAGCTCAAGAAAGCAAGCCAAGCTCGCGGTGTTCTGGTAAGAGGAGCAGTGTTGCTTTCATTTTCCTATTTTGGGAGCAGATCTCTGCAGGTAGCACAGCCGGAAATTGCAGGAGTGCATTGTCTCAGGTTCAGACGCCCTTTGCGCTGAAGCAAGAGGGCAGTATGCTTGTGCTTGTGCTTCGCGCTGAAAAGTTACTGTAGAGATTGCATCGTATGCTTGTGCTCAGAGACATTGGGAGTTTCAGAATCATCATTGGTTCCTGTTTATGCAAAATCGTCACTAGGAAGTGACTGTGTGGTCAAATACCACTTTCGCCACTTTTGCAGACTTGCCCTTGTGAGGGTGAAGCTGTGTTTTTTGCAGTGACAGAATTTTTTGCAGTATTCTATAATGGCATCTGATTCTCTTTCACAGATTGTCACTGAAAAGCTTGACAAGAACAACTTCCAGGCATGGAAGTTTAGAATGACGAATTTCCTTATGGGAAAAGGATATTGGGAATTTGTTGCAGGAAATGAAGAAGAACCAGTTCTTCCTTATGTTCCCAATCAACAGCAAATGCAGGCATTTAAAGCATGGCATGAGAGAGCCAGGAAAGTTATGTATTGGCTGTCTATCCGCATTTCAGACTCTATGATTGTGCATATTCAAGATGCAAGTACGCCAAAGGAGGCATGGGATACTTTGTCAAAAATGTATAGCACAAATACGCAAGCCAGGAAAATGCAGCTCAAGCAAGAGTTGCACAATGTGCAAAGAGAAAATATGAGCATCAACGACTACCACATGAAAGTGAAGAAGATTGCAGATGCACTTGCTTCCATTGGGTCACCAGTGGAAGATGATGATTTAGTTTCTGTGACCTTGAATGGTCTAGGAAAGGATTATGCACAGTTTCGGACATCCATTTCAGTTCGTGAAAGATTTCCTGATTTTGAGGAGTTGATTGCTCTTCTAATTTCTGAGGAACAGAGAAATGGTGGTGCATCTTCTTCAGGAGGAACTTCAAAAGAAGCTGTCTTCTACTCAAATGCTGGAAGAGGTAGAGGCAGAGGTAGAGGAGGCCGATTTGGAGGCCGTGGCAGAAATCAGAATATGCAGCAAACTCAAGAAAACCAGTCCTATGGAGGAGGACGTGGTAACTCTAGAGGCAGGGGGAGCCAAAGAGGTCGTGGTGGATGGCAAAGAGGCCAAAATGCAAACAGTAATATTGAATGCTACTATTGTGGTAAAATGGGTCATATGGCTAAAGACTGCTATAAAAAGCAGAATGACATCATGAATGGAAAACTGCAACAAGGGAATTATGCATCTTCTAGTAGACAGGGTGATGACAGAAATGAGCACTTGTTTATGGTGCAGCACATGAACAATTCTGTGACAAGTGCAGAAGAAAGCAATGATGTATGGTATGTTGACTCAGGTGCATCAAACCACATGACAGGTCATGCAGAATGGATGGAGGATGCAAGAAAAATGGAAAAACCAGGATTTGTGGAGACTGGTGATGATACTGCACATCCTATTGTGCAGATTGGAAAAATTCCTTTGTCTATGCAGGATGGGAAAAAGAAATACTTGTCCGATGTATTTCATGTCCCGAATATCACCAAGAATCTGGTTTCAGTTGGTCAAATGGTTGAGCAGGGCTTGCAGGTCAGATTTAATCCTCATGGATGCTTTGTTGAGGATATGAAAAATAAAGGTCGCTTGATAGCAAAAGGAAAGAAGAAGGGCATAATTTTTACATTGGATGCAGACATGTCTGAATTGAGTGCAGCAATGTTTGCACATGGGACCGGTGTAGTTGCAGATATTGATATCTGGCATAAACGCATTGGTCATGTTAATATACAGCGATTTAAATCAATGCAGGCCCAAAATATTGTTGCAGGATTGCCAAAATTCAAGGTTGCAGAAATGCATAAGGTATGTGAAGCCTGTCAGTTTGGAAAACAGGCAAGGAAACCATTTCCTAGACATGTTCAAGAGAGTGAGAAGCCATTGGAATTAATCCACTCTGATGTGTGGACTACTAAAGCTGCATCTCTTGGAGGTTGTCATTATTTTGTCACTTTTATTGATGACTATAACAGAAAAGTTTGGGTGTATTTTATGAAAAAGAAAAGTGAAGTTTTTGGGCATTTCAAAACCCTTAAAGCTATGGCTGAAAAAGAAACAGGTCTGCAAATAAAATGCCTAAGGTCAGATGGAGGGGGAGAGTACCTCTCAAATGAGTTTGCAAAGTTCTTGCAGGAGCATGGCATAAAGCAGCAATATTCATGCAGTTATACCCCACAACAAAATGGAATTGCAGAAAGGAAAAACAGGCATATTGGAGAGGTATCTCGTGCCATGCTCAATGAAAAAGACTTGCCAGATTTTTATTGGGCTGAAGCAGTTGCTACAGCAGTCTACATAATGAACAGGACTCCCACTGCAGCAATACATGGAATGACTCTAGAGGAGAGGTATACTGGTAGGAAACCAGATATTTCTCATTTGAAAATTTTTGGTTGCATTGCCTATGTACATGTGCCAGATGAGCTGAGATCCAAGTTGGATCCAAAAGCTGAGAAGTGCATCTTTATTGGTTACTCTCTACAGCAAAAAGGGTATAGATGCTATAACCCTTCTACTCGTAAGTTTACAGTGAGCAGAGATGTTGTTTTTGATGAGATGAGTAGCTGGTATAAACCAGTAAATGTGATTGATGATGTAGATGCACAAAATGGTAATGCTGCATAGAATTCACAGCAGCAGTCACAAAATATTAGTGGACCTGGAGCGTCCTCTAGCAGTGGTTCACATTCTTCGCCATGGACAGGCAGATTGAGATCAGGAGAATCTTCTCAAAGCAATGCAGATAGTGGTATGCAGGTATCACGAAAAGGAAAAGAGAAGGTTGATCAGCCCATGTTTGATGTGAATGCAGGTCACTCTTATGTGGATGGTGAATCCAGTGGCTCAGAACAGAGCATTGATGATGAGTTGGGTATTCCTTCTATTGTTACACCTGGAGTAAGGAAGACCAGGGATGTTTTGAGAGCACCTGGGAGTGAACCCACTTTGCGCAGGTCTACCAGAGTTAGGTATCCTGTGGATAGGGTGAAATATGATGAATTTACAGCCATTCACTATGCATATATGGTCAAGGTCATACAGGAACCAGAACCCACTTCTTTTGAGCAAGCCATGGGAAAAGAAAAATGGGAGAAAGCCATGGATGAAGAAATGGATGCCTTGGAAGCAAATGCTACATGGGAATTGGTACCTTTGCCTAAAGGTAAGAATGCAATTGGCTGTAAGTGGGTTTATAAGGTGAAGCACAATGCAGATGGTTCTGTGAACAGATACAAGGCAAGATTAGTAGTCAAGGGGTATGCACAAACATATGGCATTGACTATGAAGAAACATTCAGTCCGGTTGCAAGGATGGCAACCGTAAGAGCAGTCATTGCTATGGCTGCATCAAAGGGATGGTCTTTACATCAGATGGATGTAAAGAATACCTTCTTGCATGGTGATTTGCAAGAAGAGGTCTATATGGAGCAGCCACTAGGTTATGTGCATGCTGTTCATCCTGAGTTTGTTTGCAGGTTGAAGAAAGCCTTGTATGGCTTGAAGCAAGCACCTAGAGCATGGTCTGACAAGATAGGACAGTATCTTGTCACTATTGGCTTTCAGATTTCCAAGGCAGATTTCTCACTTTATGTGAGAAAAACAGAGAAAGGTATTATGCTACTTGTCATTTATGTTGATGATTTGATTATGACAGGTGACAGTGATGAAGATATCCTTCATGTGAAAATGCTATTGAAGCAGAAGTTTGAGATGAAGGATTTGGGAGAGCTGCGTTATTTCTTGGGCATTGAGGTGATTAGATCACCAAGTGGGA
Source organism: Lygodium microphyllum (assembly GCF_053477565.2). NCBI lineage: Eukaryota > Viridiplantae > Streptophyta > Polypodiopsida > Schizaeales > Lygodiaceae > Lygodium > Lygodium microphyllum. The sequence goes on along the minus strand of NC_141149.1, from coordinate 120,599,602 downwards.
TACAGCTCTTGCAGAGGCAGTATGGATTGGACATGCTGTCCAAATATGGGATGACAGACTGTAAGCCTATTTCAGTTCCTTTGGAGCAGAATGTGAAGCTGAGCACAGATGCATGTGAGCTTCTAGAAGACCCTACTATGTACAGACGCATAGTAGGAAGTTTGATTTATATGACTATTACCAGGCCAGATTTGAGCTATGCTGTTGGATTGGTAAGTCAGTTTATGCAGGCTCCAAGGAAACCACATTTGGATGCGGCTAGACGCATATTCAGGTATGTGAAGTCCACATTGCAGTATGGACTATTTTATGAGACTGGGGTTCAGATACAGCTGCATGGATACACTGATGCTGATTGGGCTGGTAGTATTTCTGATAGACGATCTACCAGTGGATATGTGTTCTCTTTTGGGAGTGCTGCAGTCACTTGGAGCAGCAAGAAACAGCCTACAGTTGCCTTGTCGAGCACAGAGGCTGAGTACAGGGGTGCAGCAATGGCTGCATGTGAGGTAGCTTGGTTGCATAAGCTACTTTATGATATGCATCAGCCTACAGATGGGTCAGTTGTCATTTATTGTGACAACATGAGTAGTATACACTTGGCAAATAACCCAGTCTATCATGCTAGAACAAAGCACATTGAGGTGCATTATCACTATGTGCGGGAGAGGGTTTTACTAGGTCTTATTGATCTAGTTTATGTCAGCACAGAGGATCAGGTAGCTGACATATTTACGAAGGCATTGGGCGCAGAGAAGCTGCGCAAGTTCAGAGACCTGCTTGGTGTGCAGGAATTGGGATTGAGCTCGAGGGGGAGTGTTGAGATATCGAGCTCCACTCGTGATATGCCAGGGTGACCGTTGTGCATTTATGTCACTGACGTGTTAGTTGCAGATGCGGTTGGTACACCGCCCATGAATAATAGCTACATGATAGCTATCCTTATCTACTCTAGTTCGTGGCTCAGTTAGTATGCCACCTTAGTTAGTTGAGTTTGGTTTGAGACCCATATAGAGGGTTCTTCTATTTCTTTGTACTTAAGTTCTTTTGGCTTACACAACTAAGAAGAGAAAAACAGTTTTCAGCCTCCACCATTGTGTGTTTTCCCCCATTGTGCAAGCAAGAAAGCTACAAGTGAGACTCCTTCCTTCTCTCCCACAATCTTGACAATTATATCTATTGGTATATGGATGCGACCGATCGGCATTCTTTAGATGCTTTGCAAGTGGCACCAATGCCCTATTATGATGATGCAGCTTCGGCTCTGCCCCATGATGTGATGGAGGTTCTTAGTGATGCACCTAGTAGTGGATATGTGACCTCTGATGTGCCTATGCTAGAGGCTATTCCTACTCATCCTTTATCTGGTAGTCTAGTTGATAGGTTTGCCTTAGAGAGTGTTGATGATTTTGGATTAGGGTTATTGTTTGCAGTCGAAGATTTTAGAGAGTGTGAGGATTTTAGTTTAGATCTTTTGTTTTCTTAGTTTCTTTTGTGTTGTTTTATCTTATCTTTAAAAAGACACACAAAAAAACCTTTGAAAAATGTCACGGCTTGTTTATGAATTTTTATTTTAGGTTCTAACACACTTTAGCTTAGCTAGTTTTCACATGGTTAGGTAATTAGTTGCACACACGGTTGGGATACTCCTTTAGTACTAAGAGCTGATTACAAGGAAGTTTGACTAGATGGCTAGTTTCTAAAGGAGTTTCACTCTTTATTGATTAGTAGTTAGTGGTTGAATTCTGTGCAGGTTTGATGATTATTGCAATTTGCAAATCACTATGTGTTTATCTTTGCCTTATCCTGGAGTTTTAATATCCGTGTACATACCAAATTGTTTCATCCCCAAACTATTTATCCATATTCATTTGAAAGGAAAAAATACAAAAATAGAAATTGATTGAACTAAATTAGTGATTTCAAAAACCTAAGTAATTATAGAGGAAAGATAAATAAATATTTAAAAAAATAACCCAAAAGATACATACACAATTCAGTCTATATGAAGTCGACTCACAAGAGATGGCACTTCGCACTAGGGAGTGATTCCAAAAGGGGTAATGTGTGTGCATAACATAGTGAATTTCACTATATGGGTGTCTGATTAGGAATCCCATAGAGATTTCCCCTTATCTTTTTTATCACTTTTCTAGCAATATGTGGGGTAGCTGAGCAACAAGGTTCTCTCCACGAAATTTTGACTAGGAGTCGCGGGGAAGAGAGATATTGAGTTGGTGAGTATCTTTTGCTTATCATTTGCCCAGGCAGAGTGACTAGTATCATGCGCTAGATTAGATTCCTCTAGCAAAGTTGTTGAACTGAAATGTTTGACCCTTCAATTAAGTGATGTATTCTTAGCCTTCTAGTTGATCCTTTAAAAAAAAACTTTAAAATCCAATCCAAATAGTAGTAGTTTGAAAGAGTCTATATATTTATTCTTCAAAAGAAAGAAAAGAAAAAAAAGAAAAAGAGAAAAAAAATTTAAAAAGCCTTGAGACTGCAAGGTTAAAAAGAAAAAGAAAAAACCAAAAGAAGATAACCATCGCCTCTGAGGTCTTGGTAGGTTGTAAGGATTTCCTTGATGGGTACCCTACATCCGATGCCTTGCATCTCCTTGGGGTGGGACCTTTTGGGAAGGATAATAAATATATATACTCTTTTGATATTGAAAAGAAAGCCACTAAAAAAACAAAAAAAAAACTCTGGACAGTTGGAAGTTAGGGACCATTGGCTAGTTATTCTAGTAGAACATAGAGGGTTAGTAGCTAAACCCTAGGAGTCCTATTTGGTGTTGTAGTATTAGCTTGCATTGTTTGGGTTCTTTGTTAGATATTGATCTTATCAGCGAGGCTATTTTAGAAGCAATATTTCTAGTAGGATAGTAGTGTGGAAATTTATTGCCTAGAGGGATGATTGTTGTTTAGCGGCTCTAGAAAGCTTCCTAGTTGGTATATTCTATGCAATGGATGAAGTTATGTTATGTACTTTAGTAGGGAGAGTAAGAGGAATGTTTGTTTGCATAAGTTTTACACAACTTAATTGACACATTTGTCTTGCTTGCTTTATAATATGATACAAATAAGTATTATTCTACCTTTTCAGTGTCTATTAGTTGTCTATGTGATGTTTTGCAGTGTTCGTTGTAATTGTGCTTGTGAGGACACTTCGCAATCAAGTGGGGGAGATTTTTTTTTTCTTGAGGCTGCATAACACTATTTGTTGTAGTTGTACTCGTGAGGACGCTTTGCAATTAAGTGGGGGAGAATAGTAGTTCAACTATCTAATGTCTAAAACTCAGTAAGCTTTCTTAATCTTGCACTTCTTCTCTAAATCTTCACGGCTAGATCTCTATTCTGGGCACTAGGATGCTAAGCCTAGGAAAACTATGGCTTCTCCCCATCTTTCAAGGTCATCTCCTTATAAATTACTCCTACCATACTAGTGGCGGTTTATCCAAGAAGTTTTGTGTTTGACTTTAAAAAGATTAATTTCAAGGTATAGATCCAATGAATCTATTTACATATCTCCATTTGAATTCCTTTTAGGTTGTTTCTTCTCCACCTTTATATAATTGTTTTTTAAAACTTAATCAACAGCAAATATTCAAAACAAATCATCTAACGTTCCACAAATCCATAAACTTTAATTTCCCTTTTTACGTCTCCCCTCTCCATATTGCAATTCGTCATTGTTTTTTTTATGTTTAGATCATTATTTCATTTTTATTTTTCTAGAGTAGTGTCATTTCTTTCCTCATCATTACTAAACATTAATCATGATAAAAACAAGTTCTCTCTGCACCCTTACGTGTACACATACATTGTTTATTTAAACCCCCATATCTCCCCTTAATTATCAATTATCCTAGTGGCCCTCCACTCTTTATCTTAAGGATCATTTAAGCAATTTTTAAATGAATAACATGTAAAAGTTTAATATAGATGTTGAGACTTCTCCTCATGCCATCATATAATTAAATGGTTAATTTTATGTTGTTTATAATTTTGGTTAAGGATTGTAGTTATCTTCTAACTTAGCAACTATCATAAAATACCCTTACATTTCTCTTTTTACTCCCCATGTCATAGATTAACACACCGCGTATGCTCTTAATTGTGTCAAATCAAAAACACCATGTTTATATGGGTATTTTCTTTAACAAAAATAACATAAAGTTGTTTTTTTCTTTTTAAAAATTCAAAAACTTTACTAAAGCATCAAAAAATTTACTTTCATGTTTTCCATGAAAATATCATAATTTTTATTGATGAAAAACATAATTTTTTAAAATGAAAACTCTGATTTTTACTTTAAAAACTATTTTTTGAATTTTTCAACATGTTAAATAATCTCCAAATGTTTTGAAAATTTTGCATTAAACTCTTAGCAATATAGACTTCATGGGAAAAGTATTATATCTCATAATTATTCAACCAAAGATTTTATAAAAAATTATCTATGCAATATTAAAGTATTTTTGCCTTTTTTTATTTTTTAAAAATAGAATTTGATCTTCATAAATGCAAACAACAATTAAGCATAGAAAATAAAGTCTTAAGAAATTTTATAAAAATTATAAACTAATAAATTACTCATGTTACACCATTTATTTTTGTTAAATGAGATAAGACGCTTACTAGTTAAAACATGAGTCGTAGTTGCATCTTTAGAAGTCGTGTCCTTTGCAATCCAGCCCCAAGAAGAAGTCTACCCAATCATTTGGGATAGCAAGCTCACCATTTTCTACTTCCTTGAGTTTTCCTTTGCAAATTGCATTGTTGCCATAGGAACGGGCACTTAGAACTCTCTTAAGATTTAATCTTGATTAATTTTAAACTAAAGAGCTTAGCTTCCATGGAGTTCACATCGATGACTAAGAGAGGGAAATAGAGTAATTCAAGATCTCTCTCATATTTCCATGAAATCACTGACCGAATAGAGTGATTGAAAGGCATAAAATTGTTCTCCTACCCTATCACTTCAAATCAGGTGGGTACATTGAAGCTCCAGTTTGATGTTTAGGGGAAAGGCATGGCAATGATCTTCAATGAAAATGCATTGACTTCAATTCTCTTCTCTTGCTCTTCTTAATTAAATTTTTTATCAATCTCATGGCTTTGATTGTGCTCTGGAAGCCTCCTATCTCTCTCTCTTCTCCAATGCACCTAGCAAGAAGGCGCCTCCTCTCCTTGATGTCTTTCTGCAAGGTGTCGCCTCTCCTCATCTTCCTTGCAAGGAAGATAGTGATGAAAATAATTGGGAGGAGGAGGATATAGTTGATGGATTATGAGATGCTAATTGCTACTGCCCATGATCATGATCAGGACGATTATTAGTTGTAATTATTGATGGGGTTGGCGAGAGTGCAAGAGGAGTTAGTCTCTTCATCATCATCTGGATTCTGCATTCTTTCTTTCTCTCTTAGTATGGAAATGGCTAATAATGCATTATAGAATTTCCTCCATCTCTCCTGCTAATTTTGTTTGACAAGAACCACACTAGCGACAACTCTCTCTCTCTCTCTCTCTCTCTCTCTCTCTCTCTCTCTCTCTCTCTCTCTCTCTCTCTCTCTCTCTCTCTCTCTCTCTCTCTCTCTCTCTCTCTCTCTCTCTCTCTCTCTCTCTCTCTCTCTCTCTCTCTCTCTCTCTCTCTCTCCAATGCGCCCACCACCAGAAAAAAGCGTCCTTCAAGATCACAACCCCTCTCTAACATGCTCTGCAACGGCCGTCTTTTCTCTTGAATTTGCATTCATTTTTCTTAAAAATAATATTCTTTCTCTAAGAGCATTTGATAACTTACAAAATCATCACAAAACATACACCATTGCATACGTCCACCTATGTCAAAGTATTATAAAGTAATGTTGGTCTCATCACCCTCAAAATCATTTGGAGTTACTGAATTCTTACAATGCTTGTCAAGACAACCGAGCTGAGAAGCACTTTCTCAAAAATTAAAATTGTGACTGCATCATTGTTTTAAGGAGTCAAAGTCATATGTGCAAATTGAAACCTTAATCTCCCCAACATTGGCTTTTTCTTATCAAGTACTTTTGTATCCTTGCTTATCAAAAGTATGTTAGATTGATCAATATTGCTCACCTTGGCTTATAAAATAGTTTGGAATTTGTTGCTTGAGGTAGCATAACTCCCAAAATTTTCCACCCCCTAAATTAATACTAAGATATCCTAGCTTCAAATCTTAAAATTGCACTTCTAACACCCTCATCTCAACTTTTCAAGACCTTGCCAAGTCTAAAAACCCCCTAATAACCTCTAATTTGTAACAAGATCTTATATTCTCTAGGTGATAACAATTTCCCATGGGAAAAATCTAGATGGTCATGGTTGGGATTCACTAAGAAATTCTATCAGATTTTGTCTAAAACTCCACCTTTCTCTTGTACAAGAATTTCCTTGCACCAACATCTCCTTCTTGGGCTACAAAGACATGTCCTCCAAAAACAACAACAATGAACACCACATCTACATTAAATTAATGTAAAAATTTGGTAACAATGTGCCAATTGTGTAAAATTTTACTAAATTTTTTTGCAATATTAGGCATTTTTTCTAGGTGTTGTCAAAGCTTAAGGCTTTAAGTTTAAAATATCTAGTTCATCCTCTCTTGTTCACATAGTTGAAGTGGATTTTTCACTTTCTGAGGGGCAAATGAGCTCAAATTTGAGATCTGTCTAGCCGGATGGATTTGTGACATTGAAATCCATAAACTTGGGACTCGTCATGCACTTTTTGGCTCTCTGAGAGCGGAATTTAGGTGCCGGGAAGTGCTTAAAAATAGCTAAAAATTATGAATATCAAGGGAAAAATATTCAATGTCAAAGGCAGCAGCTCGATCTAGGACGATTTTAAGCGTCAAAGTGCTTTACAAGTACCCGAGCGACACTTGTTGATTTTTCATAATTTTTCAGACAGTCATACGGGTTGACACGAGCTACTGGCAAATGCGGGATGCCAAGCCGGACGCCCAGGATTTTTCAGAGCTCAATTCGGAGTCCGAACGGGGAAATGGCCACAAAGTGGGCAAGATTTGAAGGGGTGGACCAAAGTTTGGCCAAATGGGTAAGTGACCCTTGGGGCCCAAAAATGAAAGTTACATGAAATGTTTGGGGAGAATCGTGAAGAGAGAGAAAGGAGGACATCAACGCTAGACTGCGCCGTTTTTTTCGCCCTCCTTGATGGAGATGGAGGTGTGGGGTTGCAAACAACCCCTGCAACTGATCATGGGGCCTCATTCCCTCCTGTCTGTGGATCTTATCGCTGCCCTTCGCTCCTCAATTGATGGCCTGAATGCTGAGATAGAAATCTAGTCTTTCTCTCTCCTCCCTCTCTCTCTTCTAAAGGCAAGTTCATGTGGGAAGAAGAAGGAAGAAGAAAGAATGATGGAGGCTTGTCCGGCATGGATCGGATTGCTCCATGGGCTGGAAATGGTGATTTGTGATCGTGATGAGCATGAAGTGCTGCTGATTTTCAGATTTGCAGCCATGGACATGAAACCTGAAACATGCAAATAAGCGGTAATTCAATTTTTTCAAAGGAAATTTGAGATTTCATGGCTTTTGATTGATAAAATGTTGTTCATGTGGGCTAAAAATTGTTTATGTTGCTGTTTTCCATGAGTACTTGTTGATCATAATCAGAAAATCAAAAAAATATGCATCTTGTGGTTCAAAATAATACACTAAAATACGTAAAATATGGAAAATCAAGGGAAAATGATGTTTTTGGGCATAAAAATGGGAAAATGAATAGGAACACCAACTAAATTTTCATTTTGCTGCAAGAAGGAACTAAGGGCCACAGCCCATAACCCGTTTTGAATTTTCAGTAATTAAATAATGCAGAAAATAAGGGAAAATACAAGGAAAATAGAGGAAAATCACTAAAAATAGGGAGAAAAATGCATTTTGGGTGCGGGAAATTAATAAAAATTAAGAAAAATGTTTGTGAATGTTGGTGGGGATTGAAGCATGAGGATTTGCCTCAGTTCAACCCCACCTTCTTGTTCTAGTGTGTTTTTTTTCACGTTTGTTATACATAAAAGAATGGAAAAATGCCTCATAAATCTATGCAACGATGCAATATTTAAACGGGGAAGGGTAGGGAAGTTGAAATATGTCTAAATGCCATGTGAGATGATGAAAAAGTTGCTGATTGCTATGCATAGCATTTAGGACAGAAAATAATTATAAAATAAGAGCTTAGTAGCACGAGGATCACCTCGGTGCTAGGCCCATACAACGAAGCACGAACGGTAGTTGGAAATCATTAAAAGAATGTTTTTGCACTTGTGCACGATACTGTTTTGCTAAATGTTTGAGCACTAGGCATCCACCAAATGCATAGAGCATGAAAAGAGTTTAAAAAGTATCAGTGACCAGCTCCTGGACATGCATTGCAATTGTTTTATTAAAACATGACCTACATTGTGAGGCAGTGAGGTACCCATGCTGTAGGTAGATGCGGGTCCCAAAGGGGAAAGCAAGTGAGGAAGAAATGGTACAATCCTGGACATGCTTATTTGGTACCTTGAGCGACTTTTGTGCGAAATGTTTATATGTTGAGCGACGTACTGAGGGGCCAATCCCCAAAGTGTAGGAGAGTCGCAAAGGGTTGACGGCATTCAGCCGTAGGAGGAACCCCATGTGTATATGATTTGAGCCTTTTGGCTATGTGAAAGGGACTCCCTCTGAGGAGTAATATTGGGTTAGGATCAGTTGGACTACAACGTATTACAAACGCAATGTTTAGGAAGGCAGAGATTTTGATAGATGCTCCTGGCCGCGAGGCCGAGGGGTTGTCTTGTGCGTAGTGATGAGGCCCGGCTAGTGCATGAGCCAGTACCGGCCCGTTTTTAGGTCCATCAGTGGTGCGTCTACTGGGAGCCACTTAAAAGTGGCGGTCCTCGAATCTTGGTTGTCTAGGGACCAACTAGCAGTTTATGCCAAAGGATACTGAGATTGATCCGTTATTGATTGATAAGCATCGTCTAGCAGAAATCCAAAAGCAAGAGAGAGACGAAAGAGCTAGGCGACGTGCTGAAATTTTTAGGAGATATTCCCCTAAGCGTAGCGGTGCTGAACCCTTACGAGGGAGTGGATCTAGTGGTCTTGGGGCCACAAGCAGTAAGTTAGGAGAAGGTGGAAACTCTAGTGCTCCCCTTTCTGCCATAAGCCAGTCTACATCAAGTACGGGAGGTGTAACCCCACCGTCCCCTATTCCTAGTGCAAATCCAATCCTCGTCATGGCGCAGCCTATTGCAATTCCAGCAGGAACGACGGATTTGCCGGCTCTAGGTTACCCGCTACCCATTTTTAATGGGCTAGTTGAGGAAGATGCGGAACTCCACATTAGAGAGTTTCAAAAGCTGATGTTTAACTATCGCATTCAAGAAGAAGGGCATTTAATGATGTTCTTCAACATGACTCTCAAAGGAAGAGCCGCTATATGGTATCATGGTTTAGAAGCCGGAACCATATTGAATATTGATGCATTTTATGGAGCTTTTCGAAGGGAGTTTGCCCCTGAAAGGGGTGGGCAATATTGGTTGCGTGTACTCAACGTGACCCACCAAGAACCACACGAGGATATTCGTGCTTATGCGAAGAAAATAAAAGAGGTTTTCCGTAAGTTGGATACCTCTATTCCTATCCCCGTAGCTGCCCAATTGCAATATTTCCTACATGGTTTGGACTTTAATATCCAATTGCAGTTGAGTAGTGTCCCCTTGGGGGATATAGATACTGCCATTACACGAGCACAAGAGGTGGAATCCCAACTACAAGCAGCCTATGCTTCTCGAGGCAATTCGAATATGGGTTTAGTATTGGGAAACAATGTGGCAATGGCCAATGGCAGTAGTGGCCAAGGGATAGCGATGGCTGACCCTAATGGGAGAGGGAATATGATGCAGAATGTCCCTTTATTACCAGCTCCCCCTAGCATGTCTATGCCTACGAGCAGTCAAATGGCTCCAAATGGTGGAGGCCAGACGGTCAATTCTAACACCATGCCTGTGGCTCAACAACCAGTGCCTAATGGAATTGTTAGGCCGATGGAACGACAAAGTAATGACCAAGGCTATGAGTCGAGTGCTTCCAATGTTCTTGGCGAGGTTAAGGACATGATGAAGCATTATACCGACATGATTACGGAGCAGTATCGACAAATAGCCGTTGATGTCAACTTCCTTAAAAAACAACAAAATTTGATAAGAAGTAGATACCCAGAGGAGGGTGCACCTTCGAGGTTTAGTTGCAAATGGTGTGGCGGGCAACACTATCCAAGAAATTGCCCAAATGTTAAGTGCAACATTTGTGGAAAATCCAGCTATTTAGCAGCTACTTGCTGGAGTAAGATCAGTTCCCTCCAGCGTGGTAGTCGGCAGCCAGGGCCTGTTAATCATCGTGCCCAAGGAAATGATTCCCAGCGAGAAGATGGGCCTAAACAAATACTTCAACGACCAAAGACTACAGTGGAAGAGCTACCTAGTGGTAGTGGGGTTAGTTTGATTGAGGCTGTACATGTTAATGATGCTGAAACCTCTAATCTGCGTGCTGTTCTCACAAGAGGTCAAAAGGGTAGAGAAGCCGACAAGGATAAGCCTGTCGACGGAAACCCTAAACAAGGCGACAAAGGAACGCAAGTTTTGGATCCTGCCATGGAAGGGGGACCTTTGAAGCCCGTAGAAAGTAAAGCCGATAAGGAACCACCAAAGAAGAAGGTGAAAGTTAAAAAGAGGCAATAAAGCCGGTTCAGCGACCTAAAGAGCGGATGGTTTGGCGTGAAAAGCGAGCTCTATCAAACTATCATGAATTCGATTTGGCGAGCTCTCTTTGCGAAGTCAAGACGGATGTGAATCTTTTACAGCTTATTAAGCTTTCCCCAGGTGTACGCAAGAAATTTAGAAAGATCCTACGTACCGGGTATATCGTAGAACCTTTGGGTATTGCGCGAGTTGGTGATGATTGGTTCGAGCATGCTGAGAAGCATTGCCCAAGGGTTGTAGCCTATGTCGATGGGATATTAGTAGATTATGCCATTGTCGACACGGGATCATCTGTTAACATTATGAGTTCTGAACTGATGGAAAGGTTGGGTCTTGCGATCCAGAAAGATACCTCCACAATTCTCAGAATGGCGGATGATAGTTTGAGACAACCAGAAGGCTGCATTACTAAGGTCCATGTCACTGTTGCAAATGTAGAATGCATGTTGGACTGTAGGGTGATTCGTTTTGGAGGCCGTCCAAGTTACCAAGTATTACTCGGACGACCTTGGATCTTGCAAGCGGACTGCCAAGTGGATATACCCACCGGTCGGCTAATATTCGACAGAGGTGCCCAACGTGTGGTGGTTGATGCTTATCCTGAGTCCCCGCAGAGTGAGAGAGCTTCTCTATCTTCTACAGAATTGGAGACATTAGAAGATTTATCTGCCAGTGAGACATCATCGAGTGATGAGTCCAAAGAGGGATCCACCATGGAAGACATCTATCAGATCACTTTGAACGAACCGATAGAGGGCCAAGATCGTATAAGAGATGCAGATGTTATCGAGCTAGACCTTGGTACGCCTGATGATTCGCGGCCAATCAAATTAGGTTCTATGCTCAGCACAGCAGAAAGGGAGGACTATGTGGCCTTGATCCAGGAATTCCGTGATATCTTTGCCTGGAGTTATGATGAGTTGAGGGGCATTCCTCCTAGTCTTGCTGTCCATACAATTCCGTTGAAAGAGGGTAGTCGTCCTGTACGATAGAAAGTAAGGCGTATGCCTTTCGAACTAAGGGACAGGTTGTTTGAAGAGTTACAGAAGCTTCGGAAAGCAGGTTTGATTTTTCCTGTGCAACACACGGAATGGTGTTCGCCAGTTGTGATCAGAAAGAAGAAAAATAATCAAATTCGATTATGTGTAGACCTTAGGGAGCTGAATAAGCAAACAGTTAAGGAGTACTACCCGTTGCCATTTATCGACCAGATTTTGGATCAATTAGCGGGTAGGGAGATATATTCGTTCATGGATTGCTTTGCAGGATATAACCAGATGGCAATTGCAGAAGAGGACAAGTTGAAAACAACTTTCATTACTGTATTTGGTACTTTTGCATACCATGTGATGGCCTTTGGTTTATGCAATGCACCTGGTTCGTGGCAACGAACAGCAGATAAGACATTCGGTGACATATCCCCTGAAGAGTTGAAGGTGTTTATTGATGACTTAGGGACCGCCACCGTGAGAGAAAGGCAGTTGATCATTTTAAGAAAATGCTTTGAGCGCTGTAGACAATTTTGCATCGCCCTAAACCCACGGAAGTGTGTTTTTGGAGTACCTTATGGGCTATTGTTGGGTCATGTAGTCAGTTCGGTAGGAATTGCGACAGACCCCGAGAAAGTCAAAGTTATAGTTGCCATGGGACCATCACGCACTCCGAAGGAAGTTCATAGCTTTCTGTCTTCGGTGGGTTATTACCGTAGATTCATAAACGCGTTGGCAGAAAGAACGTTGCCACTTACAAATTTATTGTCCTTTAGCTGTTCGTTTGTATGGGGTGACCCTTGTAAGATAGCATTCGAGGATGTGAAACAAGAGCTAGCAAGAGCGCCCGTTTTAAAAGCACCTAAAAGAGGTGAGGTGTTCTATATATTCTTAGCAGCCACCATTTATAGGATCAGCTTGCTGTTTAGCCCAAATTTGGGAAGAGAAGTGGTACCACCCGATTGTTTTTGCTAGCCGGAAGCTGGGGGTATCCGAAATCAATTATACCTACATGGAGAAATTGTGTCTAGCGATGGTCTTTGGGACCAAGAAATTTAGGCATTATATTCTCTATGAGAAAGTCGTGCTTTATACGAAGGCGGAGGGACTTCGATTATTGATGAATAAGCTGCAGCCGCCTGATCGTCTAGCAAAGTGGTTGATCACTTTGCAGGAATTTGATTATGAAATCCGTAGTAAGCCACCAAGGTTGCAAGGCATCGTGGAATGTCTTGTGGACTTTGGGGAGTAAAGCTGAGAGAAGGAAAATTAACCAGCAAGCGTTAAAGTTTGCTTTGATCGCAGGTACATTATATCGGAAAGGGGTTGATGATATCTATCGCCGGTGTGTGATGCCTGATGAGGTGCCATTCATTTTGGAAGAGTGCCATGATTCTTCTTGCGGTGGCCATTTTGCTGGACGGCTTACAGCACAAAAGGCTTTAAGAGCAGGTTATTAGTGGCCTGCCATCTTCCAGGATGCATTTGCGTATGTTAAGAGATGCGATGTTTGTCAACGACATGATAGTCGAGAGAATAGGAAACGACCACTCACCCCTATTATGGCGATACTTCCATTTGAGAAGTGGGGAATAGACTTTGTGGGTCCTATTACTCCGTCGTCGACTACACAAAAGAGGTATATCATTGTAGCAACTGACTACTTCACAAAGTGGTCAGAAGCATGTGCAACAAGGAAAGATGATACTAAAGAAACTGCTAGTTTCCTTTTAGAGCAGATAATATGCCGGTTTGGTCCGCCGAAAGAATTAGTGTCGGACCGCGGAACCCATTTCCTGAATAAGGTGATCAAAGGTTTGACAGAGATGTGGCAAATCAAGCATAACAAGACAACCCCATATAACCCGCAAGCCAATGGGCAAGTTGAAAGCACCAACAAGCAGCTTGTGGGCATTCTGTCCAAAATTGTATCGGAAAAGAAACGGGATTGGGATAAAAAGTTATACTGGCAGTGTGGGCTTATAATACGACCTTCAAACGAGCCACTGGCCATACCCCGTTCAAGTTAGTATATGGGGAGGAGTGTGACTTGCCTTTAGAAATTGAGCTGCCGACTATTCAGTTTGCCATCAATTATTCTTTGAGTGATGAAGACGCACTTTTTGAGCGCTTGACGACACTGGCACATTTAGATGAGCTTAAGCTGCAGAGCTTATTGCACCAAGAAGTGGCGAAGCGCCGAATGAAGCAGCTACACGACCTCAAAGCCAAGAAATACACCTTCAAGAAAGGACAGCTTGTTCTGTATTATGACGCACGACGTGAATTATTTCCAGGCAAGCTAGAGCCCAAATGGGATGGGCCCTATAGGATCGTTAGAATAGGAAAGAATAAATCCACAGTTTTGTTAGCTGACCTTGAGGGGATAGAATTTAAAAATAAGGTTAATCTTAATAAGATTAAACCTTATTATTTCTGATTGCACTAATGCTATGACTGCCTTGCAGGTCTAGGCGAGATCAATCAAACATCTGCAAGGAAATCGTGATAGAGGTTGATGGGTCGTCTGATCCCTTATTTAGAACACCCATATTTGGAACAGAGGTATCATCAGGGAAAGCTCATTTGGTGGAGCAAAGGATACAAGGTGATTGAGCAAGAAGGCAGGACATTTATTTGGGAGATCAAGGTCTTCTGCCATCACTGCCTACAAATATTGACGAGCATCCCTGTTGAATTCAATGATGATGGAGGGATGGAGCCTACAGTCCACCCGTTGAATATGCTGAATTTCGATTACCATAATTACGAGTAGAGTTCCAGATGGCGGGATATGTAAACCCTTTATGGACGTACACTTTGTACTTTGATGGGGCGTCCAGGGGTGCATGCAAAAAAGGAAGTGTAGGAGTTGTCATCCGAGACCCCCGCCGACGCATTGTCATGAAGTTAGCTGCTTATCTCGGGGTGAATTTTACCAATAATATGGTAGAATACAAAGCCCTGATAATGGGTTTGAATATTGCAAAGAAGGGTGGTATCCGCCAGTTATTGGTGAAAGGGGACTCTCAGTTGGTTTTAAATCAACTCAATGGGACGTACATGGTACGAAACCCCATCCTTTGCATGTACCATCATACTGCCATAGCCCTGCTAGACGAATTCGATAGAGTGTCTTTTCAACTGATTCCACGGAATTGGAATCAGTTTACCGATTCATTGGCTAATTTCGCGTATGAAGAAGACCTCTTCTTTAATTGTGGCCCTTGTCCCGATATATCTATTGATGGTGAGACAGGACCTGGTCGGTTGTGGGGTATGCTTTCTGAACATGCCCTCTTTGGCAGACGATGGTTGATCTGGGTGATGCAGAGGGTAAGCGAGACTCATCTGCCTTTATTATCTTGGACCCATAGACTGATTCGACGACATGTGATGCAAACACCTCTTGCGATATACATAGGAGGGATAGGTCATAATCTAATGCACCTAGTTTAGGGCTACGAGCCTTTGTTCCCCTGGGCATGGTATGCTTTGATGTCTATCATAGTTGTTTCTAGGAGGATGTTATGCGTCGTATTGTTGACTTCATTAGGCCAAGGGGGCGGATTCAGTTTTGTAGCAAAGTCAAGTTTCATTTCATTAGGCCAAGAGGGCCATTTCCCTGTCTAGTGCGGGTGCGTTTAATTGGGTTTTTGTTTTAAGTGTTGTGCTGGACAGGTTTCGTGGTTCGTGGAATTTGGTGGAGCTTGGAGGAGCCTTTGCTGCGATGGAAGATTCTTGTGGCCAATCCAGGTGATACCTCTTCTTTACGAGTACCTTTCTTTCCTGTTATATGTGTATTTGTACTTGTCGAGGGGATACATTTTTGTTGGGGACCGGCAACCAAGGCATGAAGTCCCAGGTTTAGGCTATGTATGTTTAAGGGAGGTCGAAGTAGTCATTGCCTCCTGTAAAGACATTGTCAGGCATCGAAAGACCTGTTTTAGAAGGAAGTCCTAGTGGCCCTGTTCTGCTAGCCTACTAGGCAGCTGTTCTAGGAGTTCTTGTTAATAGTGAGGCAGTTAGAGAAGCCTGCCAGAAGATAATAATAATGATGCCAAGAAACTCTGTACATCCTACAAGATGACTATAAATACGAAGGTGTGTAAAAAGGGGTTCTAACCCCTATCCCAAGAAAAGAAAAGAAATGAAAATATATAAGTAGTTGATCATTGCCTTGCGAAGGTCTGGTAGGTTCCTGGGGACGAATTAGACCCGGGGCCGATACCTCGTCTTCCTAGGGGTGGCTTCTTGCTGGAACAAAAAAATGACAAAACAAGGAAGGTTGGAGCGAAAATAAAAGTGAGCGTTAGAAAATGATTAAGTGTCGCCTTGCGAGGGCTTGGTAGGTTCTTGGGTGTCGAGACAGGTCCTGAGGCCGATGCCCTGTTCTCCTTGGGTCACTACGCTCAGCTCCCTCCTTTTTACATGCCCAAGTATGTTCATCCAATACAAACCCTAAAAGAAGACGTGTACTGAAAGAAAATACTCTTTGATCAGGCTATAGGAGTCCTTGCCTTGTAGGAGCTCCTAGTTGTGTTGTCTTTAGTTGGTAAGTAGTGCAGACTACCACTTAGAGCAACCTCTTTGATTGGTTTTTTTAGTTTGGCTGTGTTGGAGCAGTTGGTTAGCGACTTACTTTGGATCTTTTATTAGATGATGCTAGGCCTACTCCTTGTGGATGTCATGCCTTGGTTCTGTCCAGGGGTAGGGAAAGCATTGTGCTGAGTTTTATTATACATTTGTTTTGTATCCGTTTGATGCTTCTTTGGTTGTTTATGTGCAGATATGTTCGTGGATTCGACGGGCTGAGTCGCCCTATCCCGTGGTCACCAATGAGAGCAGAATTTAGGTGCCAGGAAGTGCTTAAAAATAGCTTAAAATTATGAATATCAAGGAAAAAATATTCAATGTCAAAGGCGGCGTCTCGATCTAGGACGATTTTAAGCGTCAAAGTGCTTTAAAGGTGCCCGAGCGACACTTGTTGATTTTTCATAATTTTTCAGACAGTCGTACAGGTTGACACGAGCTACTGGCCAATGCGGGATGCCAAGCCAGACGCCCAGGAATTTTCAGAGCTCAATTCGGAGTCCGGACGGGGAAATGGCCACAAAGTGGGCAAGATTTGAAGGGGTGGACCAAAGTTTGGCCAAATGGGTAAGTGACCCTTGGGGCCCAAAAATGAAAGTTACATGAAATGTTTGGGGAGAATCGTGGAGAGAGAGAAAGGAGGACATCAACGCCAGACTGCGCCGTTTTTTTCGCTCTCCTTGATGGAGATGGAGGTGTGGGGCTGCAAACAACCCCTGCAACTGATCATGGGGCCTCATTCCCTCTTGTCTGTGGATCTTATCGCCGCCCTTCGCTCCTCAATTGATGGCCTGAATGCTGAGATAGAAATCTAGTCTTTCTCTCTCCTCCCTTTCTCTCTTCTAAAGGCAAGTTCATGTGGGAAGAAGAAGGAAGAAGAAAGAATGATGGAGGCTTGTCCGGCATGGATCGGATTGCTCCATGGGCTGGAAATGGTGATTTGTGATCGTGATGAGCATGAAGTGCTGTTGATTTTCAGATTTGCAGCCATGGACATGAAACCTGAAACATGCAAATAAGCGGTAATTCAATTTTTTCAAAGGAAATTTGAGATTTCATGGCTTTTGATTGATAAAATGTTGTTCATGTGGGCTAAAAATTGTTTATGTTGCTGTTTTCCATGAGTACTTGCTGATCATAATCAGAAAATCAGAAAAATATGCATCTTGTGGTTCAAAATAATACACTAAAATACGTAAAATATGGAAAATCAAGGGAAAATGATGTTTTTGGGCATAAAAATGGGAAAATAAATAGGAACACCAACTAAATTTTCATTTTGCTGCAAGAAGGAACTAAGGGCCACAGCCCATAACGTGTTTTGAATTTTCAGTAATTAAATAATGCAGAAAATAAGGAAAAATACAAGGAAAATAGAGGAAAATCACTAAAAAAGGGAGAAAAATACATTTTGGGTGCGGGAAATTAATAAAAATTAAGAAAAATGTTTGTGAATGTTGGTGGGGACTGAAGCATGAGGATTTGCCTCAGTTCAACCCCACCTTCTTGTTCTAGTGTGTTTTTTTTCCCGTTTGTTATACATAAAAGGATGGCAAAATGCCTCATAAATCTATGCAACGATGCAATATTTAAACGGGGAAGGGTAGGGAAGTTGAAATATGTCTAAATGCCATGTGAGATGATGGAAAAGTTGCTGATTGCTATGCATAGCATTTAGGACGGAAAATAATTATAAAATAAGAGCTTAGTAGCACGAGGATCACCTCGATGCTAGGCCCATACAACGAAGCACGAACGGTAGTTGGAAATCATTAAAAGAATGTTTTTGCACTTGTGCACAATACTGTTTTGCTAAATGTTTAAGCACTAGGCATCCACCAAATGCATAGAGCATGAAAAGAGTTTAAAAAGTATCAGTGACTAGCTCCTGGACATGCATTGCAATTGTTTTATTAAAACATGACCTACATTGTGAGGCAGTGAGGTACCCACGCTGTAGGTAGATGCGGGTCCCAAAGGGGAAAGCAAGTGAGGAAGAAATGGTACAATCCTGGACACGCTTATTTGGTACCTTGAGCGACTTTTGTGCGAAATGTTTATATGTTGAGCGACGCACTGAGGGGCCAATCCCCAAAGTGTAGGAGAGTCGCAGAGGGTTGACGGCATTCAGCCGTAGGAGGAACCCCATGTATATGTGATTTGAGCCTTTTGGCTATGTGAAAGGGACTCCCTCTGAGGAGTAATATTGGGTTAGGATCAGTTGGACTACAACGTATTACAAACGCAATGTTTAGGAAGGCAGAGATTTTGATAGACGCTCCTGGCCGCGAGGCCGAGGGGTTGTCTTGTGCGTAGTGATGAGGCCCGGCTAGTGCATGAGCCAGTACCGGCCCGTTTTTAGGTCCATCACTCTCGGATCATGTAGCTACTTCATGACGCAAAACCTTGCAAGGATTAAATAGGGGGTCCAACGGACTCAGATCGACGAACTGAGACTTGCGTTGGGTTCCTAGCATTGAACTCGATCTAGGAAAGTCTAGCTAATTCATCCATAACTGTTTCATTTTGCATGAAAATTTGGTCTTTTATGGGCTCCCGGGCTCTTTGTCGCTTTAAAAATAGTCTTTAAAATCCGCTCTCATTGGTAACCATGAGATACTGTGACTCAGCTTGTCAAATCCCAAGAACTAATCTGCACAAACAATGATTAGAGAAAGCATCCAGCTGGCACAAAAAACATACTCAACAAAGCATAAGAACAACTCTCTTTTTACCCCCTGATAGAATCAAGGCATGAGAATCCACAAGGGATAGGCCCAACATAATCTGATAGAAATCCAGAGCGAATCACTAACCAACTACTCTAACATGGATTGGCTAAAAAAACCTATCAAAGAGGTCATCCTAGTGGTCATCTGAACTACCTACCTAGCTTAGGACAATTGGACCAAGACCTCCTATTAGGCAAGGACTCCTATAGCCTAATCATCATATTTTTCCTGTAACACATTTGCCTCCCAAGATTTCCATACTCGGGCATGTAAAAAGGAGAAAGCTGAGCATAGAGTGACCCAAGGAGAACACGACATCGGCCTTAGGTCCTGACTCGGTACCTAACAATCTACCAAGATCTCGCGAGGTGACATGTAATCCTTTTCTGTTTCGCTCACTTTTATTTTCACTCCATCCTTCCTTATTCTTTTTTTTTCGGCTAGCTATCACCCCTAGGAAGACAAGGCATCTGACTCGTCCCCAGGAACCTACTAAGACTCTACAAGGCGATAATCAACTGCTTATAGGAATTTTCTTCCTTTTTGTTCCTTTTTCTTTTCAAATTGAGGGGCTATAACCCCTTTTCACACACCTATGTAATTTTTATTTCTTTATATATATTCAGAACTTACTCTTCTTTGCTATTTTTTCAAGCTTCTCTAACTGTCTCACACTAACAGGGACTCCTAGGACAGCTGCCTAGCAAGCAAGAAGGACATGGTCACAAGGACTACCCTCTATCACAGGTCTTTAATGCTTGACAATGTCCTAAGAGGAGGTAGATGACTACTCAAATATCCCCCAGATATACCTAACCAAACCCTAGGACTTCATGCCTTGATTGTTGGTCCCCACAAATGGAAAGAAAATAACCCCCACATACACATATAACATTATCAGCTTCAGGGAAAAACTCGGAAAGGCAACGATATCTCCTAGAATGGCCACAAGAAGCTCTTACGCAGCAAAGGCTCCCTCCAAGCACTTTGTCCAACCTGTGTGATGCAATCACTAAAATAGAAAGCCATTAAACGTACCTGCACCAAATAGACGTATGGCTCTCTTGGCCTAAAGAGATACAACATTTCACAACCAACGAACTAGCCCTCTTGACCTAACATAAATCATTTTATTCTAACCAAATATGGTCTATTTGACATGTAAATTGTATCTTGTCAAACTAACCAAGCTAAACCAAAGTCACAATTCCAAGTCTTCCTACTACTGATATAATCTCAGTATGGGCTATTCCTCTTTGTGTGCTATTAGTTGAATGAATGACCTCCTTGGGCTTGGATGTATTACCTTTCAAATAGACTATTTGTTCTAGCTTTCCAAAGGCCTCTCCTATAGAGAGATCCGAGGATTTTGGCTCATGTGACCCTTTCCTATTTGGATTTTTGAATGTATCATTGTTACTACCCAAATTAGGTAGGGATTCAATCCTAGGCCCATCACAATGATGCATCCCAGAATGGTGCACATTGCTAGATATATTGTTATGGCCTCTAGTCTATCCACTTGGGAATTAACCATAGTATATCCACCTAGGACTCTTTGCTTGTGATCCAACACAGTAGCCACACTTTTAGAGATTTTGGGCCTCCAAACCCATCTCTTTCTAATCTTTGCATGGCTTGATTAGCTCTCACCACTCCTACTATTTTGATATTCTTTCATGAGATGACCGATCCATCTCAGCTCACTTGCTGCATATGACTTTCCTTCAAGCAAATCATCCTACTAGATTCAACTCTAGGTAGATCTTTACCATTGTAAATCCTAGGTTCCATATTACCTTGGTTCTCAATGGTCGAGACAACCACCATATGGTAGCATATATCAGCTACGTGGTGGGGCATCATCTCATTGACATGATTTTGTTTCAAAATTAGGCCATTGATGGGTTGCTTAACCACTCCGCTTCCCCTATTAGGTTTGCACCCATTTCTATCTAGCTCATGTCTTTGGATCATGGGATTGGCTACACTAGGATGCCAGGGTTCCTAGACCTCAAGGTCTTTATAATTAATTCCAGGATTCGCCCTAGTATACCTGTCATTTGCACCTCCAACATGACTAACATTCAATAAATGTTGCCAATCCTTATGGATTTTGAAAGTGCAGGGAAAACTCCAATAGCTCTCTCCCAACATCTCTGAATACATCTCTCATAATCTTCTGCTTGAACCTTTGCCTCCTTCAGTGACTTAGGGTTTCTCATCCTAACTTGGAACAGCATATTTGATTCCAAGCTACTGACAAAGAGTTCACCAAGCATATCTTCTAGTAGTTGATTCTCTTTCAAATGCAGCATCAAATCCTCATCTAGTAGCCCATGAAACACTGGGAGATCCATGTAAGGAGAAGGACATTTAGTTCTCTTATTTGGGATCAGGACAGGGTCATCAAAATCTTCATATTCATCTTGACTTTATACCCACATGTCAAGGTTCTAATATCTTCCATTTCCACCTTTATCGGTTGAGAAGAGTCACTAGTTCCTTGGGCTTCCCTTTCTACCAACTCACAAAGTGGTTTAGGGAGTCCAACATGACACAATAGGGAATCTACCCCATCACTGACCAGTGGTACTTTAGCAAGGATATTTTCATCTACCACCACTTTGCTAGAACCTAGGATATGTCCCACTAGAACCTTTCTTGCTAACAATGGTCTTCCACACACATAGACATCATCCAATGCTTTATGGATCTTAGCAATTGCACTACGGTACCCAACTATGCCAGGCACTAGCATCAAATGTATTTTCGGAGATCAGAGTCATGTATTATTGTGTGCATATTAACCATTGTTATCACATTCTTTTCATCTAAAGAGTCATCATTCTTAGTGGATGACTATGCCCTCTTAGCCTCACTTTTTCTCTCTAATGTTTTCTCTAACTCCCATGGCCTATTAATCTCAAATGTTGCTCCATGGATACTTTCCCATAGTGGCTCAAACTCAAGCATGGTGTCACTTTCGGAGGCAAAGGATAAAATAGTTGACCACATGACTAACCAAAGATCCCACTAAACCATTTAGGATGGACAAATTATCTTTTGGGTTATGGGGATTCCTTGGATTAAGTGTCATGCTAATGACCAAAGTATTAATCAACCTACATTTAATATCCACCGCTTCAAAGGTGGCTCCCAATTCAAAACTAAGAAAAATAATGGGTCCCTTATAGCCAAGATTCAAAAGCTGTCACTTATTATAGTGGCTCTTGGAAAACGCACCACCTATCAGGACCTAACACGGGCCTGACATTGGCTCTAAGTGATATTGCCTCTAAGCACATAGCTAGGCCTCTCTACACTCAAAGAACACACACCCTTGGCCTCGCGGCTAGGAGCGTCTAGGGAACACACTGTCCTAACCTCTATCATAAATTTTGTGTTTGTTTTGGGTTGTAATCCAACGGCTAAGCCTTCCCCACTCTCCTCAGAGGGAGTCCCTCACATATATCGATGTAGAACACCTCATAACACAAATAGAAGCAGGCACCCCTTGGTTGAATATTGTGGCCCCATTGCGGCTCTCCTACACCTCGGGGATTGGCCCCTCGATGTGCCACTAACACAAATAATACATACATCACAAACTCCCCTCTTATTTTCAAACATTTTCGGAGATAAGATATTTCCTCACTCAACACTTTCCCAAGGAAACGGATCGTCTAAACCTATAGCTTAGGCATCTCACACACTCCACGTAGGCCATATGTATAAGAAAAAAATTGCAATGCATCCAATAATGACACTATGTGATATGCACAATGCAATTGTCTATGAATCCTAGTGCTCAATCATTTTATGTTTTAGAAATCAACATTGTGAAGTGCAAAGGCATTTCTTTCAATGATTTCAACCTACATGTAATGCTTTGTTGCTAAGGTCAACACCGAACCTGTTATTTTCAAACATTCTAGGTGATAAGATATTTCCTCACTCAACACTTTCCCAAGGAAATCGATCGTCTAAACCTACAGATTAGGCATCTTACACACTCCATGTAGGCCATATATATAAGAAAACAATTGCAATGCATCCAATAATGACACCATGTGATATGCACATCGTGTATGAACCCTAGTGCTCAATCATTTTATGTTTTAGAAATCGGCATTGTGAAGTTCAAAGACATTTCTTTCAATGATTTCAGCCTACATGTAATACTGTGTTGCAAAGGTCAACAACGAACCTTGTCATGCTGCTCAGCTTTCTTAAACTTAAATTATAAATGTCTTATATGGTATGCACAAGAAAATAGATCAGAATTTCAAATGTTATCAGCAACTAATCACTCTCAAATCCCCTCCTTCTCCCTACTATTTAGCTTATGTATTGTTGATAGGTGTAGGAACCGGTTTTTTCATGTGTTTTTCTTGTAAAAGTGGTAAAAACTATACTTTAACATAGAGAAAAGGTTGAATTGAGGCTTATCCCTCATGTTTCAGTCATGTCATACATCCATGAACATAAAGCATATTTTTTCTTAATTTTTTACTTTTTTTCACTATTTTTATTCATTTATTTAAATAAAAACTCTCATGTTTTTTATTTATGGATTGATACTAATCACAACCATAAAATTGATTTTATATTCATTTCTAATCCATATGAACCTGAAAATCACAACAAACTCCCAAAGTTTATTATTTTTATGAAAACCACATAATTGCGGGTTTTGCATGTTTTGGTATAAATCATTATATGACTAAATTTTGTGGTTTTCTTCAAGATTTTTGATAAAATTCAGTATTTACATCCAAAGGCAACCATTTACAAAAAAATTCATCTAACATCTCTCGTAAAACTAAGAAATCCACTACTTATGTATAAAAACACTATTTTGGAGGTGTGTATTTCATGGTTGGGAGGTCGTTGACACTCATTCTTGGCCGCTGACACTCTCTCACAACTTGATCTATGATATTCTTTGATCCAGCACCATCATTCCATCTACATCTTGCATGAAACTCCACCCCATTCTCTCATGGAATCACGCGTGTGAATAAGCAGCAAGAGGAGAGAGGAGAGAGGAGAGAGAAAGACTAAAAATCAAAATTTTCATTTCCTTCATGAAAATCAGCATGCTTACACCTAAAACGGAGCCCTTGGCACTAATGCGATGCAAGCAGTCAATGCAATCACAACAAAAGCCAACAAGTAGGTCCAACTGGCTAGAAAGTTGAGGACATAAGCTAAAAATGAAACGTCATATAGAAATTTTCAACATGCATTTAATATAATGATTAGTTTTTCAACGATGGATTTATGGTAGGCTTAAATTGGGTTTGGTTGTTTTTCTGGTTGGTTTATTATTTTCTTGAAGATTTGGAATTTGTATAATTGATTTTTTTTTAATTTTAATTAATGTGGTTAATGCCGACATATTAGTATGAAAGTTGAAAATTGTTCGTTTGTTTGAATCAATGAAAGTGTAGTTAGGATAAAATAGAAAGATCCACTTGATTTTCCATAATTTTCAAGAATTTTTAAACTATTTTTCAAAGTGTTAAAATATGTTTGTAATAAATGCAATCATTTAAGAAATAATTTCTTATGAAAATAATAATCTTGCAACGTGTTTTGAAGGTTTCGGCTCATGTCAACTAACCATAATGAAAAAGGAAAATTTCTCGAGTTAATTGAAATTTCTTGGGATTTTTTGCTAATTATTAGTAATTTTTAAGGATTTTCTATTTTTAATGAAATTTTATGGTTTAATGAGATTTATTTATATTTTTCTATTTTTAAATGGCATTATTAGTTGTTGGAAATTATACCAATTTTTCAAAACGAATTCAATATTTTTAATCTATTTTTTAGAAATTTTCTATTTTATTTTTTATTTTTAAATTTGTTATTAAATTTATATATGTTTGGAATGGTTATAAACAGGAAGAAAATTGTGTTTAAATT
This sequence comes from Lygodium microphyllum, assembly GCF_053477565.2. Classification (NCBI taxonomy): domain Eukaryota; kingdom Viridiplantae; phylum Streptophyta; class Polypodiopsida; order Schizaeales; family Lygodiaceae; genus Lygodium; species Lygodium microphyllum. The sequence goes on along the minus strand of NC_141149.1, from coordinate 120,574,563 downwards.
TCAAGATTTTTTTGGATTTTTTATTTTTATTTTTATTTTTTAGCATTTTAATGATTTTTTATTTTTATAAAGTTTACTAAATTTTTAATGAATTTTTTAGTTTCCTAATTTATGGGAATAAAATAATCAAAGTCGGGACAACAAGGTACTCGATAGCAGCTTTGCGCGAAAGCATGTGACCCTCATGAATAGAGATATGCCATTAGCTAGAAGGATTAGAGAGGAATGGAGTAGAGCCCTCGTAGTTGTAAATGGCTAGGTGCATATAGCTTGTTTTTACCATGAGTAGCTTTTGAACTGTGCACTAGTGTATAACCACAAGAAGTACAAGGCAATAAGTTTTAATATACTAGTTGCTCTAAAGAGGCAACTTTTTGATAGCTTCAACCACTTGTTTATGGTGTCTCTTAGCAACACACAATCATCCCTCCACCACACCATCCATTATCTCCACTTTTGGAGGCTTGAATGCACTCCCCAATGTGATTGAGCTAACCATCCTCCCATGTAAGTATGTGCCAGACACGTCTCACCAACTCCTTCTCCATAAGGATGGTCTTTTTTGCATTTGCATTGATGCTCAAGACATAGAGCACCTTTGAAAGCACTTTGAGGATGCTAAGCTAGGAGAGAGCTATAAGGGTGAAATTAGCATGCACCACAATAATACAACAAGCGGAATGTGCCCTATGTACTAAGCTAGGTTGGCATCTCTTCCAAAATCCCCTTGGCCACCCTGTCTACTAGTGAACTCATTAATATCTAGCACAATGTGGAACCATAAGAAAATTCATCAAATAATATACTAAACTAAATAAAGATACACATGAACTATTAAATTTACCTCTTGTGCTTCATTAGCCTCAACCTGCTGTGTTATGTCCAAGCAAGATTTTTCTTCATTGATTGCTAGGGGCTGACACCTTAGGTGTAGGTGTGGAGTATCTCATGCCATCCACCCTAGCATGGATGGCCTTGAATTCTTCAATATTGATAGAGGCTTACTTAATGGTGTTAATTGAGCCACAAGGGCATCAACTGCACCCTTGATCTCTTTAAGCTTGGGGGACGAGATAGGAACCAACAAGTACGGTATGGTGTCCAGAGGGAAGTCACATGCTATCACAAGCATGGAGTGTTCCTCATCCTCCTGCAAACCAAACATATTCTCCACATCATGGAGGAAGATAAACTCTGTGAGGCCGACAAAAACCTTAGCCATGTGGGACACCTTTGTGTCTGCATCCTCTCTCTCATACACCTCCTCGTGGGACATTAGAGTGGGCTTGAGACACGGGCTTGAGACACTCTTATAGGGGTGCATCCCTAGGAGACTCCCTCTCTATCACTACCACTACTAGTGGCCTTTGCACATGAGTCCTCAAGGGGCGCGACCACAATGGCAAGCTCTTTGGCTGTGGCCTATTCTTCCTATGATCTAGGGAGTGTGTTGGGTGATAACCACAAAATTTGTGCAAATAAAGGCACCAAAATGTGGTCAACATGAAACCATGTTTTGTAAAAATGAAAATTTTCTTTTGTAACTCTTGGAAAAAATCAAATGTGAAGCAATGTAAAAGTGTGGGTCTAAAGGATTACAATTTGAGATGTGAAAGGAAAATGGATGGTCAAAACGCCTTTTGTCCCATTTCAAAAATGAAGGATCTTCTAGAACTTAGCCAATGTATGCAACTTGATTTTATAATTTAAGAAAGGAAACAAAGGTGGTTGTAGCCATGGGATTTGAGGAGGTGGTAGGTTGAGGTGGTTACACCCTCTCTATTCCTTTATCTTCTCACCTTACGGTTCACTTCTCTCTCTCTCATTTGGCATAACTCTCATTTCTCATTCTTTTTTCTTTCTCTCTTGTCCTCCTTTGCAAGATCTCATGGAGAGTGAGAAAGAGGAAGAGAGTGAGGATGGAAGCATTTCTCAATCTCTTGTGTGCCATTTTTCTTGTGTGTTTTGAGGACATGGTTCTTGGTGAGAAGGAGAGTTTTCTTGTAGGTTTTCTTGGTCAACAAGCTATTTGTAGCCTCTACTTGGCTAGCTCATGGTTCTATTTTATGATGTGGGAGGGTGCTCTTCATTGGGCTTAGGATCCTTCGCATCTTTCAACAACCCACTGATTTTACCCATGTTGATTTGCACAACAAGGGGATCATCTTTCTCATTTAGTAAAAGGAAAAATGTGGTATTCTAGGAGAGGAATTTCTCACCAAATAGCACAATCCCAAGTGCCTTAGCCTCTTGGCTAGTAATCTTTCTATAAAAGGTATAGGGTAAGGATCTTCACAAACCTAGCGAGACACTTTTTGAAGGTGTCATCTACATTGATGTACTTCCAAAGATTAATGGGAACCCAATCCTCTTGGGATATTTGTTAAAAATATGCGGGATCTAGAGCATGGCAGATACGGAAGCTATGGAGGTTGGAAGAGAAAGAGTGAGTTCATGGAGACACTGACATGATTGACTGTTACACAAGTGAATTAGGTTCCAAGATGGAAGCTTGGACTCATAAACACAATCTTGTGTATAGAGGCTGAGAATGACATAGAGACTTTATTGAAGGACAAAAGTACTATGACATTGCATTATAAAAGAGAGCAAGTACAATGCTTTATAGGAAACTTGATGGTAGCACTTCTCCTAATGTGTGCATATGGGTTTTTTTGTCATGAGCCCTCACTACTCCTTCCAAAGAGACTGAAGTAGGGCTGATTGCAAACATCTCAACACCCCTTCTTAATCATAACCAGAAGTACAAAGCATATAGAGGCTTTAGTGAAAGCAACACCTCTAAAGTGTGGGCACACCATAAACATGGAAAAACACTAGAGGGTGTCGCGCAGAAAAGGCTAAGTGTGGGTACCACAAACATGGTGGACATCTTGAGGCTGTAACAGGGGCTTGACAAAGTGTACAAAGGTTGTAGTACAAGGCTACATGAGGATTTTACAAGTTTATGTCCGAAGCATTAGGGCTAGGCAATACAAGGCTAAAAAAGTCTATCTGAATAGAAGGAATGATGAGGTTTGTCCTTCTCATGGTGGTCTTCTTCTTTTTCTTTTTCTTTTGCTCCATGTTCTTCTTCTTCTTTAACAACAACTAGATAGGCCTTTTGGGACCTCTTTTTGGCATGGCAGAACTTCTCGGTGTGCTCGGTCCTTTTGTCGAAGTCACAGAAAAGCTGATCCTTCTTGCCTTTGTACCTATTACCAACATATAATGCTTGTTCATCTCTACAGGTGCTTGGTTCTTCCTTAGTTTCTATCTTCTTTTCCTCCTCTAACAGTGATGCCTGGAATTCAACAAGCTCAGGGTTTGGCATATTGATTAGAGTTGTTGATACATTATTATATTCATGAGGTAAACTTTTGAGCAGAACACCAATGCAAACATCTTCTTCCATTTCAATGTTGATTCCTGCAAACTGGGTTGAAGTCCTTCCATGTAATTTAGATGTTTGGCAAGTGATGTGCTGGACTTTATTTTAAGCCTGAAAATTTCAATCAAGAGACCATACTTTGATGACTTAGACTGTGCACCAAACAAAGTGTCAAGTCTCTTCCATGTATCATGTGAAGTATCACAGTTATCCACATTGTGGATATAGTTGTTGTCTAGCTCCAGTCTGATAATGGCCTGAACCTTATTTCACCATTCTTTTTCCAAGTGACTACAAGGTCCACATCACGAGGCTTCTTTTCTTTTCTAGTGGTAATGACCCAGAGGCCCTTCTTCATCAGGATGAGTTTGATGTGAGTTTTCCAAGTGTGAAACCCAACTCCTTTGAAGCGAGCTGTTGGAGAGTCTTTCCCCATGTTGGATTTGCAGGGACAATAGCAAATCAACTCCAAAAATCTCAGATTTTATCAATGGAAGAGCGAATTACAGTGTGTCAAGAGACACAAGTAATGACAGTGTGAAAACACACTATGTAAAGACTATGTCTACGTTAATGTTGAACTTGAATCTTCTTAGTTCGGGGTCGTCGATCCTTATTCAATCTTTCTAGGTCCTTCCCCTTTTTGATTTGATGTTGGGACAGTAGATCAGAGTGGCAATGGGTTGCTTCAGGTGGTAGGAGAGAGAAAATGATGAGATTTTTGAGCTTAGGTGAAAATGGCTATGGAGTCATAGTTAGGGTTTCTAGGGGAAGCCTGGTTTTTCTCACATTGCAAGAGCTGTATTTGATCATTTTCAAAACTTTTTATATGGAAATGAAGATAAATTGATGGGCTATCAATGCCCTATGGTGGTCGTCAACATCGTGGATTGTAGGCACAGCATCAAAAGTACGAACGACAATAGGCACATTCTAGGCAGCGAATCGTTGCAAATGCTAGGCTCTGCGACAAGCAGTGTCGAGCTTTGATGGGCCAGGAGGAGCACTTGACCTAGAGGATGATCCTCTAGAAGAAAGAAAGAGGAGATATTGCTTGGATGGAGAGATCCAACTCCTCTAAGTGAGCAAGGTCCTGTCTGGCTATGGCAGCCATTGAAGCTTCAGTGAAGGTAGAGTGAAAATTGGAACCATGAGTTGACCTGAGGTTAGGAGAAGCTAGAAGAGTAGAGAGAAGAGTTGGGTTGAACTAAGACCATGCTCAACTGAGCTGTGACACCATGTTAAAAATATGTGGGATCTAGAGAATGGCAAATGCGGAAGCTATGGAGGTTGGAAGAGAAAGAGTGAGTTCATGAAGACACTGGCATGACTAACTATTACACAAGTGAATTAGGTTCCAAGATGGAAGCTTGGACTCATAAACACAATCTTGTGTATAGACTGACAATGACATAGAGACTTTACTGAAGGACAAAAGTACTATGACATTGCATTAAAAAAGAGAGCAAGTACAATGCTTTATAGGAAACTAGATGGTAGCACTTCTCCTACTGTGCATATGGGATTCTTGTCTTGAGCCCTCATTGCTCCTTCCAAAGAGATTGAAGTAGGTGTGATTGCAAACATCTCAACAATCTCTCCAATGATACTATGAACTCATGAAAATGGGTGTTCATATATTTGGCGGGTCCTTTGAGAATTGACCCATGCCAAAGCACTATGTCATAGTAAGAAATGGGAGGGTTGAAAATTTAAAAGAGATTTTTACAACCTCTGAATTTTGTCTTCTCCAATAGGGCCATGAAGTTGCTTACTTGGGAGTCCATGCTTACACACAATAGATGAGAAGGGATTCAGTGTAAGAATGCTTGGGTGAGAGAGAGGCAAGAAGCAAGCTATGAAATGTGAGAATGAGAGCCCAATGAACTTATACATATAGGGTCAAAGATAAGACTATCAAAAAATTTAGAAAAAGTAAAATATTTAAAACATGAGCATTAAAAAATTAAAATCTAGAGAAGAGAAAGATTTACAACCAAAGCAAAACCAATATAATGAATATGCACGATATATTTCTTTTTTTTCATTCCATTATAAAATTATACATGGATCTTAACTCGATTCAAAGTTGTAGATAACATGAAAGATTTTTCTATTCTCTTTTTCAACTACAAAAAAATTAAGACTCTTATCCATGGATCAAAACATAGAAGATCATAGATAAACTCAAACAAACATACCTTCCTATGTCCAATTAGAAATCTAAAATGATCAGTATCCACGGTCCCCATCAAAATTAGATGTTCATGATATTAAATAATCTCCAATACTTTTTCACCAAGGGCTTTCTCCATCAACCCATTTGGAATAAAAAATTCAATGTCAATGGTTGATCCATCATCTTTGTTGGACTCTATGTTGAGATGATACGCAAGCTCAATCAATCTACGTACTATCTATTGACATGACAGTTGGGTGTGTTTAGATGTCTATCATGTGTGTGCCTTTAATAAGTTGGTACTTGACTTAACCATAGTTAATGAGTGGTTAGTTCCTTTGGTCACTTAGACCTAGTTCACATATGGAGTCACTCAGTTAGTATGTGTGATGAATAATATGAAGAATCTCACTAAGAGTTGTCTGCTCTCTATTGCCCCTATCTCTCTCTTTCTTCTAAGATGGTATCAGAGCCATGAAACCTCATGAACCTACAAAGTGTATGGAACCCAAAAGAGATATGGATGTTGTGGGCTGGAAATATCTTAAAACTAGACTGAATTCACTGCTGGTCATACAATGGGTGGTTGTTTATAGCTTGTAAGAAGCCTGTCTGGCATTGCTATTGGTCATATACACCACTATTGATGCTTATATGTCCTAGCATTGAACCCTGAAGGTTATGGTACATTTGAGAGATGATTTGAGGCTATTTTGAGCTAGAAATACTTCAAATTACATAGAGAACTTATTGTTTGTTACAACATTGAACTAGCTGCAAACTGTCTATTATAGTTATGGAAAACTGAGCAAGCATTTATGCCTATGTGATCATGTATTATTTCCTACGAGTCATGAAACATGTCTAATGTGATTTGAGGATGTTTGTGGCCTAAAATTTCTTCAGTTTTTCATAGAGAATTTTTGTTGGAAATGTAGATTGTGGTTTGTAAATGGTTGAAATTGTCTTGTGCAAAGTGTACTTGGCAAAGTGTCTTGTGAAATTGTCTTGTGCAATGTAGATTGCATTGAATATATAGAGTTGTAGAGATGGCAAATGCCAAAAGGACTGATAAGGTAGCTCAAATAGTGGATGAGAAATTAGACAACAATAACTATGCTATTTGGAAGTTAAGGATGGAGAATTATCTCATTGGCAAGGGCTATTGACACTTACAGGTGTGGAGACTAAGCCCAAACTTGCTGATAGGAATGTAACTCCTGATTAGCTTAGGGCACATCGAGTGTGGATTGAGAGAGCTTGCAGGGTACTGCATTGGTGCTATGGTTATGAAAATAATGAATTGCAGCTCACCAAAGAATACAAGAATATTCTCATGAGATACTATGGTAATGCCACTAATGCCAGAAAAATATAGCTGAAGTAGAAGTTTAACACAATAGACACAAAAGGATGGTCCATTCAGGACTATGTGACTGAGATAAAGACTATTGCAAATTAGCGAGTGTCCATTGGGACTGAGGTGGATAATGAGGTTTTGGTGGTTGTGACTTTGAATGGTCTAGGGCCTAAATACAAGTCCTTTGATATATCAATTTTAGCTAGGGTTGAATTGCATGACTTTAATGAATTGGTATCCTTACTTATCCATGAAGAAGTAAATTTGGGATTGACTATAAGCTCCAATAGCTCTAAAAATAGATATGCAGCATTTTACTCTAATAAGAGAGATCGTGATCATCATAGCAGAGGTTCTAGCCATGGGAGGGGAACCCAACAACATGCATCTCAATATGGGCAGAGTCAACAGTAGAGATTTTTTGGTAGAGTGGTGGATACTATTATGCGAGGGGGAGATCTCACCTAGGGGCAGAGGATCTTGTCATATTCAGTCTATTAATGAAAATGCTAATAAAGATAAATATTTCCATTACTGTGGCAAGCATGACCACATTGCAAAAGAGTGCTAGAAAAAGCAAGCTGATCAGAAGGGTAGACAGCAAGAACACTATGCATCTTCTAGTCATGGAGAGCTTGAGATTGGTGAGAGAATGTTTGCTATGATTTATGTATGAAACAAAATAAAGAAACAAGGAAAGCCTAATGATGTCTGGTATAAAGATTCTAGTGCCTCAAATCACATGACACCACATGGTGAGTGGTTTGATGAGCTGAAAATAGGTATTAATGGCTATGTATGTACTTGATTCTTAGCATGACATAGCACACATAGGGATTGTTCCCTTGGTTGTGGGCCTGATGACAATAAAAACCCATTGCATGATGTATTGCATGTTCCATCGGTCACTAAGAATCCACTATTTTGTGGTCAGATAGTTGAGTAGAACTTGAGGTACGATTCAATAGAGATGGTTGTTTCATAGAGGAAAATAGCAAAGGATGTAGATTGGTTGCTAAAGGCCAAAGACATGGTAGGATGTTTACACTGGATGCAAACATACCTGAATTGAATGTTGCTATGTTTGCTCATGATGGGGCAAGTATTCGAGACATTGATATTTGGCATAGGCAGATTGGACATATAAATGTTCCAAAATGAAAAAATATGCAACATAAGGAGCTTGTTATAGGGCTAAAGGCTTAAGTATGCTGATTTGGGACATGTTTACTCAGCATGTCAGTTTGGGAAACAAGCGAGATTTCCATTTGCAAAGAGTACATGGAATAGCAGTAGGTTGTTACAGCTTGTGCACTCACACATCTAGGGATCCGCTTATAATGTATCACTTGGTGGGTCTAGATACTATGCAACTTTTAAGGATGACTATAGCATGTACATATGGATATACATCTTAAAGCATAAAGATGAGGTTTTGGATAGCTTTATGGGTTTTAAATCTCATGCAAAAAAAGAGCTTAATTGTTATATCTCATGCTTACAATTTGATGGTGGTGGCGAGTACATGTCAAAGGAGTTTGAAAGACACTTAGCAAAGCATGGGATCAAGAGGAGATTGACTTGTAGCTATAATGCATAGCAAAACAAAGTTGCTAAAAGGAAGAACATGGTGATTATGGAGGTAGCTAGGGCCATGTTAAATGAGAAGGTCATGCCTTTATTATATTGGGCTGAAGCAGTACTTACGGCTATCTATGTGATGGATAGAATACCTACTGCATGAATACATGAAAAGACACCTTATAAGCAATTGTATGGCTACAAGCTTGACATCTGACATTTGAAAGTATTTGGTAGTATTTCCTATGTCCATGTTCTAGATGAAAAATGGAAGAAACTTGACCCTAAAGAGATGAAGTGTGCTTTCCTTGGATATTCATAGGAAAGGAAGGCATACAAGTGCATTAGATATTGCTAAACTCTAATGTTGTGTTTGATGAGTTGGCATCTTGATATAGGGCTAAGAAGGCTATAGCATATGATGATGATTCATAGGGCACATATGCCGAAAACGGATAGCAAAGACACTACTTCTATCAGTGGACTTACTTAGGATGCATTTGGTAATGTAAGTCCTTGGATTTGAAGGCTTTGTAGCCATGGGTCTTCATCCACCACTGGCATGGATATGTCAATGAGGGGTAGAGATAAAGGAAAAGAGAAGGTTTTTGATGATGTTACAGGTCCATTGACTTTAGGATATGACTCTAGTGAGAGTTTGGATAGTGAGTTTGGTATATTTATAGTGGTTACACCTAGAGTTAAGCAGAGATACATACTACCTCATTTGAGCACGGAATCTAGTTCACCTCCATTGTGGAGTTCACAAAGAGAAAGGAAGTTGGTGGATAGGCTCACCTACAGTGGACACATGATGGAACATTATGCATACATGACAGAGGTGCAAAAATACAAAGAGCCTACATCTTTTGCAGAAGAAATTAAGAAGGAGAACTAGTGCAAGGCTATGGATGATGAATATGAGGCTTTGCTGAAAAATAGAACATGGAATTTGGTTGAGTTTCTTGACGAGAAAATTCATATTGGATGCAAGTGGGTCTATAAAGTAAAATGTAAGTTTGATGGCTCACTAGAGAGGTACAAAGCCAAATTGGTAATGAACGGATATGCCCAACAATATGGATTGGATTATGAGGAAACCTTTAGTCCAGTTACTAAGATGGTAATTGTACACACTGTTATTACATTGGCTGCATCCAAAGGTTGGAATCTTTATCAGATGAATTTGAAAATTTATTTCTTAAATGGTGATTTTGTAGAAGAGGTTTAGATGGATCATGCCAGAGGGCTATGTGTATCCTAACTATCTATTGTATTTATGAAAATTGAACAAAGCATTGTATGGCTTAAAGCAAGCCCCACAGGCCTAGAATGCAAGGATTACTTCCTACTTGCAGGCACTTGGATTTCAACTAGGTAAAGTTGATCATAGCCTATTTACCAAGAAAATAGAGACAATATATGTGATTTTGGTGCTTGATGTAGATGATTTGGTGATCATCACAAGTGATGACATACATGGCATTGATGACATAAAAGCTATGTTGTAGAAAGAATTTCAAATTATAGACTTGGAAGAGCTAAATTTTTTCTTAGGGATTGAAGTTATGCATACACCTCATGGGATATGGACGATATAGAAATAGTTTATGCACAGAATATGTTGGAGAAGTATGGCATGTTGGAATGCAAACCCATAGATACACCACTAGAACAGAATGTAAATCTAGCTACTACTAATATAGAAACTGTGATAGAGAATGTGACTATGTATAGATAGATGGTTGGAGTCCGATCTATATCTCACTATCACTAGACCGGACTTGAGTTATGTAGTTGGTTTGATTAGCCAGTTTATACAGCAGCTAAGAAAACCTCACCTAGATGTTGTGAGGAGGATTTTGAGATATGTGAAGGGTACATTGTCTTATGGGATCTTCTATGAGAATGGTAAGCATGTTGAGCTTTCAAGTTATAGTGATGTATATTGGGGTGGCTAAATGTATGATAGGAGACTGACCAATGGAAATGCATTTGGTCTTGGATGTAGCATGGTTGGCTGGAGTAGTAAGAAACAACTGGCTATGGCTCTCTCAAGTATAGAAGCAGAATACAGGGGTGCAACATTAGCTGTATGTGAGGCTACTTAGCTAGTTAAGTTGATGGATGACATTCATGTCAATAAACCAGTCAAGCTATATTGTGATAACATGATCAGTGTGCTCCTGGAAAGCAATCTAGTCTACCATGCTAGATAAAAGCACATAGAGGTCCATTAACACTTCATTAGAGAAATGGTACTTGGAGGTAAGATAGACTTCATACATGTAAAGATTGAATACCAAGTGGTAGATATCTTTACCAAATCACTTGGTAGAGATAAGTTCACTCATTTTCAATCTCTACTTAGGATATAGGCAATGACTTGAGCTTGAGGGGGAGTGTTGAGATATGCAAGTTCAGTCAATCTACCTACTACTTACTATCATGACAATTGGGTATGTGTAGTTATCTATCATGTGTGTGCCTTCAATAGGTCGAACCATACTTAGTTAGTGGTTAGTTCCTTGGTCTCTTAGACTAGTCCATGTATTGGTTAGTCAGTTAGCATATGTGATGAATAATATGAAGAATCTCATTGAGAGTTGTCTACTCTCTGTGCACCTATCTCTCACTCTTACTTCTAACACTCTCAAGGGATCCAGTTGCCCACTTTTTTCATCCATTGTTGATAATGGAAACCCATATACAAGAAAGACACACACTCTCTCTCATACATGCTCTCTCTCAAATGTACAATGAGATAATCAAGAATAATAATTCATAACCCCTATTTGGTTGTGGATACCCCTCCCAAGAGGTATGTTTGATATGAAAGGTCATTAGAGCCACTACAATGTCTCTCTGTAGCTCATCAGTGTCACTATCACTTCAGTCTTTATTTCAAGTCTTCAGTGGCTACTTCTTCAAATTCTTCAAGCTATTTTGAACTTATATTCATCTCTTTCCAAAGTTGGAAAACTTTCCAAGCTATACATTCATCCCATATCACACTGTAATGGAGGGAAATACCTAGTGTGACACTAGGTACAGGAGAGAGAGAAAGAAGAGAGAGAGGGATTGCAGAAGAGAGAGAAGAGGTGCGAGAAGAGAGAGAAATACTACAGAGAGGAGAGAGAATGAGAGAGAAAGAGGGTGATGAGGAGAGAGAAATACTAGGAGCAGAGAGAGAAAGACAAGAAGAGGAGAGAGAAATGGCTGGCAGCCATGGAAGGATAGGGAAGAAGGTGAAGAAGGTGAAAGGACAAATGTATATTCATAAAATGGTACCATGCCAATGTCCTTCACACCTTTTATACCTAGGTCAGTGTGACACTAGGTATTTCCCTCCATTACAATCCATCATCACTCAAAATAAAGTTTTTGTCCTAAAAAACAAAGATTGGACTTATTGGTATGGCCAGGTAGTGGGCTATAGAGTACTACTCTGTACGTCATTACATGTGGGAAAAGATAGTTGGAGGGGAGAGTTGCAAAGTACTACTCTACTCAGCATTATAAGGAGAATATGGGTATGGTGGAGTACAATCTCATGTGTAATTAGGGCATAGAATTGTGGATATGATGTATATGACATGTGCAAGTTGATAGCATATGAGTTTGGCCTCCAATTCTTGACAATTAGGGGTTGACAAATAGTGGACAGCATGCCGTCCAGAACAGGCCTGCTGGAGAAAACTGGTCATGACTTACTATGGGCATCTTCAATTGAGGCGTGTGACATGTCAAAACAAAGCTCGTTGAGGGTACTTTCAGCCCAAGTAGGTCATGCAAGGGTGCACTTAATGAAGGCCCAAAACTGTTCAAAAGTAGATGGCTGTCTACTGAAAAACAGACCCAAATCGAGTTGTCTTCAGCCAAGGTTGCCGCCTCAAGGTGAGGGGACTACACCGGGGAGTGCTGATGTAGATAGAGCTTTCTTTCAACCCCCAGGATCAAATGGATAACCTGCATGGTAAGCATCACCAGCGTGCAGGTCATCCATACAAACGTCGGTCTCTGCACTGCCACCGGGATCAAAAGGAAAGTGGTGATCCCTTCCATGTAGTGGATTATCATTCATGAGTGAAGCTGGAATGATCATGATTTTTGACTTTTGCATCAAGTCTCTGATGAGCATCATATGATTAAACTTGGCATGTGCATGGGTGCTATTGGAAACATACAATACTGCATACTTTGAAATTTTCCTGCATCATTCCCGATGTGTTGCATGTCCATGATCCCAGCATTCTTGGCAATTACCGGACATACAAACACAACATCCTTGGACTAAAGGGTCTCCTCATGGAGCTGCAGTGGAATGTCCACTTGATCAGTGATCTGCTCATGATCTTCATGATCCACTATGTCATCCGCTTGTTTGTCTTCCTCTTCATTGTTCTCGTCATCCAAAAACTCTAAAAAAATTGCTAGTTTAGCATTCCTTTTCCTGCATGTATCCTTGTGATTGGAGGACATAGGCTCAATATATCATTAGCATAGCCCTTGAGCATGCAGTCTTCTTATATCAGCATGGGTGAGAATCTTTCCTCGTGTAACGTTATGCTGCCCCCCAACATATTGATCACAAGAAAACTGTTCATAGACATCGACATCATGCATAGAGTGCTCATAATCTACATGCTGCTTGTGATCATATGCACCACACTGCTCGTAATAGGCTGGCTATCCACACTCACTCCTGCACAATTCGATCAATGATTGCATAGAGTCCCCTTGAACTTTTGCATCAATCCTAGCAATTAGATCAATCAACATGTTCTTGTGTTGTACGTGATCTAGGCCTTCTCGCAAAACAATATTGCCATAGAGGTTTACAAGAGCCTCCACAATACATTGTTGTACCAACTGAGGGGTATTAAGTGTTAATTGTTGTACAAGTACCCGCTCAACTAGAACAACATCTACTATTTTTGCAGCCATCATTGTATCATCAAATATCATGAGTGCATGTGCAAATGCAACCATCATATCAACCATTCCAGCATCAAGCTTGCTGAACATAATTTTCTCTATGGTACTTTTGATGGCCTTTCCATATGCAGACTGCAGCCCCTGAGAGTAAGCATGAACATCATACATATAGGCATGGTGCTGCCCAAAACTAGATGATGGCTGTTGTTCGTGCATGGATTGTAGCCCATATGGGGGCCCTGTGCTCTCTGCATGCATTCCATACAATCCAAAATTACCAGCAATAGGTGATGCATGGTTGTCATTCACACCTAACATAACCATATTGCTGTAACAAGGTGCTCCTGGAGCATTGTAATAGCCATAATAGTCTAGATACCCTGCATGCATTCCCAATCCATCTGGCACCATATTTCTACCTATATATGACATTCCTTTCTGCACAAAAGTAGGCTGGCTATTATAGCTGCTACTCTAGCATGCATGCTTCTGCCCATGATTCTCCATATCCTGTATCTACTCCAGTATTAAGCCAAGTTGGTCCTGGGGTGCTTCCCTTCACTATGTGATCTAATCTCGGAATGCTAATGGGGAAACCTTTGTAATTTAGGAGAAGGATGGAAGCTTAAAATATTCAACAAGGCAGCTTAGCTGGTGGACCTGGTGGGCCTTGGAGTGGGTGGCATGGTGGGTGCGGGTGTGTTTGTGATCACTGGTAGCACTACACACCTGCATGCAGGTCCAGCTGTTGTCCTCCCCTTCCTAATAGCAGGCCTGTCTGCCCTTCTCTCAGCCCTCTACTATACAAAATTTGCAGTAGAGCTTCCTGCGGTGGCTAGGGGGGGCTTTCAGCTACTTGTGTATCACATTGGGGAAGCACGCAGCTTATTTGACAGGAGCAAACCTCCTGCTGAAGTATGTCTTCTCAAACATTGCAGTGGCTTGCACCTTCACTTCTTACTTGGCTACAATATTTGGCCACCATGGCAGTGCTTGTCTAATCAGAGTTCCCGGCCTTGCAGGAGAAGGCGATTACATGTTAGATCTTCTTGTAGTTGGCATCATCACGCTCCTTACAATTAGCATCTGTTGCAGCACCAAGCAGAGCTCCTTCATATAATAGTAGGCTTGTCTACCCTTTTCTCAGTCCTCTGCTATATAGAATTTGCAATAGAGCTTCCTGCAAGGATGGTGGGATATTTAAGAAGATTTTGATAGAGGGAGAGAAGTGACAAAACCCCAAAGATGCAGATGAGGTCGCTGTCAAGTTCGTTGCCAAACTGAAAAATGGGACAATTGTCTTCACTACCCCTAAGGAGGGATTGGAATTTTGTGTGAGATGCATATTTTGTTCCTGCCATTAGCAAATCCATCCTTAATCTGAGAAAGAAGCTGCTCATCAATTTGGAGTCTGAGGTCGATGGTTAAAACTCTGCAGCCAACAATCTTGCATATTGCAACATCTCTTTTGCTTGGTTGAGTCACTATGTATCAGAATATTCCCTGTTGTGCTTGATGTGGAAAAGCCAGAGTTCAAGGCCAAGCTATACTAAATGGTTGAGTTAATACAAAGCCTAGTGAAATTGGTAATAGAGATGCTCCACATTTGTAAAAAATTTGTATTGCATATCTCTTCATTGCCTCTCCACAGGGCATGCCATATGTTAAGTTTGATGTTGTTGGAGCTTGGGATGAAGATAGTTGCATTGCATTCTATGCAGTCACAGCCTCCTCTTCTATAAATCAACAAGGATCTATGGAATCAGCAGTGAACCATATGATCCAATTAAAATTTCAGTAACCTCAACACTTGATAAAGTAAGTGCAAGCATGTTGCCATTTGTAGGGAAATAAAAGGTTGTTTCGATCTCCCTTGCATGCTATCTCCCATAGTAGTCTAGTTAGGTACTGCTTTCAAGTACACATGGTTGTATAGCCTCAAGGATGAATCACCGATTGGGCAGGGCAATGTTGCAGTAATGCTTATGTTTGGGGTAGACACAAGGAAAGAGAAGAATGATTTTTTTTGTAAATTGAAGAGGTTTCTTGTGTCAGTGTTAAACTGGTTTGAAGCCTATAGTTTGTTGAACCAAGTTGCAATGAAGGAAGATAAGAGATTAGATCTTTGCCTGCTCTCACTGTCAATGCTCAAATGGAGTGTGTAGCTCTGGCTTCTTCAACACCAATGCGGATGCATAAACAACATAATTCACTCACCAACAAATCAATTTCTGCAGACCAGTTTCTTACATCTTTTGTATTATCACACTTCATCAATAATGACTCCATTATTGCACAGACCTCACAACCATCAGAAAATGACTGTTTTCTGCATGTACTTGTCCTTCACCAAGGAAAATGCAACCTTCTGATGAAATAACTTGGGTGCCAAACTCAAATTAGTAGTTGTAACCTTCCAGTACTTGTGTACACATCTGTCAACGCAATTGTTTGTGATCACCAACCAAGTTGGGCAAAAGAGCCACAAAAGATGCTCCGTGTGCTTGCCAAATCTGGGCATGTGCTTATGCAAACTGCAAATGGTCCTGTGAGGAATCAGGGGCTTCTCTTCCATCACCGACACACAATACCCCAAAAGAAGAGTCTATCTTATCAGAAGTGCCTCCTGCAAAAGGGTCAAGCTGGCCTCCACTTAGATCATATCGGAAGAACACCCTTGCTGCTCGTTCACTGCATGCCTTGTCAGAGAGGGAATCGGAGGACTCAATCTGCAATTTTCTCCATAGACTATGCCAACTTCTGTTGTTTTGCCTCATCTTTAGAAGATGGCATTGTTCACCAAAGATGGTGGTATTTCCCTCAATCTTGAGCCCTCCGAATCTTCAATTGTACTCTGTTGAGTCTATCTATAAGACTGTACCGGCGTAGAAAAGGGCATCAGTGGAAGATAGAGGGTTGTAGCTCATAGATTTCGGTGCCTGATTCAGCCTTGGCTTGCAATGTCCAATCCAATTCCTGTCTCTGGTCCTCCTCCAGTGATGAATATTACTCAACCAAGTTCTATGCCATTGAGTACAACCTCCGCGTCTATTCCTCCCACATCTGCAGGGTCCTCAGATTGGCAAGAGCATACTGCTCCTAATGGTAGAAGGTACTATTACAATAAAAGAACAAGGTTATCAGTTTGGGAAAAAAAACTTTTGAGCTAATGTCCCCACTTGAGCAAGCTGATGCTTCTACTGTTTGGAAAGAGTTTACGACTGCTGATGAAAGAAAGTACTACTGTAGCCCATGAGCCAGTTGCGATTTTTGCTCCTGCTACTCTATCAGTTTCAACAGTATCATCTAGTCCTAAAGTCACCGGCACAATAGATACACTGACGGAATCAAAGCCTTCCACTCCAATCGCAGAAATGACCACAGTTGTGGAGGCTGTTGCTGCTGGAGCTGTTGATTCTACCCTGGCATACAATGTTGTGACAAGTGACACTCAAGTGACGACGACGAATCTAAAGCACGACATTAAAATTGATGGTGAAAAGATGACCGCACCCAAGGAAGAAGCTACGGGGGAAGCACCAGCCAAAGACATAGAGGAGGCAATGAAAGCCATGACATCTGTAGGAAAGGTCAATGTAACTCCTGATCTCCTCTGCTACCGATAAACATCCCATTACATCCAAGAAGGTCACGATTTCAAGAGATCCAGGCATTTGCTTGTCCTTGGAGACGATCCAAGTACATGACCATGTTTGCTGGGAAAGATGCAATCCATTTGAGAGTGAGGGTGCATCCTTTTCACGTCCTCCACATCAACTAGATGACCATGCTTGCTGGGAAAGATCCCTTCCATTTGAGAGTGAGAGTGCATCCTTTTCACGTCCTTTGCATCAACAAGATGCTTTCCTATGCTGGAGTTGATAGGCTTCAGATAGAAATGAGAGGTCCTTTTGGAAAGCCTCAAGGAACCTGTGCTTGAGTTGCCATTGGGCAGGTCTTAATGTCAATACGCTGCAAAGATAACAATGGAAACCATGCACAAGAGGGTCTCCGACATGCTAAGTTCAAGTTTCCAGGTCGACAGAAGATTATAGTCATTAGAAAATGGGTTTTCACAAAATTTGGGCGTACTGACTATTTGAAGTGGAAAAGAGGGAAAATCAATAAAAGCTTTTTGTTGTGGTCTTCAAGAAAGTTGCCATCTCTATAGGCTGGGTTTCTTCAATGCTGTACCAGTGCATAGTAGGGTTTCCTGAGACTGAAAAAGGAACTAAATCTACAGGAAGGAGAGAGAAAGGAAGGACCTAAAAACTAGGCTCTGATACCAACTGTAAGAGAGGGGACAGGAGAGAGAGAGGGATTGCAGAAGAGAGAGAAGAGATGCAAGAAGAGAGAGAAATACTATAGAGAGGAGAGAGAATGAGAGAGAAAGAGGGTGATGAGGAGAGAGAAAGAGTAGGAGTAGAGAGAGAAAGATAAGAAAAGGAGAGAGAAATGGCTGGCAGCCATTTCCATGGAAGGACAGGGAAGAAGATGAAGAAGGTGAAAGGACAGATGTATAGTCATAAAATGGTACCATGCCAATATCCTTCACACCTTTTATACCTAGGTCAGTGTGACACTAGGTATTTCCCTCCATTACACACACTTACAAAGGCATAGATAACAAAATATAACAGAGATTGAGGCTCCATGACACAGAGCGTTTATAGTACCATATAGAAGGTCATTAGAAAGCCTTGAGCTTAACTCAAATCACTCAAAACCATCAAGAATCAACCAACAAGCTTCCAAAAAATCTCAATTTTGATCAATCATTATTCCAACCCCTCATACAGAAGAAAAATAGAGCAAAATAGAAGGTGAATAGACTCAATCAGACGCTATTAGGCACTAACAGGACATCAACAAAACATGACAGAACATCATATCTCCATTATAGAACATCATGAGATTCCAAAACCTAATCAGCCTCATCCAAAACACTCTCAAAAACTTCCAAGACAACTAATCATCATTAAAAATCCATCAAAAATCAACCATTCGGTCCACAAAACAACAAAAATCAACCAAAAAAGCAAGTCATCTCAACCCTCAACATATCCCCATAGTTAATCATAGGGAGCATCCTCGTGACCTAAAAAAAGAGAATACAAGTTCAAAACATAGCTCATCTTGATCTTCTTTAGCTTCTTCAAAAAGACCATCCAAACACGACCCCAACTCATAACCTACATCTAATAAAGAATTACAATGAAAGAAAAACACCTTCAGCATTACCAAAACTTTGAAAGACAAAAATATAACAAATTGTTAAAGGACATAAGAGGTTCCACATCTTTGCATCTTGAGATATCCATTCAGTATCATCATCACCTTGAATCTTCAAAAAGACGTCTTCTTGAACAGTGTTGAATCTCCAACTACCACAACCCCATCATAAAACAAAAGAACCAATACACACATACACACTTAACACAAAAAAACCATCTGAATGGCGCCTCCAAAAGAGATTTTATTATGAATCATAAAAAATTACATTCATGGGTATCATTGAAGATGATCCCTCTTGAAGTCTTGGTGATTACGGAAGTGATCCATTGACAAAGATTTGTCTATAAAAGTCTTGGGAGGATTTTGGAAAAATTGCAAACAATACATCCTCTCCACCAAGACAAGATATCTGCTAGGCAAACTAAGAGCATGAAAGTACAAGATATCCAACCATTGAGGATCAATAGTCACATTCACATTCATGCACAACTTTGGTATTGACTTATGATCATTATGTGAATGCCTATGCATATACGCCGAATACCAAGCTAAGTGAGCAATCAATCTCATTGAAGAATTTGAATACTGTGAATGCTGTTGAGCAAAATAAAGATGGTTATAAAAATCTTGTTGGCTAGTAGTCATCCATTCTCTTGGAATCAATGGCCAATTGATCTGAGGTCCGGTAATTGAATCTTGTGCACTCCATCCTCATCTTCTAGGAATCTTTTGATCAAAGCCTACATATCAACTAACCAACTTAGGGGAATGAGGGATAAAAATGGTAGGAGAGGGAAGAGGAACCAATGAAAGAGGATGAAGGGATGGGTAAGAAAAATCATAAAAGGAAGAATGTGCTAAAGAGGGATTAGCTGAGAACTTGGGAGAAATCGTTAAAAGGGATGTTAGTAAATAGGCTGAAAAAGTGGAAGGAATATTTATAGATGGGGAAGGACAAGAAAGAGGAGAGGAAAATACTCGATCCTCAATAAAAGAATACTAATTGAAAATAGGAATTTTAGGAGCACCTTGAGGTTGAAAAAGAAGAGGTAAAATAATTGATGAGTTATATTTATAAAGGGAAAGATAAGCATCATATCTATGGGCCATCTATTGATAATAAGATAAGTGAGGAACTGATGGACCTAAGATTCAAAGAAAGATGAATCGAAAGGAGGTTGTTTTGAAAGGTAGATTAAGAGGTCCATCCTCAGTTGGTTAGTGTTCTGCACATGAATAGAGGCTTTGTTTTGTCGTTGATTCAGGATCAAAGAGTCAATCATTGTATGCCAAGAGGTTTTAGGGCAATAAGCCAGTTTAGAATAATAGACTTGTAACATTTGATCAATCTATAACTCTAAATATCTAACATATAATGTAGCTTGTAATACCACATCCCCTACATACCAAGCCTAATCTTCATCATCTGGCATTAACAAATCATCTCTCAAGTACATATAAGACATTAGCATAGTGTCTATAGTCACAGAGTCTTCAAAAACCATTCTAGCCACTTCAGCCAATAAATCAGCAGACCAAGCTCCATTCCAACCATCCTGTGGAAGAGGCAAATCCATCATTGAAAGCTTGATATAGAAGGCCATCTTGTGTTGCTAATAATGAATGAAGAAATAGTGGTCTGGAGTAACAAACTCCTAAAACTACTCAAAGGAAGTCCACAATAAATCCATTCTGGATTGAAGTCTTTCCACCTTGGCTAGAAATAAGGGGCATAAGGTAGCATTCTTTTGGAGGATCACAAAATCCATAGGGGATAAAGAAGGAATTGGCTATACAATAGGACTCTACAAAGTATAATGGACTTGAGCCAATTGTTCCTTAAGTTGTCGAATCTGAGTGTTTCTCTGCTCTAGGGTGGTATTAGTTTATTTAAGCTCTTCTATCTGGGTAGTTATTAAAACTTTAAGCTCTTCTGTCTGGGTAGCTATCAAAGCTTTAAGCTCTTGAGACTCTTGCAACCATCTATCCCTCTCCTCAGTCACATTAACCACTTAGGATATAGTGTTAGCCAACTGAGTTTGCAAACTAGAAATCTCCAATTTTTGGGCATAAATAAGCTTAGTATGCTGCTCCATCTGGTTACAAAGATTTAAAAAAAAATTCTTGAGCAGAAGCTAGCTCATTATTCACTTTATTCAACTATTCTTTCGAATGTTGAACTTCTTCATAACAAGAAGAATAAATTTGCTTGATACATGCATTAATCGAGAGTTCATTGAATATCCTTGCATAAGAAAGGAATTTCAACTCCTGTCACCAAACATTCTACAGAGGGAATGAAAATCTCCAGAGTACCATCTTGATGTGCTTTGAAAGGATTCTACATTGTGAGGAAAGTTGGCAACTGACTGCTAGACTCAACAAGAATGGATATTGAAGGAGGAGTTGGGGCTAATTCAGCCACTCGTTTTAGTCGCTTCCTCTGAATTACCACAAGAGGGAGCGGATTAAGATCCTCAATGACAACATCAGTGCTTTTAGTAGGAGGAAGAGGAACCTCTAGAGGATCAACTAGTAATGTAGGAACTTCCTTAGCAGGGGTAGCATTATGCCAAAAAAATAGAAAGATAGGAACCAAATGTGACATTAGTCACATTACCCCATGTGGCATTGACAAAATGTTGATCCATCTTTGACAAGAGATAGGAACTTCAATCAATAGTAATTCCTTTCAATACCATTCGGGAAAGTGTGAATAACTCCTTGGAAAGGTAGTTAGAAGCTATTTTGGCAAGCATAAACCTATCTTGAAGCAATTTCCAGACAAGATTAGAGATCATGGAGACACTAATGCCTGAAGTAGGAATAACCCTCTTAGGGTCCAACACATCCTGAGTCTGCTTCTGCAACAACTTGAGGATATTTGCATTAGCGAACAATTGTCGAGTAATAGGAAAATGATCTCCTTGATATGGTAAGAACATAGCCTTGCCTAGGCTCTTAGGTGTCATATTGATAACTGTTCCTCGAACAGGACCAAATCTCTTACTATAAGAGAGTAAAAACTGTCAACAGACATCAGTATTCTCTAAGATAAGCGCCAATGAAAGTGCTAAAAACTTAGATAATCCATCCTTACTGATAATATTTGAATCCAAAAATAATGAGTAGTTATGAGACACCAAAGGAACATACTGGACTATGGGAAGAGTACGAGGCACCATTTAGATGGTTTACACACACCACACTCGCACACAAACAATCACAAATAATGCCTGCAAAACAACCAAAATAACAGGAAATAAGATATTGACCACAAAAACTCTCACAGACTTGACCAACTAGTTGACCACCCCAAGCAATCCATATCCTAGAAAGATTTCGGCATGACCTCTACACTTATGCAAACGAAAGCTTCATGTGATGCATATATACAAGCACCCAATATCCCCGTAATATTAAGCAAAAAAGAGAAAGAAATACACAATGTATTCTAATTAAATAATCAATAAAACTACCAAACAAATGTCCAAATTGACTGTTGGCCAAACTTCAACTGACAAGACGACTGATAGGGACTTTGATTGATTACAACATCACCCATCCCACATAACGCTTTATTAAAAGGGGAATGTGCACTGTGAGGGGAAAGGGGGATTTAATTGAAAGTTCCTTTTACAATTTAACTATCAAAGGGTGAATTTTTTAAAATTAGGTGATAAATCTTAATAAGAAAACGATGGTTTATTTTATCCATTAAATACTTTTTAAGTTGATAGTGTTGTTTAATGTGCTAGGACTATGTCCTGACTTTGGGACTCTAAATACAAGATCATTGTTACAAATTAATGTGTGTATAGCACTTTTTGTTTAGTGTGAGCACTTGTGACAACAAGTTGATTTTATTACAAACTATTAAGTGTATTTAGTGCATAAAGCATGTGCTTCATGAACGATTGGTTCTTTTTAATTAAGTAAAATGTGTGTTTAACACGAATGCACGTGAAAAATGTGATCAACTTGTTTATTTTTTATTTTCTTAAAAATAAAAAATTATAATTAGTTATGATGTTTGTACAAAAAGAGAAAAAAGGTATAGAAGGAAAGGAACATAGTACAATAAGGGTGTATTATGAAATATTTGGTTCCCAATTGATTTGGATAGTTTCAGTACATGTGGATGATCCAAAAATTTAAGGGAAAGTTAGTATGGAATTTTTCTTTATTTTTAAAATAATTTTCAAGATTTAGTGGTAAATTTTCATGAATTTGAATGCTTTTAATTGTTTTTTATTTTTTTATTAGCATTTTTAATTAGAGAAAAATTTTCAAAATTTTCAAAAAGTGCAAAAATATTTAAAATTTTATTTTTATAAAATTTCCATATTTATTTGAAATTTTTATGGTTTTCTATGGATTTTGTAAATTTTAATGTGTTTTTAAAGTTTGAAAGATTAAAAATTCAAAAAAAAAATTTGAAAATGGATTGTGTGTCAATTGTGTGTGAACAACAACTAGCTCACCATCCTATGGAAAAAACCACGCGCGCGTCCTTGTGCATGAATGATTGCAATCATGAACACATGCAACGAGGTTCAAAACCCTACATGCGAAACAAGACCTTAAAGGGGGCAATACACGCACGACAATGGAAAGAGGGTGGTCACACATGGAAGAATGAAAGAAATGAGAGTAGGGGAGAAAGGGTTTTGGGGGGTGATATTAAGGATGGTTGTGTGTGGTGTGTTTGTTTGTTGTTGGTTGTTTTTTTTTAATGTGTTAAATATTTTTTTTTTGTGGTTAATGTAAATTAGTAAAGGATATATATACATTTAGATGGGAAAAGCTGGGGCTATAGAAGCCCTAGGTGTTTTGTGGGGTCGGCCCTTATTGTTTTTTAAATTAAATTATGTATATTTATTTTTTTTGTTTTATTTTTGGTGGTGTGAAGGAAAATAAATAGATAGGGAGATATATAGAAGGATATTGGAGTGGGGGTGTGTGTTTTGGTTGTGTAAGGTTTTTGTTTTGTTTTTTTTTTCCCCCTCTTTTTGTGTAAAGTGTTGTTTTGGTTTTTTAAAAGTTTTTTTTGTTTAATTTGTAATTGGGAACTTTTATTAGGGAGGTTTGGTTTTTTTTTAAATGCAAAAAAAAACAAAGGGGGGGAGGGGAAAGGACTGGTTGGCGATTTTTGTAGGGGGTGCGCTATTTTGGTGGGGCAGGTGGTTGGTCGTGAGGCAGTGGGTGGTTGGTGCTGCATCGACAATGGTGGGCAAGAGGCGGCAATGTCGAGTGAGCAGGCGGTAGGTGGCGGGCCATTGAGGTGTTGCAGGGAGGCGACCAGGTGCTAGCGGGCACTGGCCATGGACATACAAGGGACGTTAACCTTCTGGTGGTGAGCGACAATGTGGCCTGGCAAGGCGGCGGCAATGTCAAGTGGGGGGCGGGTGGCCAATCGTGCGGGGGTGACCTTGAGTTGGGGAGTGGAGTTAGGGAGCGGCAGCCACACCAAGGGAGAGTGGGGGAGAGGGGAGGAGGGAGAAGAGGTGGAAGAAGGAAGAGAGAAGCATGGAAGGAGGAGAAGGGGGAGTGGATGAAGGGGAGGGAGAAGGGAAACGCGAGGGTATGCAAGGGTATCAGGGGGGAGGAGGGTTGATTGGTGGGTGTGTTGGTTTTTTTTTCTTCTTCTTCTTCTTCTTTTGTTTAAAGGTTTGGGGTTTTTTTTTTCTTTTTTCAAAAAATGAAAAATCCCCTCCATCTCGCATACAAATGCGAGTGGGGGTGGGGAGGGATTTGCGACGGCAGGTTTGACACAGTTGACGATGCATGTGTAGGGGAAAGGGACGTCAGCAAGACGTGGTGATGTGTGGAAAATCGCAAAAACACGGGCATTCATGCGGAAACAAGAGAAATAGTACAATGCAAATTACAAAAAAAAAAATAACAAATAAATCGAGCATCGGATAGACCAAACAACAAAAAAAAAAGGAAAAATATATCGGAGGATGAGACAAAGATGGCGAAAAAGTGAAACAGGATGTCTAGTGACAATTAAGGGCGTTCACATGCGAAAAAGACAAAAACGTGGCCGAAAGACACACACGAACATTAATATCGATAAATTTGTCAGTCAAAACAAAGGGCAATAAAAATAAAAGATATCCGGGAGGATAAGACGGTGCTGTGATGTTATGAGGACACAGTGTGAAAAAGTATGAAATGCATCATCATCTGACTTCTTTATTGATCTAGAGAGTCAATGTGATCTGAGCCATTAGTACTAGTGTGAGTTGCATGGATTATCCAAA
Source organism: Lygodium microphyllum (assembly GCF_053477565.2). Taxonomy (NCBI): domain Eukaryota; kingdom Viridiplantae; phylum Streptophyta; class Polypodiopsida; order Schizaeales; family Lygodiaceae; genus Lygodium; species Lygodium microphyllum. Next base: position 120,549,610 of record NC_141149.1, on the reverse strand, counting down.
AATACTAGATTTTTGGATAATCTTAGCCTATTTTTGATATTATTTATTGTAAAAATCCTAAAAAGTTAGAAAAAAACTTCTAGATTAGGATAGCATGCAAAAAGCTAGTTGCTTTTTCAGCCAATTAGGGGATTTTCACAATAGGGACAAATTCACAAAATCATGCGCATCGCAATTCCTGTAAATATGCTCAAAATTGCAGATTGAACTGAAAGAAGAAGAAGGAGTGATCTGGGAGATTCGTGAGCAGGTGTCATAGAGTTTTCTCCACTTTCAAAGCCAACAGAGCCATCAGATTTGGGTTCCGAGCAGCAGAGAAGGAGCTGTAATTTTTATGCACGTTTTGTTCTACGAAGGAGCTCCAGGAGATCTAATGCCTGGAGATTGCTTCTGAGTAGTGCGAAGATTCCAGGTTCTTTCAATACATATTGAATCAATTCATTGTGATTTGTCTTTGTAGTGTTTACCACTTGGGTATTCTCTATCTTCTCTTCCATCTCCTATCTCTACTTCCTTCTACTTCCGATCCCCGGTGGATTTGACCTTTCGACAAAAACCCCTCCGACATTGGTGAACCCGATGTGAAAGGTCATGAGAAGAAGGAAAGACAAGATGGGAGAATATTCAAATACATTCTTCAGTGATGTTTTGCAACAGTTGGTGCAAAATATGAATATACTTATGCAGGTACAAAAACAACAACAGGTGATGCAAGCTTCAGCTCAAACAGAAAGTGTTGTGATGAATGCTTTGGAAGCAGTTGAGCGTGAGGTGAAGTTATTCAATGGCAGGAATGTATCTGCATATGTATATACCTATGCTCAGAAGATGGAATTCTTTGGAGTGGCTCAATCTGCATGGAGCTAGTATTTTGTATGTGTTACTGCTCATGAAGTGAAAGCACGGATTATTGAATTATACTTGCAAGATGTTGACTAGGTAGCCTTCAAGAAGACACTCAGGGAAGATTTTTACATTGAGGACACTAGTTTGATTACGTGCAAAACTTTTCAAGAGTGGGTTTTACAACCCAATAAGAGTCTTGTGGCTACGGAATTGTTAAGAGAATTTGAAAGTTGATTTGAGCAGTTGGATCTTGCAGAACAGCAAGCTCTTACAAGTCAGAAAATTGAATTGTTTCTATAGGTAGCTGATCCTGAGCTTCAAGAGAAGCTTGATGATTTGCTAGAGGATCAGACTACAGAGACAGGTTTGAAAATAGAGTGGAGATAGGTAAGGAAGTTGTTACTGCACTTGTGAAGAAGCATAGAAGAATAGAAAGATTGCATTCTCTAGCTTGCCCACTATTACGGGCAAGACAATTGATGTATCCAATAAGCCACCTACTTCTATGGCTAACCCTATGGCTATACCTGCTATTGTTCCCTCTATTAGGGAAGATGTCTTACATGAATTGGTCAAAGGCATGCGGGATCTTCAGTTGAAGGTTGAAAAATGGACAAAAAAGGACCAGAGGAAAGGGGACGGGTAGCAGCCCCTAAGTTTGGAAAAAGATGTATGTGGTGTGAGAGTTTGCAGCACGAGAGAAAGGATTGTGCTACCTATCAGGAGGCCTTAGCACGACAACTTGTCTTTTGGAAAGATGGCAAGATCCATGCACAAGAAATGGGATTGCCTCTTGCTTTGAATTTTGGAAAGGGAGGTATGCAGAAGTTGTTGGAAGACTTGGCTGTCCGAAATGCTTATGCGGCGGTACATGCTTCTACTTTTGGTCTACAGTTGGATAGAATGCATGGCCAAGTGATGGTTGGTCCAAAGGCTGAAATATGGGCACATGCTTTACATGCAGCTGAAAAGAGAAAGGTCACTAATAGTGAAATGTCTCATGTAGGGCAAGACATTCGTGGCATAACTGGTTGGGAATCACCGGTAGATGCATATTCAGTGTATACATATTTAGCAAAGGTACAAAACATGGATGTACTTGTGGAAGAAAAACGAAAAAGAGATGAAGATATTGTAGGGACATCTAAAAGAATGACAAGAAGAAGTGTGGATTAGCCTAAAACTACAAATCACCCACCTCCCGAGCATGTTATGGAAGAGGTCAGTCATCAGGAGCAAAAATAGGATAATAAACAAGAGGGCAAAAAGAAGGGCAAGCAGCCAGGATATAAGTTGCAATCTAACATTGAGACAACCACAGATCTTAAGAAGGTTCTTGAAGAATGGATCTTAAACAGTCGGGTGGAATTTACCTTGGGAGAGGTGCTTGGCATTGCCAAGTGAGAATTTCATGATGAGATCATTGACATAATTAAAATGAAGCGTTAGTTTCTTGGTGATACCACTAGTGCATTGCTGCAATTTGAAGAGGAAACTAGTTTGTTGGGTATTCGGGCTGAATATGAGCATGAAGTAAGTATAGGATTGTCTATGCAAGATGCTACTAAATCAATGGACAGCATGTGGAAAAGAGAAGAGTTGAAAATGCATTGTCTTGTAGCAATATGCATGGTGGAGTAAGGCAAATGCAACAATATGGAGAAGAGACTCTAGGATTTATTCCTCGAAGTCACTACACAAGAAATCATTGGGCTAGAGCTACCACTAAAACGGTAATGAAAATAAGGGAACGTGAAACTCCTTGTGTTGCTTAACTTGACCATGGGTCTGAGATAAATGTCATTGAGCGTGGATTGTATGAAAATGGTGCATGGCCTGTAGACACTGATCATGGTTGGCAAATGAGGGCTACAAATAATTCATCGGGGGAGCTCTATGCTGCATGTCTTAATGTAAAAGTGACGATTGGTGATGTATAGGAAGAGCAACACTTCTTTGTGCAAGATAATTCCTCATATGCAATGATTTTGGGACAGCCCTATATTACAAGTGTGTGTATGGAAACAGCCCTATATTACAAGTGTGTGTATGGAAACAAAGGTGCTTGATGATGGTTCTACTTATGCAAGAGTCAAAAGCAAGGATGGGAGAAAAGCAGTCCAATTTCTTACTGTTTGTGTTAATCATCCTAGAAATTGGGATACGCTTCGAGAGTCTCCTTTGGTTCCAAATGCAAGGGAATTCAAAGACCTGGATTTTCATTAAGCACTTGTAAGAAGCTGGGAATAACAAATAAGTGTTAATAATGTTGATATTATGCCATGTCACACTGACATTGGTATAAAACGAGAGAAGATGTAAATTTTCACATCTTTTTGACACATTAATACAATTACAGTCTTTCTCTCCCTTCTTGCTCACAGCTTCTATGGCTTCCCCTTCTTTCTTGTCTTTCTCTCTCCTCGTCACTCTTTTTCTCTCTCCTTTGCAGTCTTCTCTCTCCTCTTTCTCTCTTCCTGGTTCTCTCTCTGACAAGTGATATCAGAGCTTGAGTCTTTGATCCATTATTTTCTTCCATTTTTAGTCCCACTTTTCCTATTTCAAAATCAATTTCAGACAAAAATGGTACAAGACAGTGACTAGTGGAGTGCTGCAGGACACCTACAGTTAGCAAGAGACTACATCTGGAGATATCCAAGGTCAGATATGGCGGGTAAAGGCTTAAATGGCTAGATGTCATCAAATTTCATGCAAAAATGGAGGTAACTAGGGTAAAGGATGGTTAACCGGGCTTAGTTAGAGACTAAACTACAGTTACTTTTCAAAAGAGGTCTTCCTTTCCTCTTTCTTCAAGCTCTGCCCAAGATTCCATGGAGTTTGCTGGCTGAGATCTCTTCTTTTCTCACTGATCCTTGCTCTTCATCAACAATGGCCTGCATAATGGCACTCTAGACATCAAATGCAATAAGTAGAGCACCTTTCATGCCCTAGAGAAGCTGCCACGTGGCCTGGACAGCAGCCCGAAAATTGCGCTGATTTTTTTCAGCCTGTTCTTCATCTTCCCTCAGTTAATCCTCAGCTATGGAGCTTCTAATTCATCCTTGGCAGTGATTCCTTCAAGTTCCTGGTGTGTTTACTCCAAAATAGAGCTATATTCCTCAGCTTTTCACTCTCTTGAAACCCTACATGAATAGTCCATGGGTAGCCATGAAAGCTTCAGCCCAAGCTTTCATTTCTTAACAATTTCTTGAAGATTCTTTATCCTTTTAGCCCGTGGAATCATTTCAGCAAGGATTCTTCAACAAATTGCAAGGATTAAGCACGGAATGGTTAAAGATTGAAGATCAAGAGCTTCTATGGAGCAAAAATTTGGGGAAAACGGGTTTAATGCTTCAATTTCAAGCATTTGAGGCTTCAAGATTGCTCTCAAGCACCGGATAAGCAAGCCTTATGGATTATTTTACCAACATTGGACAACCGGGGGACTCTATCAAGCATTTGAGATTGATCAAGTTCTTGAGCCATATCAAATGTACTTCTCTTCAATTCTTAATCTCTCTCATTAATCCAATTGCTAAGCTTAATCCATTTGATTGAGAGATTAAAGAATTGAACATTATTCATCAAATTCTCAACCAACCTTTGCTTGAATCCATCTATTCATGAATGCAATGCTTGCTTAATGCATATTAGTTCCAATCAGTGAATTAGAGGCTTCAATCTGAAATTTCAGCATAACACTTGAATCTTATTGACTGAATCCATTGATTGATGAATTTGTTTACTCTAATCCAATTGATTGGCTGAATTTATTTTGCCTAAATTGAAATATTGTAAAAGGGTAAGTACTAGCAATCAGTGAGTCACTGAATTGCATCGGTAAGACCCTTCTCCTATCTCAATTTTTCTAATCCCAATCAATTGCATCTCATGAAAGGCTGAATGAATATTTGTGAATTGCATATCATGCTGATTGCTTAGCACACTAGCCTCTGCCATGTTGATATTCCCACCGAGGAAAAAGGTGGATGCCAGGGGAGATAATGGGACAAAAGAGAGGTGACCCTCCCTCACTATCGAAGATCTCGAAGGGATGTAACCAACTGACCCGGGGGGAACTTTGCCCACCTCCCGGTGATTCAGAGCCCGTGTAGGGAGCCTCTCATGCCGTTTTATCCCTCACACAGGTACAGCGAGTGGAGGATTGAAGATTGAAGACTTTCCAAGGACTCAAGTACCTACAGGACCAAAACAAGGTAAAACAGGGAATTTACAGGTCACTTACAGGGTATTTACAGGTGGTTACAGGTACACCATTCATTGTTGAAGCACATGTGCAGGTACTACAGGGTACCCACAGGTCCTATATACCCTTTTGCAGGGTTTGGTAGCCATTTGGGGTTACTATCTTGCATTACAGGGTCAAAACAGGGCACTTACAGGTCTAGACAGGTTGTAGGACTGGACAGTTCAGACTCTGAAATCCAGCTACAGAATTTTCTGTCCTAAACCTATTATAGCGTGCTATAGCTCATCTCGAAGAGGGCAATCTTAGCTTCGATTCGCACAAAAAATTTATGAAATCGGAGCTTCCTAGCCAAAGTTATAGCCGTTTTACTGACAGGGGGTACTGCAGGACTGTACTAGTATGGCAGGACATAAAGGCAAAAATAAGGTCCAAGAGGATTATGCTCAGCAAATCAGGGATTCCATGATGGATAGTACACTTCAAAAGAACCCTGAAGAACTTCAACGACAAGGAGAAATCAGTATACTCAATGATACTTTGTGTGCCCATGAACAAAGACATAGGGAACGACCTGAGGCCATCTTGTCAAGAATGGAGCAGATGGTTCTATCTACCGACCAGACCAAGGCTTCTATTGGTAAGTTGGTAGAATCCAACGACCAACTCATGGCACAAATCTCTAAATTCATAAAATTGCAAATGGCATCAAAAGAAGTTAATGAGAAGGCTTGTTCAAACAGTGGCCCTTCAGTCCCACTTCAGCCATCTAACCAAAATGGTCATGGAAATGGGATTATTGGAAGAAGAGGCATTCCAAATAGTTAGTATGAAGTAGGAGAAGCTTCACAAAGGCATGATGACTATTTAGGTAGTTTGAATGGGGCCAATACTCAAGCTTTTGGACTGCATACTCAAAATTCCAGGGGTACTTTACCAATAGGAAGATTACATAGTAATTCTCAGCCACCTGTTGGAAGATTTCAGTCTCAATTTGGAGGTTCTGTACTTGGAAATCCTGATCAGCCAATTTTGGGACAGCAACCCTTTCATGAAAGAGAGTTCAAGGACAAAATTGTTTTAGCCAAATTTAATGGCCAGCCATCTTCACCATCAGAATTAGAGGAATGGACCTCTAAGATGGAGTCCTACTTTGATATATACCCTAAAACTGATGATATGAAGATTCACTTTGCTTCCTTGCATCTAGAAGGATTTGCCCATACTTGATGGAGGTATATCAAGAAAGAGAATGTACTTATTGAGAATTGGAAAGCTTTCAAGGCACTTATGGCTGAAGTCTTTGTTTCGCCTCTTGAAAAAGAGAAGCTAGCACGGAGATGGTATGATTTGGAACAAAGGGGCCTAAGTGTGAGAGAGTATACAAACCAATTCCTCAACTTGACCATGTATGTGGAAAGCATCAGTGATGAGGCCAAGCTTCACAAGTTTATGTATGGTTTGGAGCCATCTTTGTCAAGCTGATGTTATGGCGCAAAATCCTACTTCACTTTTCAAGGCTATTGAGCTTGCGGAGCGCTATGGAAGAAAGTATAGGAAAGAGTCTTCATTTCAGCCAAGTTATGGACAGCCAAGGACTGTTTTAAAGCAGTGACAAGTTGGTAACATTTATGGCAGCAATCATGTGCCTAATGGGAGCTTATGGGTACCAACTTATCCTCCATTCAATGCTTCTAGGTCTCAAACTAATTTCAGGACAGCAAATAGTTCAAAGATTGAATTTAAACAGGGTGACAACAAGCCTAAGTCCACTTCAGCTCTAATACAAATCCCAAATCTATTCCCATGGATCTTTACAAGGAAAGGAAGGACAAGGGCTTATGTTTCAAGTGTGGAGAAAAGTATACACCTGATCATGCTTCAAAGTGTGTATACAAAAATGCCAAGCCAAAGCTTCAGAGTATGCTAGTTCTTGAGGATTTTGATGATGACATAGATGAAGCTAATGCAGTGGCAATCAATGCTAAAAATGAAGATTTTGAGGAGGACGTTGGACAGGAGTACTTTTATGATCTAGCCGACTCTTTTCCTTTTGATCTAGGTGGACATGTTCTGTTTGACCTTGGTGGATCTTGTGATGAGTCGTTTGCTGCCACAAATTGTTCTATTTCTATGGATGCTTGGATGGGATCTAAGAGCCCTAATACACTTCGTATGAAGGGAAGCATATGTGGAAAGCCAGTGTTCATCCTGATAGACAGTGGCAATACTCACAGTTTTGTCAATAAGTCCATCATGGACAAGTTAAATTGTGTTCCCACAGACTTACAGCAGCCCATTAGAGTACAAGTGGCTAATGGTGAAGAAGAAATCAGCACACAGATTTGCCCACAGGTTTCTTTGCAGTTGGCTGAAAATTTTGAAGTCAAAGTAAACCTGATCACTTTGGAAATGGGGCCCATAGATATTGTACTTGGTTGTGATTGGTTGATGACATTAGGAAGGATCACTATGGATTTCTCACAGTTATATATGGAGTTTATCTCTAATGGACAACTCATCCATTTACAGGGAATTCCTAGTAGATCTGATTTTCAGCTTATCACCATTCAACAACTCAAGAGAGAGTACAAGAAGCGCTCACAAATATTTGTTTTGCATTTGAACAAGGAAACACAGGATCAGCCCAATAATTCAACAAACCATCCAGCCTTGACAGCTCTTCTTGAGGAGTATAGAGATTTGTTTGAAGTACCTACTTCATTGCCTCCTAAGAGAGCGGTGGATCACCCCATTGATTTGGAGCCCAACTCAAAGACAATCAATAAGCCACCTTACAGATTATCAAAATGTGAACGAGAGGAAGTAGCCAAGCAAATCAAAGAGCTTCTTGAAATGGGATTCATTGAACCAAGTTCTTCACCTTATGCATCTCCAGTCATGTTAGTCAAAAAGAAAGATGGATCTTTCAGAATGTGCATTGGCTACAGGGATCTCAATAAGATAACAGTGAAAAACAGGTATCCTATACCCAGAATTGATGATTTTCTTGATGAGCTTAAGGGGGCTTGATTCTTCACGAAGATTGATTTGAGATCAGGGTATCATCAGATTCGCATGCGAGAGGGTGATGAAGTCAAGACTGCTTTTAGGACTGATCGTGGGCTCTATCATTTCTTGGTGATGCCATTTGGGCTTACAAACACTCCAGCTTCCTTTCAAAGCCTGATGAATAAGATCTTGCAACCTTTTCTCTTTCAGTTTGTCTTGGTGTTCTTTGATTACATTTTGATCTATAGCAAGACTTTATAGGATCACTTGGCACATATGAGGAAGGTTTTTGATGTGTTGAGACATCATAGGCTTTTTGCTAAGGACAAGAAGTGCTCTTTCATGCAGACTGAAGTGGAATACTTGGGACATATAGTCAGTAAAAAAGGAATACAGGCTGATCCCAAGAAGGTGCAATGCATAAGAGATTGGCCAACGCCTACTACTACTACCTCTCTTAGAGGATTTCTTGGTCTATCTTCATTCTATCGCCAATTTATAAAGCATTATGCGGCAATTGCAGCTCCTTTGACTGACAGGTTGAAGAAGGAGGCTTTCTTTTGGGATGCTCTTGCAGATACTAGCTTCAACCAGTTAAAGGAACTACTTACTTTTGCTCCTATCTTAGTATGCCCGAATTTCACCAAAGAGTTTACTATACAGTGTGATGCTAGTGGCCGTGGCATTGGGGCTGTTTTGCTTCAGGAGCATGAAGTAATTGCATTTGAGAGCCGTAAGCTTACAGATAAGGAGATGGCCATGAATGTTTATGACCAGGAAATGTTGGCTATCCTGCATGCAATCAAGAAATGGCACCATTACTTATATGGCAGCCGATTCAGAGTATATAGTGATCACCGGGTACTCAAGTATTTCCTTACTTAGTCAAATCTCACTCCAAAGCAACGTCGATGGGTAGCTACATTACTGAATTATGACTTTGACATCACTCATACAAGGGGCAAAGATAACATAGTGGCCGATTCTCTTTCTAGTATGTGAGCCTGCAAAGTGTCAGCCATGACAGAACTACATAATGATTGGATTGAAGAATTATAGGAGGCCTATCTTTTAGATGAGAAATTCAGCCAAATCTTTCAACAAGGGGCAAAGATAACATAGTGGCTGATTCTCTTTCTCGTATGTGGGCCTGCAAAGTGTCAGCCCCATGACAAAACTACATAATGATTGGATTGAAGAATTACAAGAGGCCTATCTTTTAGATGAGGAATTCAGCCAAATCTTTCAGAAATTATAGCAAGGTCTTATGGAAGAAAACTCGCATTACCAACTTAAAAATTGTCTTATTTGGTGGAAAGGCAAGATTGTTATTCCCTCTACTTCTTCTTTTAAGCGGAAAATTATGGAGGAGTTACATTCTTCGCCTTTAGCTGGACACTTAGGAGTTTTCAAGACTTATGACAGGATCAGCAAAAGCTTTTATTGGAAAGGACTGTGGAAAGATGTCAAGGACTTCGTTATGAAGTGTATGACTTGTCAGCAGAATAAGGATTGCACCCATAAGCCAGGAGGTTTGTTACAGCCATTGCCTATTCCTACGGGTAAATGGACTCATATTACTATGGACTTTATCACTGGCTTACCTACTACTAAGAAGGGGTGGAATAGTATTTATGTGGTGGTTGACAGACTCACCAAAGCAGCTCATTTTATCCCAACAAAAATTCAGCTTACTGCTTCTCAAGTGGCCAACCAGTTTATGGAGCATATTTTTAGACTACATGGATTACCGCAGGTGATTGTCCATGATAGGGACTCAAAGTTTATGACTAACTTCTGGCAAGCGGTATTTACATCTATGGGTACTAAGTTGGCTCCATCTATGGCTTATCATCCTCAAACTGATGGACAGACTGAGAGAGTTAATAAATGGTTGGAGACTTATGTTCATCATTTTTGCTATGATGTCCAAACCTCATGGGATTCTTGGTTACACTTGGCTGAGTTTGCTTACAACAATTCCACTCATGTGAGCATAGGAGTTTTACCCTTTGAGGCTTTGTATGGTTACAAGGTGCCCTTACCCACAGTCATCTTTAATGAAAAGATCAATCCTCATGGGAAGGAGGAGTTGGAAAGAATGCAGACCCTTCTTCAGCAATGCAAGGTGAATCTAAGGAAGGCTCAAGATCAAATGAAGATGTATGCTGATGAGAAGAGGAGGCCTTTAGAGTTCCAAGAAGGAGAGTTGGTTTTGTTGAAGGTGCCCAAATCCAATTACTCTACGTTAAAAGATGGATCCAGTAATAAGCTTGCCCACAGGTTTTATGGCCCTTACAGGATCCTTAAGCGGATTGGAGATTTGGCATACAAACTGGAGCTTCCCTCTTCTACAAAGATTCATAACGTCTTCCATGTTAGTCAGCTCAAGCCCTATTATGGTGATCCAGTGGATATAGTTGATGAGCTGCCACCTATTGATGAAGATGGTCTTGTTCAGTACATCCCAGAGGCTGTTATAGGTCAGTGCGAAAAGAAGCTTCGATCACGTTCTATTGTGGAATATTTGATCAAATGGAGAGATTTACCTTCTAAAGAGGCTTCTTGGAGACCTGATTCTATATTGGATGAGTATCCATACTTGAGGGAGCTAGTATTGATGCAGACTGGTTCAGGACAGCACTTTGCTTTAGAATAGTTTTTATCGTACCTAATTTTCAGAATTAAGCTATCTATATAGGCTTAAAGTACTCTTCAAGAACTTCGTTTTGATATATGGTACATCTCATTTGGACACTTCTATCAAAAGTTATGGCAGATTTGGTCCAGCAGGGACTGTTTATTCAGCAAGCTGTCTACTTTGTTCTGGGACTATTTGTTGAAGACTTTATAGCTCCATTTGCTTCTGAAGTATTTCAAATCATGTATATAGTTGGGTCTTACTTCCGTTCTTCAAATTCAGCTCTTGTAATGGTCATTCTTCATTCATTTCCCATTTGTAAAGCTGTAAAACAGAGTAGTACTCTGTTCTATCCATCTCCTTTCTAGTTGTTTCTAGGTTTGTTTTTGAGGACAAAAACTTTTGGGAAGGGATAGATTGTAAGAAGCTGGAAATAACAAATAAGTGTTAATAATGTTGATATTATGCCATGTCATACTGACATTGGTATAAAACGAGAGAAGATGTAAATTTTCACATCTTTTTGACACATGAATACAATTACAGTCTTTCTCTCCCTTCTTGCTCACAACTTCTATGGCTTCCCCTTCTTTCTTTTCTTTCTCTCTCTAAATCTAGTCTTTCTCTCTCCTCGTCACTCTTTTTCTCTCTCCTCTGCAATCTTCTCTTTCCTTTTTCTCTCTCCTTGGTTCTCTCTCTGACAACACTATTGTAATGCGGGGCTATAGTAGTGTTGTTTAGTGGGTGTACTTGCCTCTTGATGAAATGAACCATGTATTTACTCTTGGTAATTCTCAGTTTACAGCAAATAGGTCATGTTGGTTTAAGCCTATGGAAGCTATGTGTAGGGTTGAACGCATATATATGAAATGGGCTACTAAGAAACTTAGAGCATTGGGGTTGTTAGCTGAAAATGATGGCATTTCAAGCATCTTTTATGGGCTGAATATTACTAACACTATGGATGAAATTTCAGCAACTATACATGCAGAAAATGAGGCTAAAAACAGAGTGTTATCAGTATGTTATTTGGATATGTATGATGGTATAGCATTGTTTGCTCAGTAGGAAGGATTACAATGGGCTGAAGCACTTGTGGAGACAGTATAAGACATTTGACAAAAAGGTGAAACCAATTGCTTTGCCACTTCCACCAGAGAGTGAGGGTATGTATGAAAAAGTGTCAAGGCAGCCAAGCTTACAGGATCCTAAAGATATAGGTCATCAGTTTACATCCAAAACATTACAGGAATTGAAAGTTTGTGCAGAAGAGTTTCTTTTGCCTGTTGAGAGAGACTGTTTTATGCGGATGTTGGCTAGACATGGGAAGGCATTTGCATTTTAGCCAAGTGAAATAGGTTGTGTGGATCATGGCCTTTGAGGGCGAGGCCTTGGGTCCCCTTAACAAAAATCGCTTTATGGGGGGGGGGGGGGGGGGGGGGGGGGGGGGTTTTCTTTCAAACAGTGTGACACTACAGATGCTACCCCCCCAAATCCACAACAATTTTTTAGAAGAGGACATGGTAGACCTGTGAAGAAACCCCAATTGATCTCAGCCATGGATTCTCACATTTTTTTGCCTCCGGTTTCCAATCTTTGTTTGTGTAATGGCTGCCCCGTTGCAAAGAATAGGAATCAGTATTTCTCTCTCCTCCTCCTCCTCTATCCTCTAAGGGGTTGATCACACGTAGAAAATCAAGAAGGAAGGGGAATGAAAGATGCTTGTCCAGCATGGACTGGATTGCTCCAAGATCAAAAGGATGCTAAGAGGCAATTTCCAATACTATTGGAGAATTTAGGATGGGTTTGTTGGCTGCCCCATAACCATTTATAAAAAACACGCAATACACAAAAAAGTGATATGCTCAATTTTTCCAAAGAAAATTGCATTGTTTTGATGTTTGATGGCTTTAATGATGTGTGCATGGAAATAAAATTTGTATGAATCATTTTTGAAGTATGTTTGAGGGCTGCACATGATAAAATACAAAACCCATAGTCATACATAGTCGTAATTAATCATTTAAAACCTAAAATACCTCTTAAATGAAGGAAAATGAGAGTTTCTTCCATTTCAGGTTGGGGAATGAAGTTCATATGGGATAAAAAACTGATAAAAACTAGTGTTCAGTCAATATGATTAGTCAAGATACATAAATTAGAAAATAACACATTTTTATGGATAAATAAATGAGGACAAAATAGAAAAAATAAGGGAAAAATCAGTTTTTGCACCTAAATACTTAGAAAAAAAATATTTTATATTGGTGAACATATAACAAGGCTATAGCATGAGGGTTAAGCCTTATTCAAGTCTTGTTTCTATGTTAAAGTATGTTTTTTAATCGATTTTTACATGAAAAACTACATAAAAATGAACGTTACACCCATCCAACAAATGCAAAACCTAAATGGTAGGAGGGAAGAGGGATTGTGAAAGTAAGTGGTCATTGAAATTTTTTTAAATTTTGATGTATTTTATTATGCATAGCATACAGGCCGATCACCGTTTAAATTAAGAGAGACTAGTAGCACGAGGAAACTTGGTGCCAGTCTCTAGCAACACCGCAATTACGAATAGCTTGGAAATCATTAAAGGATTGGTTTTGCACCTCACGTTACTATTTTTTTAATCATAAAATGTTTGAGTACGAGGTGTGTCATCCACAATTGCATTGTGCATATCACATGGTAACTTCTGGATGCATGGATGCATAGCAATTATTTGCCAATTACATTACCTACGCTAAGTTGTGAGGAAACCCAACCTATAGGCTAGACACTCAAATCTTTGGGAAATTTTCAAGTGAGGACATTTATATCTTGGAAAGTTTGACATATATAAGAGCAGAGTGTGTTCGTATGTGCTTTATGTTAGAGCAGTGCATCTTGGGGCCAATCCCCAAGGTGTAGGAGAGCTGCAATGGGGCCATGGCATTTAGCTAGGGGGTGTCTCCTTTATGTTTGTATCACATCGGTATACCACACTAAGATGTGTGGGATCTCCCTCTAAGGAGTAAGGAAGGGCAATCGTTGGACTATGTTCCCCTACAACAAATGCAATATTTATAGTAGCAATTAGGAAAGTGTGTCCCTTAGATGCTCCTGGCTGCGAGGTCGTGTGGGGTTATCTTCTGAGTGTTATAGATGCTTGGCTAGTGCCGATAGCCAATGTCGAGCCCAGTTTAGGTCCCAAAAGGTGGTTCATTTTCTGAGAGCGACTAATAAGTGGCAGTTTTTGTACCTTGGTCGATTGGAACCTATTCTTTAGTGTATGCCAAAAATTAGTGAGCTAGACTCACAAGACCATCAAGCCGAGTTTCAAAAGAAAGAAAGGGCTGAACCAGCTAGATAGAGGGGTGAGATAAACAAAAGATATTCTCCATAAAGGAATGGCCCAATATCTTTGCAAGGGTGGGGTCTTAATATCCCTAGCTCGGTGCACAGTCTGTTAGGGGAAGGAAGCTCTAGTACTTCCCTCCTCTAATCAATCCCTCCACTTCAAGTGGAGCTATAGTTCTGATTGTTCAAACGCTTGTAGCGAATCTGATTGTTACCATGGAAGCACAACCTATTGCCATACATGCTAGAGCGGTGGATTTGCCTGCTTTGGAATTTCCTCTACCCATCTTTAATGGGTTACGGACGAAGATGCCGAGCTACATATTAACAAATTCCAAAAGTTATTATTCAACTATCGGATTCAAGATGAAGGATAATGATGTTCTTTAATATGACTTTGAAAGGATGTGTTGTAGTGTGGTATCACAGTTTAGAGGTCGGAACCATCACTATGATTGATTTATTTTTTGTGGCATTTCAAATGGAGTTTGCCCTGAAAGGGGAGGTCAAGAACCTCACCAGAATGTCTATGGGTATGCCAAGAAACTAAATGAGGTTTTTTGAAAATTACAAACCTATATCCCTATCCCAGCTGTTGCTCAGTGCAATACTTTCTAAATGGACTAGACTTTAACATTCAAGCGCAATTGAATAGTGTTGCTCTTGCCAACATTGATATGGCCATAACATGAGAAGAAGAGGTAGAATTACTATTACAAGTGGCTTAGGCCTCTAGGTCAAACTAGAATTAAGTTTAGGATGTTGAAATATTTTAGCGCCGATAAATGGAGGTCAAGGGATGCCCATGAGTCCTCCTAATAGGAGAGGAAGCATAATTCCAAATGTGCCCATGTTGCCAGCTTCTCCTAGTATGACCATGCCAATGACAAGTCAAATGGATCCATCGATTGTTGGAAGCCCAACGATAAATCCTACCACTGTTCTAAGGAATCAATAGTCAATCCCTAATCAAGTGGTTAGGTAGATGGAATGATAGGTAGACGATCGCAGCTATGAGTCAAGCACCTCAAATTTCCTTGGCAAAGTTAAGGATGTGATGATGCACTATACTGATATGATTAGTGAACAATATAGAAAAATAGCTGTTGATGTTAATTTCCTTAAGATGCAATAGAACTTAATAGGGAGTTGATGCCCTAAAGAAGGTGGGCCATCGAGATTTATCTGTAAGTGGTTTGGTGGTCAACATTTCCCTAGAAATTGTCAAAATGTCAAATGTGACATATGTGGGAAGTCCGGCCATTTAGCTAGTACCTATTGGAATAAGATGAGGTCCCTCCAACAAGGAAGTAAGCAGCCACGTCCAGTTAATCATCAAGTGCAACGGAATAACCTCCAGCAAGATAAGAGACCGAAACACCAAAACCTGTCGAGGGAAACCAACGAAGCAAGATATTGATGCGACACAAGTCCTTAATCCCAATATGGAAGGTGAACCTCTCAAAGATGTAGATGGTAAAGCCGACTCCAAGCAAGATAGGGAGTTGCCAAAGAAGAAGGCAAAAGCCAAGAAAGAATCACCAAAGGCAGTTCAAAGACTAAAAGAGAGAATGGTTGGCAAGAAAAGAGAGCTCTTGCTAGCTATCATGAATTTGATTTAGTGAGTCCTCTTTGCAAAGTTAAGCTAGATGTAAATCTTCTACAGTTGATTAAGTTGTCTCCAAGAGTGCGTAAGGAATTTAAGAAGATCCTACGCATTGGGCACATCGTTGAGCCCTTGGGAATAGCATGAGTAGGAGATGATTGTTTGAGCATGCTAAAAAGCATTGTCCTAGGGTAGCCGCATATGTTGATGGAATATTAGTGGATCATGCTATTGTGGACATAGGCTCTTCTGTCAACATTATGATTTTGGAATTGATGGAGAGACTGGGATGATTAGAAATAAAAAAAGATGCCTCCACAATCCTTCGAATGGCTATTGATAGTTTAAGACAACCCGAAAGTTGCATTACTAAAGTCCATGTGACCATTGCCAATGTAGAATGCATTGTGGACTTTAGGGTCATTAGGCTTGCAGGGCGTCCTACCTATCAAGTTTTGCTAGGCAGGCCATGGATCCTATAAGAAAACTGTTAGGTTGATATACCCGTTGGTTGATTGATCTTTGGTCAAGGTGCTAGATGTGTAGTAGTAGATGCCTATCATGACTCTCCTCAAAGTGAGAGAGTTCATTTTTCTTCATTAGAGGTTGAAACGCTTGATGCTCCATCTACTAGTGAGACATCATTAAGTGATGAATCCAATGAGGGGTCCACTATAGAGGATATCTACCAAGTGACTTTGAATGAGAAATCAAGGCTCAAGAGAGGATGAGGGATGAGGATGTAATTGAGCTTGACTTTGGTACAATGAATGATTCACGGCTAATAAAGTTAGAGTCCATGCTTAGTTCAGAAGAAAGGAAGGACTATGTATCCTTGATTCAAGAATTATGTGATATTTTTGCTTGGAGCTGAGAGGTATTCCTCCAAGCTTGACTGTCCATACCATTCCTCTAAAGGACGATAGT
Source organism: Lygodium microphyllum (assembly GCF_053477565.2). NCBI lineage: Eukaryota > Viridiplantae > Streptophyta > Polypodiopsida > Schizaeales > Lygodiaceae > Lygodium > Lygodium microphyllum. The sequence continues at coordinate 120,533,029 of NC_141149.1, read as the reverse complement.
CGTGATGTGCATCAGAAAGTAAGAAGTATGCCTTTCGAACTGAGGAATAGGTTACAAAAATTGTGACAAGCTAGTTTAATCTCCCATGTTTAGCACAATGAATGGTGTTTACCTATTGTTATTAGGAAGAAGAAAAATAACCAAACCCGATTTTGCATAGACTTTAGAGAGATTAATAAACAGACAATTAAGGACTACTATACGTTGCCTTTTATTGATTAGATTTTGGATCAGTTATTAGCAGGTAGGGAAATATATTCATTTATGGATTGCTTTGGGGATATAATCAAATGGCTATTGCAAAGAAAGAAAAATTGAAAATGACATTTTTTTACTATCTTCAACACCTTCCCGTATCATATGATGGCATTTGGTCTATGCAATGCGCCTAGATCTTAGCAACAAACAATTGATAAGACCTTTGGTGATATTTCCCCAGATGAGTTAAAAGTCTTTATTGATGATCTGTGGGAAGCCACCACAAGGGAGTGACTATTGATTATTCTAAGAAAATGTTTTGAGCATTGTAGATAGTTTTCATTGCTCTTAACCCTAGAAAGTGTATATTTGGAGTGCCCTATGGGTTGTTACTCGGTCATGTGGTTAGTATAGCTAGTATTGCAAGTGGCCCCGAAAAGATCTAGGTTCTAGTCTCTATGAGCCCGCCCCATACCCCAAAAGAAGTGCACAACTTTCTATCATTAGTGGGGTATTATTGAAGATTTATCAATGCACTCGCCAAAAGAACATTTCCATTGAATAATCTTCTAACTTTTAACTATCTATTTGAGTGGAATGAAGCCTGTCAAGTATCCTTTGAGGATGTGAAGCAAAAATTAGCAAAAGCGCCTATCTTAAAAGCACCTAGAAGAGGTGAAGGTTTTTATATATTTTTAGCAACCACAATGCATAGTATCAGTTGTTGCTATTTAGCTCAAATTTTGGAGGAGAAATGGTATCATCCAATTGCCTTCGCTAGTAGAAAATTAGGGATATCTTAAGTTAACTACACGTACATGGAGAATTGTGTCTGGGAAGAATGAACTTTGTGATGAAGAAATTCAGGCATTATATTCTATGAGAAGGTAGTATTCTTTATGAAGGTGGAAGGACTTAGATTGTTGCTCAATAAGTTGCAACTACCTAACCATTTAGCAAATCACTTTGCAGGAGTATGATTATGAGATTAGGAGCAAGCCACCAAAGCTGTAGGGTATTGTAGAATGTCTTGTGGATTTTGGGGAGACAAAGGAAATTCTGGTTGAGGGAAGTGATTTTGAGGGTTTATTTAGAATCAATACAGCTTCAATCCCTTCTTGATATGTGGTGATAACGCATTATCTATCCACATGAGGATTTGGGACTGCATTATCAAAGTCTGAAAAGAGAAAAATCAAGCAACAAGCATTATGCTTTTTTTATTATAGCGGGTGTCTTATATCACAGAGGAGTAGATGATATCTATCGTCATTGTGTAGTACTCGATGAGGTACTATTTATTCTTCAGGAGTGCCATGATTTAGCATGTGGGGGACATTTTTCTTGCCAGCTTACTACCCAAAAAGCTCTCTTTTCTAGATATCGGTCTCTAGTGTCTATCAAAGACATAATGTGAGGGAAAATCTTATTAGGCGACCTCTAAATCCCATTTTGGTTACGCTAACCTTTGAAAAATGGGGTATTGATTTTGTGGGACCAGTATATCCTTCATCTACTATGTGAAAGTGGTATATTATTGTAGCAACAGACTACTTTACAAAGTGGTTTGAAGCTCAAGCAATGGTGAAGGACAATGCTAAGGAGGCGGCTAGATTCATTATGGAGCTAATTTTTTGCCATTTTGGCCAACCGAAGGAGATTGTGTCTGGTCGAGGGACATACTTCTTAAACAAGGTTATAGTGGCCCTAACTAAAGCTTTGAAGATTAAGCACAAGACCCGTATAATCCTCCAAGCGAACAGCCAGGTTGAGAGTAGGAATAAACAATTGGTAGGAATCTTATCTAAAATCGTATCAAAAAGCAAGCGCAATTGGGATAAGAAATTATATGTGGCAGTCTGGGCTTATAACATGACATTCAAGAGAGCCATAGGCTACACCGCATTCAAGCTAGTGTATGTAGAGAAGTGTGTTTTGTCCTTAGAAATAGAGCTCCCCACTATGCATTTTTTCCTCAATCATTCATTAGGAGAGGAAGAAGCATTACACGAATGGTATAATTCCCTGGCACATCTTGATGAGATTCGATTCCACGCTTTACTACATCGTGAAGTAGGAAAGAGGAGAACAAAAGTCCTGTTGAGATATCGAGCTCCACTCATGATATGCCAGGGTGACCGTTGTGCATTTATGTCATCGACTTGTTAGTTGCAGATGCGGTTGGTACACCACCCATGAATAATAGCTAGATGACAGCTATCCTTATCTACTCTAGTTCGTGGTTCAGTTAGTATGCCGCCTTAGTTAGTTGAGTTTGGTTTGAGACCCATATATAGGGTTCTTCTATTTCTTTGTATGAGAGTTCTTTTTGGCTTACACAACTAAGAAGAGGAAAACTGTTTTCAGCCTCCACCTTTGTGTGTATTCCCCCATTGTACAAGCAAGAAAGCTACAAGTGAGACTCCTTCCTTCTCTCCCACAATCTTTACATGGTATCAGAGCCTTGTTCATGGTAAGGAGCTCAAGAAAGCAAACCAAGTTCGCGGTGTGGAGAGAAACAGAGTGGAGTTCGCATTAAACGCTTTCTGTATCAGCACTTCACTCTTGTGTCCCACTAAGTTTGCACTGCAAGAAAAGAGAAAAGCCTATTTTCGCACCAAGCACCACGAAAGCACTAAGCATAATGTGTGAATAAGGATTGCAACTGCTTTCAAATAACAAGGAACACATCAGGATATCTAATAACATTAAGGAACCCACTAGTAGGAGAAGACCCCAAGACTTAGACAAGTGCCTGAGTGCCCTACTAGTAGGACCTGGAGAAGACACGAAGACATGGAAAGCAACAATATAGAGGATTGGATGCTACCGGAGCTGCTTGGATTTATTGACAACCTCGTGGAGCTGAAAGTAGAAACAATGTCGAGATCAAGAGGCGAACGAGGAGAGGACCAATTAGACTTAGGAGAATTTCCAACCTCAGTCCAGGAACTAGTCCACAACTACGATCTACTCACTAGGACCATGATCCAGGGCAGACCTGTAGAGGAAGTGGTAGTAAACCTGGAAGAAGAGAGAAGAGCAATCAAGAGAGCGCTAGAAGGCATAATTGCCTACAACCATGAGCAAAGGGCTAGAAGTCTACAGCAAGACGTAGATATATACGAGGCTAGACGAGTGCTAGACCTAGTTGGAGCGGCCAAATCTGGACCGAATGTAAAGAGGGAACGGGCAGCAGAGGCTGACATGACATTGAGCAAATTGGTAGCAAAGCGACTCTTGGACAATATGTCCATTGAACAGAGTGCTACTGCCCTAGCCACTGCGCTACTATCGGGATTGGGAGTCATGCAAGGGGCTAAAGGGCAGGCTAGAATCCCCATCGTAGCAAAACAACTAGCTAGATACGAACCTAGCAATGACCCGTAAAGCTTCATGGAGCAGTTCGAGCAAGTATGTGAGGCAAACGGTCTTACTGACCCTACGCAGCGAGCTCAAGCTTTCGGCCTGTGCTTAGGCGATAAGGGGAGGACCTGGTATTCTAGTCTAGATGGCGTAGAACGTACGAACTTTGTTTGCCTTAAGGGCCTCTTCATCAAGAGGTTTTCGGAGGCAGGGTATTCGGATAACCTCATTGTTAGGTTGATGAATATCAGTCAAATGGAGAAGGAAGATGTTAGGGATTACATCACTCAGGTGCGTAGCCTCTACAAGAGAATCCCTGCCAATGAGCGACCTACCGAGAGGGCAGTGTCTACAGTGTTCATGAACAGGATTCGGAGTGAGGAGCTCCACAAGGCTTTGGCCAGTAACTCCACCTTGCAATGAGACGTGCTAGCTAGAGTTTTTGAGGAGGCAATACGCGTAGATGATCAACTCAGGGAATGCAGCATGAGGACTACCAACCGAGAGAGTGCAAGCCAGAGGGACCCTGAGAGATCAACTACTTCGGGGGAAAAAGCAACTGCTAGTGTGCAGGATAAGGGAAAGAGTGTAGACCACGACCAGGGGATGGCAGAAATGAGAATGGAGATTGCACGGTTGCAAGAGCTCGTAAGGAAGCCTGTGAGATCGCATGTACAATGTATATACTGCGGCGGCAATCACCTCCCAGTTGAGTGCCAAGATCCTAGATCTCGACCGTGCTCAAATTGCGGTAGATTCGGGCATGATGCAGTGCATTGCAGAATGCCGAGGAGATTCCCATACGCACAGCAGTACAACCCTCCATACTTAGGTAATAGGCCACCCAATTTCTTTGGGAGGGGAGCCCAGTTAGCTCTCCTAGCACCGACTGACTCAAGACCTGCCGTACCTAGGCTAGAGAAGAATCCAACTGGTATACCAGACCACCAGGGCCTTTTGTAACCCACCCATCTAGCAATGCTCCTGTTCACTTTGTGGAGGAGCCTAATGAGGAAGAAACATATGTCAACCCGTACATATCCTATGACAAGGAGGGCAACCCAGTCGTGATGGACTATCGACCAGTGCCGGTGATGGCTTTAGGAAGAGTAAGAGGCAAAGGCTTTGGAGGGCCAAGCCAAGATCCAGTCACATGCTGGACTTGCGGCCACCCAGGCCATATTTCATCACGCTGCCCAGAACGAGAACAAGCTAACAAGGACAAAGCGGATCTCTGATGCACAGAGTGTGGAATCACACATCTGTTTCCTAACTGTCCTAGGCGGAAGCCATCAACCAGCTTTGCCAATATGCCATCGGTGCCTTTGGGGATTTTTGGAGTGGAAATCTTTAACAGTGAGGATACACCCATCCCACTACATGTTATGACGCGAGCTCAAACAAAATAGGCAGGCATCTCTTTGCCAGGGCCAAGTAACCTTGACGCAACCTCAATAGGAAAGAAAAGCCAGAGGAGACGAAAAAAGAGAACCGATGCAAAGATAACTCTTAAAACCAAGGAAGCAACTATGTTAGTAACGGGAAAGAGGGTCACAGACGCAGAGGCGGAGACCTCAGCTCCTAAGACAGCCGAGCTAGGGAGTGCCAAGGTAGAGGAATATCCCCATCCCAAATGGCAGCTCGAGGCTATATGGAGCCCCAAGAGGAACACCAAGGAAAAGGGAATTCTCTTGCAAGAAAATCTATCTTGTAACATCAACAAGATTTTTTATTAGGTTTCATATGATCACAATGAAGAAAAGAACACCAGGCACAACAAATCTTCATGCAGCATCATGTAGATTTCCCACGGATTTGATAGAATCAACCATATTCTTCAATATCTTCACAAAATCCATCAATATAACAAAGAAAGCAAAGGAATACACCATCTTTGAATGGAAATACATCACATAGTATTCATCTTCAATATCTTCATAGTCTTCTCTCTCAATCTCTCATATACAATCACTCTGTTTTAGTAGAATTGGCTATCTCTGACTCTCTCTCTCTCTCTCCATCAATAATACATCATATCCTCACTACAATCTCTCATAATCACTCACAATAATCCTTCTTAGGTCGTGGATACCCCTCCCAAGAGGTATGTCTGATATGAAGAGTCACCAGAGCCACTACAGTGTCCTTTCATAGCTCACCACTGTCACTTCACTTCAGTCTTTACTTGAGTCTTCAGCAGCTACTTCTTTCACTTCTTTTAGCTCTTTTGCACTTGTATTCACCTCTTTCCAAGGTTAGAAAACGTTCCCAAGCTACACTCTCATCCAACAGAACACATACAGAAGCATACAGAAGGTCTACAGTATAGCACCAGAACAGCTACAGTACAGAGACAGAAGCTCTACAGAAGATCTACAGAACCAATCAGAACATCATAGAACCTCATATCTCTACTAATAAACATCATGAGTTTCCAAAACATAATCAATATCATCCAAAACACTCTCAAACCACTTCCAAACCAATCAACCATTCAGATCTCAAAAACAACAAAAATCAGCCAAAAAACAGGTCATTTCAACACTCAACAAAGGATTTGTTTTTTATGAATTTAGGTGTTTAATGAAGTATTTTTACAGCTTAGAAAATATGCCAAAAATAAGTAAAAATGTTAATAGAATTTTTAGGAATTTTTTTGGCAATGAATTTGGAATTTTTTAGCATTTTTAATGAATTTTTTCTCATTTTTTTGGATATTTTTAAAAGAATTTTTAATTTTAAAATGGTCTAAATTTTTTTCTTGAAATTTGCAAGTTAGAAAAATAGTGCAATTTACTGTAGAAATATTGGAAAATTTTCAAGATGTTTCTGTAAAATTTTTGTGAATTTTAAAGTGTTTTTAAATGATTTTTTTGGTTAATTTTCAATGTTTGTTTTTTATTTTTAAAAGGTTTGCAGGTAGTTGAATTAAAAATCTGAGAATATACCCAGAAATAGGCTGCGTGTCAGCTACGTGTGAACAGCCGACTGCACACCACCTCATGGACCAGCTAACGTGCATCCCTGTGCGTGAACATCCACTAGCGGTCTCTCGCACACGATCACGAGCAATCACACTCTCATGAACAGCCACATGCGCGTGTCAAAGGACGAAAAAAAGGGGCCTGCGGGTTCTGTGGGTTGTGGTTGGGTACGGCTGGGTGGGACGGGGGCTTACAGAGGGGTTTGCTACTGTTGGGTTTCTGCGGGGGAACAGGGGTTATGGAGGGGGTTGGGTAGGTTTGGGTGTGTGCCTGTGGGGGGGGAGGGGGGGCTTGCAGAGGGAAGGGGGTTTGATGTGTCTGTGGGCCGGGTGGGGGTTGGGTAGGTGTGTGTGTGGGTTTGTGTTTGTGGTGGGGGAAGAGGGGCTTAGATGGGGGTTAGGTAGGGTTTGTGTGTGTGTGAGTGTGGGGCTTGGGTGGGGGTATGTGTGGTGGGAAGGGGGGCTTGTGTGGGGGGTGGGTGGGGGAAAGGGGGGGCTTAGGTGGGGGTAATGGGGGAGTTTGGTGTGCTGTGAGGGAAGGGGGGCTTAGAGGGAGTAGGAGTGGTGGGTTTGTGGTGGGTGACGGTGGGACTGGGGGGAAGGGGGGCTTAAGTGGGGGGGAATGTGTGGGGGTAGGGGTAGGGTGGGGTTTGGTGTGTTTGGGGGAAGGGGGGCTTAGAGGGGTGGTGCGTGCGTTTGTTGGTAGTGTGAGGGTGGGACTGGGGGGAAGGGGGCTTAGATGGGAGTAGGGTGTGTGGGTAGGTTTGCTGGGGGGGAAGGGGGGCTTAGGTGGGTGTGGGGGGAAATGTGTGTTTGGGGGAAGGGGGGCTTAGATGGGATAATGGGGGGGTTTGGATGGTGGCACGTGGAGGAAAGTGGGGGCGTCCGGACGGGAGGCAGCGGCGGATAGGAAGAGCACTCGGCGGGGCAGGCGGGTTTCGACGGCGGGGAGGACGGCGGTCGGCGGCCGGCAGCGGGCACACGGCAGCAGCGTCAGCGGCTGCAGAGGGCGTCACGGCAGTGGGGTGCGCTCCACGGCGGCGTCATCAGCGGCTGCGGGGGGTGCTCCACGGCGGTGTCGTCAGTGGCGTCACGACGGCAGAGGGCGTCATAGGCGATCGGCGGCGGGGTGCCACGGTAGAGGCGGGTACAGGGCGTCAGGAGCACAGGCGACAGCAGCGTGGGGCAGGGCGCTCGTCGGGCAGGCGGGGCGCGTGCAGGAGAGGAGGCAGGGACAGGGGAGGGCCACAAGGGCCGTACGTCAGCGGCGAAGGGGGGAGGGGCAGATGGCGTGGAGGAGAGGAGTGAGGGAGGAGAGGAGGAAGAGGGGAAGGAAAGGAGGAAGAGGGGAGGGAGAAGATGGAGATGAGGAGGGAGCAGGGAGATGGAGATGGAGGGGAGGAGCGGGCACGACAAGGAGAGGGAGGGAGAGAGGGAGGGAAGGTGGTTAGGGGTCGGGGAGAGAGAAGGGTGGGGGGGTAGGGAAGGGTGTGGGGGGAACGGGCGGGAGGGTTGGGTAGGGGAGCCCATGGGATGGGGGGTGCCCATAGGGGGATGGGCAGGGGCCCATGGGAGGTGCCCGGGGGAAAGGGTAGGGGGAAAGGGGTGGGCGGGGGTGCCCGAGGGGTGGGGTGCCCAAGGGGAAAGAATGGGCGGGGGGCCCATAAAAGAGAGGCGTATCCCCGTCCTACGCACATGCATGGGGCGGGGTAAAAAAAATTTACCGTGACAGGATCAAAATGGCACCGGGATGGCGGGACGAGGCACGCGGACGCTATCGGGGCACGTGGAGACGCGTAAAATCGAAAACGGGCACGTTCACGCGCGAGATGAGTCGCGCGAAAACACAGAAAAATAAAGAAAAATGAATATCTCCCAATCAGGACGTCAAAACGAAATGTCGTAAAAACAAAAAGTGGGCAGGACGGTAGGGGCAAGACAGGAAAAATGTGCAACAAGGGTTCCGGGGGGGTAAAGGGCATTCACATGCAAAAAATGCAAAAACGGGTCTAAAAACGCAATTAAAAATTAATATCGAAAGATCCGTGCATCGGAATGAGGTGTAGCAAAAAGGAAAAATGTGCAGAAAGATGTGCCTGGCAATCCTATCACGTCAAAACATAGTTCCGACTGAGATAAGATGCGTTCACATGGGAAAAACCAAAAAAAAACCCAAAAATAGAATCAGAAATTAATATTGGACGAACCGCTCACCGGAATGACATGCACTAAAAAGGAAAAATGTCCCAGGAAGGGGGAGTACATGGTTGTCACGTCAAAACGCAGTTCCAGTTGAAGTAGGAGGGGTTCACATGCGAAAAACACCAAAAATACGTCCGAAAACACATTGAAAAATTAATAATAATAAATCCAGGAGTCGAAAGAGGATGGACGAAAAATGAAAAAGGTGGGGAAAGGCGCGTAGACACGGCTGTCAAATAAAATTGGAATTCTGATGCAAACAAGGCAGGTTCACATGGAAAAATGTCAAAAAGACGCACGAGAAAGTCTCCAAAAACTGCAAAAATTAATAGTGGACAAATCGTGCATCGAAAAGACACGGAGTAAAAAGGAAAAATATCAGGGAGAAAGTGATTGTCAGGGCTATGATGTCAGATCATGGTTTCGAAGCAAGCAAAGCGCGTTCACATGGAAAACCGGTTAGTGGGTGCAAAATGCGTCAAAAATTAATAACTTGAAAACCGTGCACCCGAACAGGGGTAGGTAAAAAGAAAAAATGGTCAGCTCAAAGGGAGGAACAGGGTGGTAAGGTTAGATTGGAAGTCCGCTGAACGTAGGGTACGTTCTCATGAAAACACAGTAAAATAAGGGAAAAAGAGAAATGGAGGAGGAATAGCCCCAAGGGAGGGGTGACAAATGGACAGGTGGGTGGGAAGGGACCCCATCAGGGTAAAATCAAGGCATGGCATACATGCATTAGTAGGTTGAGGCATATGCAAAGGGGTATGCAAAGTAGACGCGCAGGGCGTCCCCACACTTAAAACCTTAACGGATAGGGTTAACCGAACAACATGGACCTAGGACCACACAACAGACCATCCACTAACGTCCCCACACTTAAAACATGAACGTCACTGAGAAACAGAAGTGGTAGGGTTAGAAAAACTTGGCCCATATTGTCAAGAATCAAGGTTGATTGTCAATGGCATGTGCGGTGTTGTTGTTGGCTGCAGGAGGTACCAAGGCATCTTCTCAGCACACGTCCTTCATGGCAGGGACCACGTGGCAGCACCCAGGGAGGTAGCTGGTTAAAGGAATCGCAGGAAATTCGATGGTGAGGGATATTACACTCAACTCACAATCACTCATATGGAATGAAGAGCAGTCACGCACCCCATGACTAATATCACACGATGAATAATGATTGAAACCCATATCTCGTATCTGGTTTAGAAATCGACAGGGGAATGGTGCAGAGGGAGTATGCCAGGGTGCACAGTTGATGGTGCATTAGTGCGTCCAACCCGTCCGGCATAAGTACAAGGAAGAAGGCAAGGGAGCCTTACAGTGCAGTGTACAGAACATGATGACATGTCTGTGATGACGGTAGAGACCCATCCCGTGGGTGTATAGGGAAATGGGAACATACCTAACTCCAAGTGTCGTAACGTCCCTCAATCTCACCTCTCGGTAATTGATTGAAAAAAAACTCCAGTCACACTCAGTCCACCCTATGTCTCACGCTCTGCTGAAAGATACAGAGGGCAGCCCTTTCCTGAAACCCATTGATGTAACCCTCATAGTCACTTGTGCAAAGGTTGTATGCCTTGTGCGCATTTGATGGTGCAACTGTGCATCCCGCCCTGTGCCGGCATACGGTGCGAGAAGAAAGGCCAGGGAGCCTTATGGTGCAGTGCACAGAAACAAATTGTGCTTTGTGCATTGAGAGGTCTATCTCATGCGTGCAACACTTCATTCACACTTCTCACCTCTAATTTGATTTGAAGGGAAAAGACTAGTCACTCGCCCCACCCTCTGTCTCACTCTCTGATAGATACAGAGGGCAACCATACTCACAACCCCATCTAGTTAGGATGAAAGCTCACATCACTCGATTGTTTGTCGATGAAGATCACTGTGTCTATTGTTGAAGAGGCATACCCAGGGAGGCAGCCATCAAATCGAACGTTGTGTTGGATAGGACATGGCGTCTGCTAGAGGGCAGTTAGACACTCTGCAGAGAGACCCAGGACACAACGTACCAAGGGAGGCAGCTTCGGAACTGGATCCTGGGAATATCAATTGATAAATCTACTTTCTAGACTGCTGGGTGTTGCCACCTTTTCCACAGCCAGCTTCCCCCCCAAGGGTGTGTGCCACCTTTTCTTGGAACGAGGCCTGCTATGACAGGGAATTTCTTCCTTTTCTCCCATAACAATTTTTTTTTCTTTTTTTTTTTCCTACTCCCGAGGGTGTTTCCACCTTTTCTCGAAGAATAGGTCAGCATGACAGGGACCTAAGTCATTTTCTCCCATGACTAATATGTATATTTTTTCTTTTTTTTTTCTTTTCTTTGAATTAAGCAAGGGAATGGTAGAAATACCATGTGTCAGAACCAACCTCGCCACTGTCGCTGGTGGAAAATAGAGAATAAGAGATCAAGGCTGGAAGACGGGGCTGAGGGGATAGAGGGTTGCGTCCACTTCATCAGAAGTGGCTAAAGAACGGCTATTAGAAGTAGCATCATAAGAGTGACAATGCCACGCCAATGGGGGAAAGGATTAGGTGACCGTGATTGTCAAGATCCCTAAGGAGGGAAGTACTTCTTCAGGCGATATCCATTGATCAGGAAGGGATCATCAGAGGCATCAACGGTCTGCACTTGGACAGAGCCATTAGGGTTGACAGCAAGTACCTTATATGGGCCCATCCACCACTGTTGAAGCTTGCCAGGAAACTTGCCAAATCGTGAATCATAGGTTAGGACCAAATCACCTTCCTTGAACTCCTTGTGCTTGATGAAGCTGTCATGGTAAGCCTTACGTCGAGCTTGCGTGGCTTCCATGCACTGTAGAGCCATCCTGCAAGTTTCGTCCAAACATTCCAGGTGCAGGAGACGGCGTTGCAGTGAATCATCGTCCCCCAAATGCTCTTTGATAGCCACTCTCAAAGAGGGTAATTCTAGTTCAACAGGGAAAACAGCTTCTGTACCATACACCAGCTGAAAGGGTGTCTATCCGGTTGCTGCTTTATGGGAGGTTCTGTACGCCCAGAGGGCCTCTGTAAGTCGATCATCCCAATTACGATGATATGCGGCAATCGTTCTTGTCAGGATCGAGCAGAGGATGCGATTGGTGACTTCGACTTGGTCGTTGGCTCTGGGGTAATAAGGAGTGGACTTGCGATGGCAGATCTCATACAGCTCTGTCAACTCTTCCATGACTTTATTAATGAAATGAGTGCCTCTGTCTCACTGACCAGCTCTAGGGGACTGCCAAAACGGGTGATGATATTCTCGTACATGAACAGGGCCACGTTGTTTACCATCGTCCCGCTTTAGGGCTTTAGCTTCACACCACTTTGTGACATAATCCATACATACGAGGATGTATCTGTTCTATTTCCTTCTGGTGGGAGGATCGATCGGGCCTATGAAGTCAATGCCCCACTTCTCAAAAGGATTCAAAGGAAGGATAGGTTGCAGTGGCATGGCACTTGTCTTCGTGGGTTTCCCCATTCTCTGACAAGCATCACATCTTTTGCAGTAATCATAGGCATCCTTGTGAATGGTAGGCCACCAGTATCCTGCTAGTAGAGCCTTCCTGGCTGTGGCTTCTCCTGCAAAGTGGCCTCCACATGGCTCGTCATGGCAAGCCTTCAGAACAATCCCAATCTCATCTCCTGCAACACATCTTCTGAGCACTTCATCTTTGCCTTTCTTGTACAGTGCGCCGCCTAACAGGGTGTAGGGGGCTGATTCCAACATAAGCTTCTTCCTTTCCCGACTAGAAATACCAGGAGGGTACTGTTGGGTTGCCAGCAGATTGGCAATGTCTGCATACAAGGGAGTTACAGTTTCTACCAGGAATAGGGAAGCATCAGGGAGGTCTGGATCATCCTGCTCCTCGTCTGCAGTTTGTGGGATACGCGACAGATGATCAGCCAGAACATGGGAACGACCAGGCTTGGTAATTACCTCAAAGTCAAACTCTTGAAATAAAAGGAGCCATCTCATCATTCGTCCTTTCACGTCTGCTTTGTTCATCAGGAAGGATAGGACCTCGTGATCCACAAAAAATTTAAAGTGGATAGACAAGAGATAGTGGCGGAACTTTTCTAGGGCAAACACCATTGCCAAGCACTCAAGCTCTGTCACTGTGTAGTTCAGTTCCCTATCAGTGACTTTTCGGCTTGCATAATAGATGGGTTGATCCAGCTTTGAGGAGCCCTTCTGGCAGAGAACTGCGCCTAAGCCTTCAATTGAAGCATCAGTGTGTACATGGAACTCTTTCGTCCAATCAGGAGGTTGCAGAATGGGTGCCTCAATCAGACACTGCTTCAGAGTGGTGAAGGCTTTGTCACATTCTTCCGTCCAAACAAACTTTGCATCTTTCCTAAGAAGCTTGTGCAAGGAGGTTGCCTTTGTTGCAAAATGGGCTATGAACCTTCTGTAGTAACCTACATGGCCTAGGAATCCCCTCAACTGTTTGAGGTTGGTGGGTGCTGTCAGCGCTGTAATCTTTTCGATCTTTGCAGGGTCTATTGATATCCCTTGTGCAGAGACAATGTGGCCCAACAGAACTCCAGAAGAGACCCCAAAGATGCATTTGTCGAGGTTGAGGGAAATCCCATACTCCCGGCATCGGTCAAAGCATTGTTCCAAGTGTCCCCAGTGTTCAGAATCAAACTATAGACACAGAAGTCATCCAAATATACCTCAATAAATTCATGCAGGTGATTTTGGAATGCGGCCATCATGACTTGCTAGAAAGTAGCAGGGGCATTGCAGAGCCCAAGCGGCATCACTCGGTAAGCGTAGGTCCCCCATTCTGTGGTAAAGGTTATTTTGGATTGGTCTTTTTCTGCGATTTGGACTTGTTTATATCCACTGAATCCATCCAGAAGGGAATAAAGCTCATGTCCTGCTATTGTGTCCAACAGTTGGTCTGTGAAAGGGATAGGAAAGTGATCCTTCTTCGTCTTGGAATTCAACTTGCAGAAATCCACACATATACGAAGCTTGCCATTCTTCTTGGGTACAACCACGATGGGTGAAACCCATTCACTATTTGGCACTGGATAGATGAACTCGGTTTCCAGAAGCTTCAGCAGCTCTGCTTTCACCAATGTGGAATAATTCGGGTTCATTCGCCTCTGTCGTTGCCGAACTGGCTTGGCATCAAGCTTCAAATCAATATGATGCTGACATATTGTGGGATCAATCCCCTTTAAGTCTTTGTAGGACCATGCAAACACATCCAAATTCTCTTTCAACAAGTTGTACAAAGTTGACAACTCCTCTTCTGGTAGGCTGCTACCCACCTTCAAGTGGCGTTCAGTACCATCTGCATCCACAAAGGTTAACTGCCTTTCACCTTCTACTTCACAGATGAAGGTCCCACGGACTGCTTCTGGATACAGAACCGACTCCTTCAAGGGAGTGGTGTCCTCTTCTGATGTCTCACTAGCACCAACGTCTTCTCTTGGTGGAGACTTAGGTTGCCTATGGAGATGTTGAAATGGGATTAGAGCCATTTTGGGTTTGGTTTCAAGATTAGTTACCTCTTGGCTTGAAGACTCATCTTCTGATGACACGTCCAGGAACGTCACATAACATGGACCCTCTGATTTCTGTTGGGTTTGTGGGACTGGTGCTTGTTGGCATGGTGCATTATCATCATCTTTTCTTGGCAAAGGTGGGTGAGGGCGGCATGAGCCACTGCTGAAAGATGGCTTGGTCTTCTTAATCCATTTCTTATAAAGATTTTGCATATGAGAAGATCCATTTACCAGACCAAATGGTACCATCGCCATTCTGTCCCATAGCATGAGCTCATCTGCCTCTGATGCTTCTGGAACTTCTTCTTCATAGATAACCTCTTCAGGTGGGATAGATTCTTCCATCTCACTTTCATAACCTTCTTCAATATCATCTCCTTCCTCTTCTGTCTCTGTCTCTGTCTCTGTCTCTGGCTCTGTCTCTGTAGGAGCTCTGTAAGAGAAGAACATGTTCTGTGTTTCATCGTCTACCTCTGTCTCTAGCTCTACTATGGCCATGTAATAGGGAGAGCAGTACATCCATGCTTCTATCTCACTGTCAGAAGTGATTTCAAAAATCGTTCCTGGTTCAGGCAGGAAGTATTCACCCATTGATAATGGCTTTGCATCTTTTGGAAGTTGGCTTAAAGTATCCACTGTCAAGGAACATGCCACTATTTTCTTGGGAAGGATTTGTTTGATAGTATCTTCGTCTGCTGATGTTCCATCTATAGCCTCATTAGGAGAGTCAGAAGATAATTCCAAGGAAGTGGATCCATGTCCTTTTTGAGCACCATATAGCTTCAGCACCACTTTATTGGGTCCTCTACCCAAGGTCAAGGTTCCTTTGAACCAATCCGTCCTTGCTCTGGCTTCAAAAAGCCATGGTCTACCCAGTAACAGAGGGTAGGATGTACCATAAGAGTTTGGCTTCACCACCAGATAGGTTAGCCAATAATCTTTTCCAGCCACTGCAGTCTTCACATATGGGAGAATGTCCAAAGGCTTGATTCTGCTCTGATCCGCCAGTCTGATGAGCCATTGGGTTGGTTGCACACCTTGTAGGCCTAGATCCTTCATTGTCACATCCGTCATAATATTCACTGATGACCCACCATCAATCAGTGCATTTGCAATGAAGCAGCCTTCTATCCACACGCCAGTCTCTGGGGTACCCGGATCTAGGAAGGCGTTAGCCACGTCCACTTCTTTTATAGGCTCTGGAGCTTTGTTGGACTTTGTTGCTGTTGAGGGAGCAATCCTTAAGCCACGTCTTCTTGTCAGTATACTTTTGAACCTTTTTCGGCAACTGGGAGACAACATTAATAATTGTTGGAATGTGAGGTTTGGTTTAAAGGTATCTAAATCTCTGACCAGATCGTATTCCTTAATAGGATCCACTGACTTCTCTAACCGGTTAGGGAATGGGGCAACACCCATTTTCATTTTCCTTTGTTCTTCCAACAGAGGCATCATGGGGACTTCTTCTGCCACTTGTGGCACTTCCTCCTCTTCTATCTCCTGGACCTCTGGTCCTGTCTCTGGAACTGTCTCTGTGACTCTCTGTGGCACTGTGGTGCTCTGTATGGCACTGTCAGGCTCTGTTCTGTTCTGTTCTTCTAGTGGAAGATTGAACTTCACTGTTTTGGCAGGAGGATTATTTTCTTTCTGGATAGGTGGTTCCTTCTTCTTTGCATGCGTGATGGCAGCAACTTCCAATTCCACTAAATTGGAGGTAGGCTCTTGGGCCTTGGCCGGACTGTCAGTAGCACTATTTTTCACTGGGGCTGGGCTTGGACAGTCTTTTGCAGTGTGGCCTTCTCCTTTGCATCGACTGCATAAGGGCTTGTAATCCATTGATCTTTTGGGATTTGGACAATTTGGTGAAATGTATCCCTTTTCTCCGCATCTGTAATACTCCACTTCCGATCTCTGACCACCGCTAGACTGTCTTCCTCTGTAACCTTGAGATGAAAATCTTCTGGGTCTGAAATTAGGACCAAACTCTCTAGCCTTGGGTCCAATATCCTGTGTTGTCATTTTTTATTCCAGCAAGTTGAATCTTGTGTCTTATTCCTTCCTTCACCTATCATGCATCTCCTTCAGAGAGCAAATATCCTCTGTATGGTTCTTTTGCAAACAGTAGGAACAGAAGGCTCCAGGAATGGTTGGTTTTTGTGTACATTCAGTGGCTAAATGGCCTGCTTGATGACACTTACCACACCAAGTATTTGATCACATCACATCTCTTCCTGCTCCTGCAACGTTGGATATGCTAGCGGTATTCACTTTCAGCGTCTATAGCTCCTTTGTAATCACATCCATCAACTCCTTTTTTATATTTGCAACTGAGTTGGATAAGTAATCCTTCAAGCTTTCTCCTCCTGAGGTACTGGCAGTAGGGTTTTGAGGAGTCTCTGTAATCACTGCATAAACAGGTTGGGCTGGTGCAGAGGGGTCTCTGTTCTGATTCTGATTCAGAGCTCATGTTTGAATTGTTGGTTGTTGGCTCTAGTTGGTAGGGTTCCACTGTTGCTATTGATTTGGCATTGGGAAAATTGGTTGGGACCATTGTTGTTGTGGTTGAACCATCATTTGAGGCATTGATTGTGGCCATTGTGGATTTGGTGCACTGTACTGTGATACTGGGGGCATCTGTTGGTAGGGGTAGGGAACTGTCCCTGGGACTGCATTTGGTGGGTACATCATTCCTGGCATCAGAGGAGGTAGGACTCCTCTTCCTGGATTCATCGCCAATCTAGCTTCCACTTCATCGTACAGTCTTGCACCTTCTGTTTTGCAGCTTGCAGTGTGGCTGGTCTTTGCAGCTCCACAAACTTATGGACTTCTGGTTGTAATCCTCTGAGAAACACCCCCTTCTGAATGCCATCATCTAGATTATGGTTAGTCCATCTCTTCAGGATGGATTCCATTCGTGAGACATAAGCTTCTACTCTTTCTCCAGAGGACTGACTTAGGTTCATAAATTCCTCTCGCATCCGCTCTTCAAAACCTTCACGCTTGAATTTAGTAAGGAAGGCCAACTTCAGGTCGTCCCATGTGCCAAAAGTTCCTGCTACTTGTCTCTCATACCACTGAAACGCCGCGCCCTTGAAAGTGGCGGGGAATATTGCTAGCCAATGCTCAGGGGTTCTGGCATTGTTAGGCACACATGCTATCGTAAACTCTGCTACATGAAGATCCGGGTCTTCATTGTACTCTCCCTTAAAAACTGGCAATGGGACTACATTCGCTGGCCTGTCACATCAGTATTTCTAGGACGGATCTGGCTTGGAAGTGGACCTCCAACAGGAGGAGGAAGGGCTTGATGTGCCATTGGGACTTCTACAAAGAGTTCCGCAAGGGTGTCAAAGGCGGCTTCTGCTGCGAGCTCGTTCTCGGCTCTGATATTTGCTTTCTCTCTTTTCACGTACCTCTGGACTCATTCTAACGCTTGCCTCTTTATTACGTCATTCATCAGGGGTTGGCTCCACTCTATTGTTAGTGCTCCACAGAGGGTTAACAGAAGGCTTCAGTCTCTGGAGGACTGTCTTGCCAACATTTCATCTACTTCTTCCTTTTCAACGTCTCTGAATTCTGCTTTCATGCCACTGCACAGAGGAAGGTATTCGGTTCTGAAGGTGTCAAAATACATACGTCTAAGCATTGTGGTGGTACCATCATCATAGTAATGCCAGCTTCTGATGGTTTCAACAGTGTATGTTGTAAAGAACACTCTGTCTACCAACTTCTAGTGGGTTGCTAATTGAACAAATAGAAGATTGTCTGAACACCAAGCATCCCACGTATCTTGCTGTTGAGCATCCACGAACAAATTCCAACTCTTTTCCTTCTTGTCTTTGTGAACCTTTATAGACCAAGACTCCTGAAGCTTCTTCACAATCTCCCACTTGATGATGTCTGGAAACTTCTCAATGAATGCCAAATCTTCCATGTATGGCCATTCTCTCTGTTTCTGCTCTTTAGTTTGTTCCCAAACAGTTTTTCACCAAGATGCAAGTTTCTGCTGCTTCAATAGAAAGAGGAAACTATCCACCACATAGAGGATGCATCATGATGGTGATGTGTTTCCGCCATTGTGGGATGAACTTCTTGTGGAAAGTGGCTTGGATTATGAATTCCAACTCTTCAATGGAAGAAGGAACTTTACAAACATCCATTGAATTCTTCTCTTCTTGGCAATGCCATTTCCTTCATTTTCAGCCTCTTCTGGTGCTTGTTGATGGCAAGATTCCCCGGCTGTGCACCAAAAGCATGGAGCCCCAAGAGGAACACCAAGGAAAAGGGAATTATCTTGCAAGAAAATCTATCTTGTAACATCAACAAGCTTTTTTATTAGGTTTTATATGATCACAATGAAGAAAAGAACACCAGGCACAACAAATCTTCATGCAGCATCATGTAGATCTCCCACGGATTTGATAGAATCAACCATATTCTTCAATATCTTCACAAAATCCATCAATATAACAAAGAAAGCAAAGGAATACACCATCTTTGAATGGAAATACATCACATAGTATTCATCTTCAATATCTTCATAGTCTTCTCTCTCAATCTCTCATATACAATCACTCTGTTTTAGTAGAATTGGCTATCTCTGACTCTCTCTATCTCTCTCCATCAATAATACATCATATCCTCACTACAATCTCTCATAATCACTCACAATAATCCTTCTTAGGTCGTGGATACCCCTCCCAAGAGGTATGTCTGATATGAAGAGTCACCAGAGCCACTACAATGTCCAATTGGAGTCGTGCTATGCTAGCCTAATGAACATAACTTAGATTACCCGGTGAGCTTTGCCAGCAGGCAGCTCAGAGAGACCGAGATGAACTATTCCATGACAGAAAGGGAGGGGTTGGCCATGGTATTTGTGGTAAAGAAATTTAGGCATTGCCTGTTGGCCACTCCCTTTGTCTTCTTTGTTGACCATCAAGCCTTGCTATATCTCGTGAACAAGCCTTGTGCTACGGGACGCAAAGGAAAGCAGCATTACATGGCTGACCACATGTCCTGCATACCCACAGGAGAAGCCGCTGGACAAGGCATACCTGACGATTTACCGGATGCTCATCTCTTTAACCTGTCTAATGAGAGAGAATTGTTTAAAGCTGATCTGACGCCATACTAGGCCAATGACATAGTGTAAGTGCTAGAGAGCGGACTACCTGAGAGACCCATTGAGAAGGCTAGGCTGAGAAGACTTATCCTGAAAATTCAGCCATACCAACTGATAGCCGGCCAACTCTACAGGTTGGGACAAGATGGTTTATTGCGCAGATGCGTATGTGAGTACGAGATGCACGATGCATTGAATTCGTAAAGTACTGCGATGAGTGCCAAAGGACCAAAGTGCATGTGCAGAAAGACAAGATGGAGTTTGTCATAGCTCGACAACCCTTTGAAAAATGGGGCATCGATTTTATTGGACCTATCTGTCCTGCGGCACAATATTCCCAAGCTCGCTACATCATAGTGGCAACCGATTATCTAACGAAGTGGGCAGAGGTACGAGCCACGAGGAAGAATGATGCTAGAACCACTACAAAGTTCTTGTGAGAGCAGGTCATTTCACGGTTTGGCTATCCAATCGAACTTGTAAGCGACCAAGGCACGCACTTCATTAATGAGGTGATTTCCCACCTGCTCTCTACCTTCCTAATAATTCATCGGAAGTCCTCTCCCTATTACCCTCAGGCTAATGGCCAAGCCGAATCCACGAATAAAATCTTAGTCAATGTGGTTACAAAGGTAGTGTCTACTTCAAGAAGTGACTGGGACAACAAGCTAATGGCGGCCTTGTGGGCCTATCACACAGCTTATAAAACGGCTGTAGGACAGGCGCCTTTTAGGCTTACGTACGGAATTGAAGCCATTTTACCCTTAGAATTCTTCATCCCTAGCTTAAGGATAGCAGTCCAGGAGCATTGGGAGGGAAGAGAGGCTTGGACCAATCGCTTAGAGGAGTTAGAGCGCCTAACGGAGACCCGACTCCTCGCCACTCACTCTCTAATTTGTGAGAAGGCTCGATGAAAGATGTGGTTTGACAAGCATGTCAAACAATGAAACTTTGAACAAGGGGACCTTGTTCTACTATACTCTGTAAAAGGACATAAACAGAAGATGAAGTTTCGGGGGCTAGGGCCTTTCAGAGTACGCATGATTAGTAGAACAGGGAATGTTGAGTTAGAGACACTTGAAGGCGAAGGAATATGCTTTTTTAATGGCAGCCGCATAAAGAAGTACTATCCTCCTTCCCATCCATTACATGAGCCACCCATGCTAGAACCCCCAATGAACGTCTGCATGGCTACTATAACCGACCTTATAGATCAGGACGAAGAAGCAGTAGCACCGGCGTATCTATGAATCACAGTCCAGCGCAGGAGCGACGTATTCTTTCGATGCCTTGATTGATGAAGGGGCCGACTACAACATCTTGACGCATGACCATTGGACATGCATTGGTCAACCGAAACTACAGCCCACTAATGCCAAACTCACCCCATTTGGGGGTAATGCTTATTCACTCCTAGGAAAGTGCAAGGTAGTCATTTCTATCGAGTCTGAAAGTTTACCAGCTTTCTTCCATGTGTTGCCTGACACTAAAGGAGCCAGTAATATGTCACTATTAGGTCGTACTTTCAAGAAGCAAACGAACTGTAATGTGGATTACAACCTAAACCGCATTCATCTTGCTATAGGCAATGTGCGTATAGTGACGACTTTCAGCAAGGGCTGTCCTGACTCCACCATTACGAAGCCACCGGTAGAAACCCCTACGACCACGCTTCAGCCCAAGTCTAAACAGAAGAAAACTAAGGCCTCATGCCAGGCTCTCGACCCTAGGCCCAAACCCACCAAGAGTGCTCACAAGGCCAAGGAGTCCAAGCTTATATGGGTGCCAAAACGGCAAAGACCACATCCGGATAGACCACCCAAACGTGATTCTAAATGCCAAAATAATCAACCATCACGGCCTAAGAGGCAGTCTAGACGCTATCAACATAGACACACAACCACGCCGCGATGGATTCCCAAAGATCTCTTGCGAGCACAAGGATACTTCGAGGGCAACCCCTGGATTTGGGTGCCTAAAAATGGCAAGTTTAAAAGCTCATCTGCAAGCAATCTCACCCCAGTGAGGGAGGCTTGCACACATGGTGCCCAGGGCATAGTCAGCAAACCATTGCCCGCTGTGGCTAGTAAGCCCCAGCTCATCTATCAACCAAAGCAAATGCCACAAGCCTTAGACTTACCTAATCCAGAGAACTTAAATATACCCATGACTGCTCACTCAGAACCCAGCACAACTCCCATGCCCCCAGAGCTTCCTACAGCACCTCAAAGTGCTTTGGAGTGCAAAGCCACACATGTGACACCAATGATGGAGTCACCACTATCCAGTCCATTTGCACCATTCCCACCAGTAGGTATTAAACCTTCCTACGTGGTACGACCTTTCCTTTCCTTGGATAAAGACCTCGCCACGACTTCAGGGGATGACTTAGTAACTTGCATCAAGATGTTGGACAAAACTTTCACTACATTCGCTAGAAGTTATGAGAGGCTAGACCTAGGTCTTCTTGACAAAACACTTGCTTTGGATGTTCGTGCATTACCATGTACTTGGGAAGAATACGAACTTATGACCTGTAAATTCCCCAAAATTTCTGTTGAACTGATAGCAAACGGCAAAATCTCAAAGGAGCAAGCTGCCCTCATAAGACTAATCACTTCATATCGTAAGCCTCCTCGTTCTGTTCCTGAGCACGAGTTGCAACAGCTCACGCAGATGGCAAGCTCGCCTTCCACGTTCTTGCAGCAGTGGTTTGCTCTGAGAATCCAATGGGAGAAAAAAGGTTGCTGGATAATGACCAATGCTGAGCAACGCAGGGCAGTTAAAACCATTGAATATGACCCTACCTATGTGGCACCTATCTCGTTTAGGGTTTTGGCCATCACCCACAACCAGCATATAGACGACCATGTGCTCGCTCACCCTTACATTGACCAATTCCTTACGGAAGAGGAATTACATGTTGCAAGCTGCCTTAATACTGAAGATCTCTTTCACGATGTCTTGACCTACATCTCCCAAGTCTCCATCCAACCATCTGCTCTTGATTGTCATGCCCAACTTGAATACAATACAAGCTTCTATGATTGGTTATTGGCTAAGTAAGTCAATCCACGAAAAACAACATTTGCCTCGTACTTCTTGTGCTAATCCTAGGAAGGATTCCTTGAAAGATCCAAGACGGGGGGGGGAGCAATGTGAGCAAGAGCAGAGCAAAATGAGAGTCATGCTATCTAGTAGAATGTTATGATTAATTGAGTTTCAATGGAAGATACTGCAAAGGGAAAACAATAGCAATTGCTGCTGTGAGCCTATCTCTAAAATTCAGGCCTCTAAGCAAGTATACCGATTTTTGACACATACATTTTTCTCTCAAAATTGAGTTTTGTTAGAAATAAGCCAATTTTTAAGCATTAATGTTGGCATGGTGTGTTGATAGGTAACCACCATGGCAGGACAAGACAAAGGGGGCAAACTCCCATTTTCTGAAGAAGAGATGGCCAAGTTCGGCATCAGCATCGAGACACAAGGATTCAGTCAATTCACCTTCAAGCACATGCTGAACCTGGATGAGGCCATCTTGGAGGAACCTGCAGTCAAAGAATTGGTGGACAGATGCCACCTCCACAAGTATGTGGAAAGGGTGGGGTAGGCCGTGGATTACGGCATGTATGCTGAATTTCTGAGGATCTTTGACAAGGGCAGGAACTGTGGCACTGTCACAGTGAGGACAGGGGAGCAGGAAAGAAGAGTTGAAGTGCCCCTCAATGTGGCAATCGTAGAGAAGGCCTTGGGGCTCGTACCCAAGAAAGAGAGGCGGCTGAGAAGGGATGTTTACGCCATGCTAGAGGTAAAGAAAGAAGAGGTGCACACAGTGGATGGAATCAGCTTGGCTAACATCCCGGATCCAGCAATGAAGGTGCAAGCGAAGATGATCCACACACTCTTCTCGGGCCAAAGGTACAACACATTGATGAATAGGATCGGGGTCCCGTTGTTAGAAAGCATCACAGCAGGAGTCCCTGAGGAGGTAGACTAGAATGGGTTCTTGCAGAAAACCATTCAAAGCTCAGCTACCCTTCTCACTCCAGTGGAAGCACCAGCAGGAGGAGAATCCCCTGCCTCAATAGCACGCTCCACAAGGAAGAAACCTGCCTCAAAGGCAGCCACAATTAGATATGGTGGTGTTTTGATAGCCATCATAGATGAAGCAATGAAGGATGCTGGAGTCATGGAAGAGCAAGCTGCACATCAAAGCCCACCTCACCATGAAGGAGAAGAATCAAGTGAAAGAATGATAAGTGACTAGGGAGAACAGGAGGTGCCGCCTACACAAGCAAGCAAACCAAAAGGACAAAAGAAAGGGGACATGAGACAGAAGGAAAGAAAAGAGGAATTAAGCAAAGAAGAACGAGCTGAAATCAAGAGGGCTCAAAGAGAGTCTAGGAGGGCTGAGGAAGAAAGAAGGAGGAAAGAGGAGGAAGAGCTTGCAAAGATAAGAGAAGAATCAAAGAAGGCAGAAGAGGACAGGAAAAGAAGGGCGGAAGAAGAAGTTGAAGAGCAGAGACTGAAGGAGCTGGCCGAGTTGGCAGAGGCTACACGAAGATCTGTGGAAGAGACCCACGGGGGTGGAGAGCTCAAACCTGTGAGCCCCTGTCATAAAGCCGAAGCTAGTTCAAGTGTGGAAGTAGCTCCAGTGGCTATAGGGAAGGGCAAGTCCCTACTACATCCACTTCCTTCCTCTTTTGTGCCTGCAACGACTAATACCACGACTACAACCACCACACAACCCACACCTCCCCTCGACAGGGCACAGCTAATGAACATGATGCAAATGCTAGTGAGAAAAGTGGCCGAGATCATGCCAGGAACCGGATTGAAAAGGCCCACTGCCTACCACAGATGCAGAGTCACGGCAAGACCCTAAAAGACAAAGGCTGGAGGCATCAACCACCACACCCCATACTCCCATGCTTGTCGACATTGACTATGATGCATATGTGGTAGAGCTACTGGCACAACTAGACAAGGCAAAGGAAGAGAAGAAAGTGGCCCTGATGGAGCTAGAAAAAGAAAAAGAAACGTCAGCTGCTCTTAGGCTAGAAGTCTCAAGGCAGAGAGCCGACCGACGAAGAGAAATGAAGGCCGTGCAGGACCAGCTAGTAGCAAAAACAAAGGAAGCCCAGGACAACGAAAGCCACCTTAGACAAAGGCTGGAAGACGAAGAGCAGAACCTGGTGGCAGAGCAAAGGAGTCTAAAGCTACTAGTGCAGCAATACAATGATCTACAGCAAAAGGTCGCTCAAGTGGAAATGCTAAGACAGGAGGTTTAGGAAGGCGAAGCCAGTACACCACAAGAACATACCATGGAGCTCGGTTTGTGGCAGGAGCTAGAAGAACAAAACAGATTAATAAGTGAAATCAAGTTTTTGAAGAGTGAAGGGCCAGGAGTCTCAGTAGCAGAAGCAAAACGGCTACAAGATGAAGCACAAAGATTACAAGATGCGTTGGAGACCTCCCAGGAAGATGTAGAGGCCCTCATGGCCATGGCTTTCAATAAAAAAAGGCTATTCCTTGCGGAGATCCAAAGCCAAGAGCAGCTGGTGCAGGAAAAATCAGAAGTACTGGTCGAGGTGCACCAAAGGCTCAACATTGTAGATCAAGCCAAAGGGATTGCTGAAGAGCAGCTGGCTCAGAAGTCAAGAGAAAGGAACCAGTTGTGGTTTTTAACAAATGAGCAGCAACAGGTAGTGACCACCCTGGCGAGCCAACTAGAGGAAGAGAGAGAAAGGATGGAAGAAAGAGCTATGGATTGGGAAAGGAATAATTTTGACAGGGTGAGAGACTTGACCGAATGCTTGGCAGTGGTGGTAGAATGTGGAAGGGTGCTTGCAGAAGCCAGGGTTGAAGTTGCCGAAATAACTACTAAAACACAGCGGCGGCAGGCCTTCCTCAACACGGTACTCCATGTCACACAAGCTGAGGGTGATGATCCAGTGGAAAAGGTGAAAAGAAAGTTGGAGCTGACCACCCGAGCTCTAAGATATGGTCTTCAAGAGCGGGAGCTCCCAACGAGTACAGGAATCACTAAGGAGCAACAATTCCACTACTTACGCTGTACGGGCCTTTCCACTGCTGAGCTCAAGGAGCTAGGTTTTGAGGAGCATGAACAGCCACCACCACCACTGCCAGTCATCCCATCTGTGGTTGAGCGACATGTCGAAGACGGTCCGGATTTCGAGCAAGGTGATGAAGAAGAGCAACAAAGAATGGCGAGTCCGCCTCAACTCGATCTCCCACAGAAAGAACCTGCAGAGGCCCATGTGCCTGAGTGTATAGTCGCAGCAAGGAGGAGAAGACAAGAATTAGTTGAGGACGCCCAACGCCGAGCATGTACAATTCCAAGACAACTTCCTGAAGAGCCCATGCCACTGAGAGGTGATGCACATCATATAGATTGGCCCCAGGAGTTGGTCATCTAGCGTCAGCGAGAGTTCCAGAAAAGGCCGTTTGAGCTCTCATTTGCTTTCCCATGCTCTTTGGACCGAGCCTGCCTCTAGGAGTCTTAGCCAAGATCAAGGATCTGGCTAATGAACTTGCAAACAGGTGGATTGAAGAGAGGAGCGTGATAATAACTAGGTGGTGACAAGAACCACAGGATTACTGGGAAGATAAGGTCAATCTGGTTCCCAAAACCGTCCAAGGCTATGAGGCACAACCGAAATGGTGGAGGAGGATTTGGGACACCAATTTTGATGCATGGACCACCTTTTGCAGTTCACTCCCCGAAGAGCGCAATGATGCTATCTACATGCCCTACCCCCGTAGGCATGGAGTGGACTATGATAGAGACTTGCATGGGGATTACGACTTCCCAAAAATATATAATGTAAATTCTAGGAGCCCTGAGGAATGCTTAGTGTTTAGGTTAGAAGATATACTTCCTTCTATAAATTGTTTCCTTGCAGACTTCTCTTCCTGCCCAGATCCAACGTTTTTGACCACTTGTAATTACCTCCGACTTATCGAATTCCTGCTACTCCAAAAACCCACAGCAGAGGAAGCACATCTCCCCCCATTCTTCTTTGATATCAACCTAGGAATAGATAGTAGAGCTATGACTAGGTTAATGATGCGGGCTACTCTCCTTCCTTCCTTCTGTCTAGAGCTCTTAGAAAATATGAGTGACACCCGCTTCACAAGGTGTAATCACCCTTTCTTGTCAACCACTCCTCTGGGAGCTAAGGCCGATATTAAAGAATACCTACAAAGTCGCGCATTCTTATCTCAATGCCTGCGACCGCCCCGTGATTAAATGGGTGTGATATGCCTTGACAATTGTACTCCCTCTCTCATTCTCCAAAAAAAAAGAAAAAAAAGAAAGCAAAGAGAGAAAAGCCACAAGGAAACAAAGACAAGGTACTGGAGAGAAAGACAAGAGCAAAAAATAGCAAAGGTGAAAGATGAATCTACTACTGAGCAAGTTAACAAGGAGAACACTTCACATGTGCTTGTAGTCTCCCTTCATTGTTATTGTGCACCACACTCACTGCATTTAGGGTTCTCCCTAGCCCCTTCCCCACTTCACACTTAGGGCACATAAAGGGCAGGACTTTCAGACCTGTCACCCTAAGTTTTGCACCGCACCTCCAATGACGCACAAAGTAGGTCCTCAAGTGTGGGACATTACCAAGGGCTTGCCCAAGGTTAGACCCATCTCCCAGTTCCATTGGCATGGGAACCATGCACTACACAGTGAGACAGACACACCCCCTAGGAAGTGCACAACTTTTCTTGTAGGTTATGTTCGTGTTTCAAAGAACTGGCTGCTTGGCTGAAGAAGATCATCCACTACATCCTCCAATGACAAGGAATTTTTCCATGAGTTGGACATGACTCCATTACTGCAACTTCAGGACCTTCGCTTCGAAGGTTTAAATGGCTCAACAGATTTCATGTTGCCAATCATCCGCCTATTGATGGTTGCCATGACTGAACCAAATCAAGCATAAGGAAAACCCAGTGATGGATCTGCCATTGGCTTAGATTTTGGAACCTCATCTTCCAAAGATGCATGCCTATCGTCTCAAGATCTACAGATCACTTATTGATTCCACAAGCCTAAAGACCTTCAACTCAAAATTGAAGACCTTCTACTCAAAGACAAGGATCATCAACCAAGGTCACGGATTTTCAAGGCAAATAGCATTCGGGGGGGTTCTCCAGAATAAATCCCTCCAATACCATCCTCCTAAGGGATTGCTTATTGCTTCAAGCATTTCGGATACTCAAAAGACGACTGGCTACATAAGGGGTGCCACAATAGTGTGAAAGATGCCGAGTATCTTCATGGAGTCTAAAGCACACCGGAATCTTTCCTGGTCATCGTCCTTAAACCCCATCACTTATCATTCACCCAACCACATTGAAAGCAGTACACACCGTAGTGCCATGGGACTGGCACTTGGCTAGGAGGGGGGTAATGTTTACCGCAGCACAGAGGAGCGGAAAATGGAAAAAAGGAAATAGCAAAAGGCGCAGGACAAAAGGAAGAAAAAGGAGCCTTAACCGGTAACCAGACCCTGAAAAAATTAAAAGCACGGGCATGACCCTCAGGAAGTCTTAGAATCGCCCAAGGAAAGTAATCTCTGAAAGAGGTAATCCACTCATTTTCTCTCTTAATCCATTTATTATAGCCTAATCCACTTGTTGATGAAAGATTATGAGATCCATAGTCTTAAAATGTATAATAAATCAAAGAGATACCTCTTCTTATATTGATAGAATCCTTTTCAATTCTTGGCATTAAATATCATTTGGATTAAAATTACATGTGAAATTTCTTATGCATTGATTGAATAACCCTAATTTGTGGTTGGATTCTTATTGGTCCCAAAAGTATATTATAGAGGGTAAGCTAATGCAATCAGTGAGTCACCAAATTGCAAAGGTCCTTAAGGCCCTAATCTAATATTCCATTTCAATTATTTCTTTCCAATGAATCCTTGCACTTCATTAAAAGTTGAAAGCTTTATTTCTAGAAATTCATATCATCCTTTGCTTCTTAGATTAGTATGCTCTTGCCATGTGGAATATAACAACCAAGGAAAAAGGTGGATGTTAGCAGAGATAGTGGGACGAAAGAGAGGTGACCCTCCCTCACTATCGAAGATCTCGAAGGGGTGCGTTAACTTGACTTGGGGGAGACTTTACCCACTTCTAGGTGATTTGGAGCCCGTGTAGGGAGTCTGTGTCTTTAGTCTCTCGAAGATTTTTTTTGTCGCAATGTGTTTTTCATGCAGTTTAAGCACTTTTGGTATCTTGATCTACACTATTTTGCAAGGTATACTGTGTCTCCTTTTTTGCATTATACATTTTCTCTCTTTTTTCCTCTTTGATTTTCTATATATTTAACACTTTCAAATATTTCTATAACATAGTTTTTATTTTTGCATATAGTATTACACTTGCTTTCATCATCAATAAGTCTACTTTTAGTACATATCTCTCTCTCTCTCTCTCCCTCTCTTTCTCTCTCTATCTCTCTCTCTCTCTCTTAGTTATAAAGGTTTTAAATTTAAACATTTTAAATAACTTCATGCTTTAATGATCTATATTAAAGTGTGCTTTAATGGAAACTTAAAAGGCGTGTTTATTTTTATGTGTAAGAACATTGATTTTGTTAATGCTTTGGTGCTTCGGTTAATATGTTTGTAAAGTTTCAATGCTTTATATGTTTTAATGCTTTAATGTTGTATTTATTTGTGTGTGTGTGTGTGTGTGTGTGTGTGTGTATAGGATGCATCATTGTCTCATGATTCGTAAATGTGTGTATATTAAAGCTTTGATCATATTTATTTTCATCTCCTTCTCTCTCTCTCTCTCTCTCTCTCTCTCTCTCTCTCTCTCTCTCTCTCTCTCTTTGAGAGTGTGTATAATGCTTTTTGATTTTATGAATGTGTGTATATTAATGCATGCTTAAATTGAAAGGTGAGAAGGATCAAGCAAGAGAGCATGGAGGTGAGAGCTATGGCGAATGGAGCAAGAGCAAAAAAGAGAGACTCCAAATTTGGGAACTCCAATAGTCATAATGTGTGACTGGCCTTCCCTTTATTCAAATGTCACTGAAAGAATAAAGAATGAAGTGATAGTGATGGGCGCCCGCCGCCTATAGTGTACAAGTGCGGGTACTGTCAGGGTAGTAATACATGGGCGGCTAGGTGGAGGCACCTTTACCTCCAACAACCTCCCACTTAAAGGCGAAACTATCTTAGTGAGGAGTGAGAAGAAAAAAAGAAAAAGAAAAAGAAGACAATTCAACATGTACATATGAGAACACATTTTAAAGACCGTAAAGTGCGGATTAGAAGCGAATACGTGCAAAATTTAGGCAACAATTTAAAGCCGATAGAAGTGCAACCTAAAGATCTTACAATTTTAGAGACCAAGGAAGATAGAAATGTAAAACTTCGGCCATTGCGGTGGTTGCAGATTTTTAGTAATTTTTTTCGATAGTCAAATGGAAAAGAGAGAGCTTCCAGGCCATTTGAGATGTCGAGTTGGTCAGGGAGGATCTTTCAGAACTGAATTCGAGCGCCGGACGGTTGAGATAGGAGGTCGGACAGTGACAAAATCAAAATGGCCAAATAATTTAAAAGTTTTGGGCATGGCCCTTTGGGAGGGCCATTGGCCCCCCTAACTTTAAAAAAACTCGTGATTGGGGGGGAGGGGGCAGGGCGTTTTGAAATGGCGGCTGCAGAAAAACAATGCCCCCTCCCCCCCACCCCAATAAGGTGATGATATTTTGAGAGGGGGCATGGAGGGCTGCAAAGAGACCATGTTCTTCAACAATTTTTTCCTCTCCATTTCCACCTTCAATTGGAGAGAGCTTGAGCAACCATAAATGAGCATCAGTAGCCTCCCAACCATTCAATACATGCCTCTAAATTTGGGTTTCTATGTGTAAGCACTCATTTTATTTGTTTTATGAAAGATATTTGATGAAATTGTTTGTAAATGGATTCCTTTGATTGTAAATGATGCAGTTGAAAAAAAATCATGAAGAAAATCAAAAAATTTAATCGTTTAATAATTTACATCAAAACACACAAAACCTGCAATTATGTGATTTTCATGAAAATGATAAATTTTAGGGGTTTTGTTGTGATTTTGTGGTTCATATGGAATAGAAATGAATAAAAAATCAATTTTCAATAATTGTGATTAGTATCAACTCATAAATAATAAATATTAGAATTTTTATCTAAATAAATGAAGAAAAATAGTGAAAAAAGAGAGAAATTTAGTTTTTTGTGCTAGAAAATTAAGAAAAAATATACTTTCTGTCTATGGCGATATGACATGGCTGTAGTATGAGGAATAAGCCTCATTTCAACAGTGTCTCCATGTTAAAGTCCATTTTTACCATTTTTACAAGAAAAACACATGAAAAGACCACTCTTTACACTTATCAACGAAGCACAACCTAAACGGTAGGGGGGAAGAGGGGTTTTGATGTTGATTACTTGCTAAGAACATATGAGATTCTGATATATTTGTTTATGCATACCATATAGGACGTTTATAAATTAAGTTAAAAAGGGGTCAAGCAGCACGAGGATGGTCAGGGGATAACCCTTAGAAACGAAGCATGATGTGTAGGCTAAAATCATGGAAATAAATATTTGTTGCACTTCACAATGCTAATTTATAAATCATAAATTTTTTGAGCATGATGGCATTCACAGTTGCATTGTGCATATCACATGGTAACTCTTGGATGTATTGCAATTGGTTTCCTATGCTTATGACCCACGTTGAGTTGTGAGATACCTAAGCTATAGGTTTAGGCATTTGGGTTCCTTGGGAAACTGTTAAGTGAGGAAATATCTTCTCTCCTAGATCGTTCTAAAATAAGAGTGGAGTTTGTGATGATTGTGTTATTTGTGTTAGCGGTGCATCGAGGGGCCAATCCCCGAGATGTAGGACAACTGCAATGGGGCCATGGCATTCAGTCAAGGGGTGCCTCCTTTTGTTTGTGCTTACGATGTATTCAACATCAATCTATGGTGCATGCATATGTTGATGGAATCTTGATAGATAGTGCAATGGTGGATCTCCGCTCATCTATAAACATTATGAGTATGGATTTGTTGGAGAGGCTAGGACTACTAATTCAAAAAGGATGTCATGATGGTTTTGAAAATGATTGATGATAGCCTAAGATAATTGGAAGGAATGGTAATGCAAGTCCATGTGAAAACTGCTAATATTGAATGCATCCTTGACTTCTTTATCATTTGATTTGTTGGAAGGTCAAGCTATCAATTTTGTTTCTTGTACGTTCATGGATATTATATTCTAATTGTTTGGTGGATATCCTAGCTAGTTAGTCAATAGATTTTTGGGCATGGGTTAAAGAGAATCATGTTTAACGCATACCCTAAGCACCCATTGGATGAAAGGGTATTACCTCCCATTATAGAATGGGAGGCACTCAAGGGAACCTTAGCCACCATTGGGACCTCAAGTTCTAGTGATTCTGAAGAAAGTTCTACAAACTAAGGAGGTTTACCAAGTGTGTCTAAATGAGCCAATAGAGACAAAGGATAGGATTCATGATGCTGATATGATAGAGTTGGATCTTGAAACTCCTAATGATCCCTACCCCATTAAACTCAGCACTATGTTATCTGCTAATGAGAATGTGGATTATGTGGTAGTCCTATAGAAGTTTAGCGATATATTTGCATGGAGTTATGATAAATTGAAGGGAATCCCACCCTCTATTTTGATGTGTACACAATCCCATTGAAGGAAGGTAGTAAGCCAATGAGATAGAAGGTTAGATGTATGCCATTTGACCTAACAGAGCCTCTTTTTGAGAAATTGATGCGTTTAAGAAAGGATGGTTTGATCTTTTCCATTGAACATAGAGAATGGTGCTCATCGGTGGTAATAAGAAAGAAAAGGAATAATTAAATCCCCCTGTATATTGATTTTAAGAAGTTGAACAAGCAAACAGTGAAGGACTATTATTCTCTGCCCTTAATCAAATCGATGAGATTTTAGATCAGTTGTTGGCAGGGCGAGAGATATACTCTTTTATGGACTATTTTATAGGTTATAATAAGATGGCTATAGCTAAAGATGATAAGTTAAAAATAATGTTCACTATAATTTTGTATACTTTTGCATGCCATGTGATTGATTTTGGCCTATGTAGTAATGTTCCTAGGTCCTGGCAAAGAATGACAGACAAGACATTAATAGCTAGTAGATCCCTTGAAGAGCTAAAGGCTTTCATAGATGATTTGGGGGCAGCTACTATGACTTGTCTCATAGACAGTTGATTGTTCTATGCACATGTCTTGAGCGACGTCATGAGTATTGCATAGCGCTAAATCCTCAAAAGTGTATATTCAGGGTGCCTTATGGTTTACTACTAGGTCATGTTGTGAGTGCAGTGGGTATTTCCACAAACCCTAAAAAGGTGGTTGTTATTGTGGCCCTAAGCCCACCCACTTACCCTAGGAAAGTTCACAGTTTTGTTTCATTTATGGGACACTGTCGTTGATTCATTAATGCATTGGCTAAATCTTCATTACCCTTGACAAATATTTTATCTCATAGCCATTTTTTTAAATGGATAGAAGTGACAAAGTGGTATTTGAAGATGTTAAAATGGAATTATCCAAAGCACCAGTTTTAAAAACTCCGAAAAGGGGTGAGATTTTCTACATATTTGTGGTTGCAACAAGGCATAGTATTAGTTGTTTCTTATCCCAAATTTGGGAGGCACAACTTTATTATCCTATTACATTTGCAAGCTAGAAGTTGGAAAATTTTGAGTTTTGTTATAGCTATTTGTAGAAGGTTTGCTTGGCTATGGTATTCGCCCCACCAAGAAGTTTCAACATTATATCCTCTATGAGAAGGTGGTATTCTTTACCAAGCCAAAGGAATTGTGTTGATTACTGAATAAGCTTCAGCTCCCTAACTGCCTAGCAAAGTGTTTGATTTCTTTGTAGGAGTTCATTATGAGACTAGGAGCAAGCCAGCAAAGCTCTAGGCATTGTTGAGTATTTAGTAGATTTTGGTGAGTCTAATAAAAATGGGCTGATATTAGTGATTGCAAGGATTTATGAAAAGTCGATGCATCCTCTATTCCATCATGGTATGTGTCCATCACACATTATCTATGAAAAGGTAACCCAACAAAAACTCTTTCTAAATTCTAAGAAGAGAAATATTAAGGAGAAAGAACTTTATTTTAGAAGAATGTCATGATTTAGCATGTGGAGGCCATTTTTCTAGATGACTTACTGCCTAGAAAGCTTTACATGCTAGTCATTGGTTGCCAATGGTTTTCTAGGATACTTTTGCATATGCTAAGCATTGCAATGTACCAGAGACACAATGCTAGGGAAAATTGTAAGTGGTCGATTAATCCTATTCTTCTAACTTTGCCGTTTGAGAAGTGGGGCATTGATTTTGTTGGACATGTGCATCCTTCATCTACTATGTGAAGTGATGTATTATTGTGATGGAAAACTACTTTACAAAATGTCTGAAGCTCAAGCTACGATAAAGGACAATGCCAAGGAAATAGCTAGTTTCATTATGGAACAAATTGACGGTCATTTCGATCCACCTAAAGAATTGGTGTTTGATCGTGGGACACACTTTTTGAATAAGGTCGTTGAAGCTTTGACTAAAGCTTTGAAAATTAAAAATAATAAAACCACACCATATAATCTCCAAGCAAATGGATGAGTAGAAAGTACCAACAAGTAGCTTGTAGGGATTTTATCTAAAACTGTAACAGAGGGTAAGCGCGATTAGGACAATAAATTTCATGTGGTTGTTTGGGCTTATAATATGACATTCAAAAGAGTGGCATGCCACATCCCATTTAAGTTGATATATAGGGAAGAGTGTATCTTGCCCTTGGAAATTGAGTTACCAACTGTGAGATTTGCATTGAATCATTCCTTGGGTGAGGAGAAATCATTGCAAGAAAGGTTGACCTCCCTAGCGCATCTTGATGAGTTTCAATTTTGTAGGATTTTTTACATCAAGAGGTAGGGAAGAAAAGGATGAAAGCACTTCATGACCTTCACGCTAAAAGATATAAATTTGTGAAGGATGAGATGGTTTTATATTATGATGCATGATGCAAGTTATTCCTTAGCTAGTTGGAACCCAAATGGGATGGCCTTGATAAGATAGTTTGTATAGGGAATAATGACTCTACAACAAGGGGGTAGAGTTTAAAACTAAAGTAAACTTTAATAAGTTGAAGCCCTTTTATGTGTAGGGGCTGATGTCACACTTGGTACCTTTGTAGGTCTTCCAGGATGCAGCTTAAACTTGCAATAGGTGCAGGAATTTGAATGGGCAGAATCATTTCTTACCTTGAACATCCATATTTAAATCAATGTTACCACTAAGGTCAAGTGATCTAGTGGAGCAAGGGCTCTCAGATTACAGAGTGGTAAGACAAATCTTTCATGTGGGATATTAAGGTCTATTGCCACCATTGTCATAGGGTTCTTACCAATGTCTCTATTGCGTTTTGTACTTGTCATACATCCTCTCTCTTGACTGATTTTGACTATCATAAGTACAAGTAGATTGATCCATATGTTGTGGCCTATCAATGAAGCATGGCTCTATACTTTGTATTTTGACGGGGCTTCACGGGGGCCTACTAAGCATGCAACGGTATGGTTATTAAAGATCTTTGATGTAGAGTCATCATGAAAATGGTAGTTTGTTTAGGAATCGCTTTTACTAATAATATGGTAAAGTACAAGACCTTAATCATGGGGTTGAATATAGCCTGATGTGGTGATATCAATTGTTTATTAGTAAAAGGAAACTCGTAGTTATTGATCAATCAATTGAGTTGAACTTATCGTGTGAGGGATCCCATTCTATGGATGTATCATCGTGTAGCCTTGGATTTACTGCAAATATTTGAGACAGTGACTTGTCAGTCGGTTCTCGTTGGTGGAACCACTTTGCGAATTTGTTGGAAAATTATGTCTTTGTTGAGGATGTATTTCTTAATTGTGGTCATGAGGGGTTATTATAATTGCACGACCTTATTAGCCTAGGACTACTATGGGGACGACTTGCTAACATGTCTTCTTATGGCCGCCAATGGTCAGTATGTGTAATGAGTTAGGTTGCAATTGACCATCTTCCTATTCTTTCATGAATGCATAGGATCATTAAATGGCATATTCATAGGATACCCCTTGATATTTATGCAAGAGGCCCAGCTAATAATTTGATGCATTTAGTATAGATCCTAAGCAGCCCATCCCTTGGTTTTTTACTATATTTTAGTATGATTTTCGTGAGGGACCAAGGGTTTATCTTCGGCTATGATGGGATGTTAATTAGTGCACTTTATAGTCATGTTTTCGTTAGGCCAAGAGGGCCATTTCTTTTATAGTATATTGGTTGATTTCATAAGGCCAAAAGGGCCATGTATTTGTTTGGTGTGGGTGTGATTGATGTTTTTTTATATTAATGTTGTACCAAATAGATTCGATGGATTATGTGGAGTGAGCCTCTTATTGTGCCAAATTTTCTTATGGCCACAATGAGGTGATGTCCTTCCTTTATGAGTTCTTCCCCTTTATGCTATATATGTATACATATATGTGGGGAATTTTTGTCATTTGGGGACCTGCAATCAAGGCATGAAGTCCCAAAGTTTAGGTTATGTGTGTCAGGGAGATTCGAGTAGTTGTTTGCCTCCTGTGAAGGCATTGTCAAGAATTTAGAGATATGTTTTGAGAGTAGTCATTAGTGACTCTATCTTGCTAGCTTACTAGGCAGCTGTTTCTAGGAGCTTGTATTAGTTGTGAGGCAAGTAGAGAAGCCTGCCAAATAAAGAAAGCAAAGAAACAATAACTATATTTTAAGAACTCAAAATATGGAGGTGTGTAAAAAGGGATTCTAACCCATGAACAAAATAAAAAGAAATAAAAATAAAGAAAAATTTCAAGAGAAAATGCTCATTGCCTTATGAAGGCCTGGTAAGTTCATATGGATGAGTCCTTATCTTTCTAGGGGTGACATCTAGCTAGGAAAAACAATAAGGATGGTTGGAGAGAAAATAAAAGTGAGTGAAAGAAGAAAAGGATTTAGTATTGACTTGCAAGGGCTTGGTAGGTTCTTGGGTATTGAGACAGGACCTGAGACCATTACCCTATTTTCCTTAGATCACAATACGCTTAGCTCCATCCTTTTCACATGCCCAAGTCTAGAAGTATCAAAAAGTGATAAATTAAAATGATTTGAAAATGCAAGTCTAGGCTATAGGAGTCCTCGTCTAGTAGAAGTTCCTAGTCCAATTGTCTTAAGACAACGTGTAGGCAGGTTAGACCACCAATTAGGATGACTCCTTTATAATTCTTTTTAGCTTTCGAGCAGTTGGTTAGTGACTAGCTCTAGATCTTTGTCAGATTATACTTGATCTATCCCTTACAGATCTTCATGCCTTGATTTGGTTGTTAGAGGATAAGGTAAGAGTTGTGCTTATATTTTGTTATGTTTCTTCTTTGAAGCAGCTTGATGCTCTTTATGGTTTATTGATGTGCAGGTCAGTTGATGGATTTGATAGGATGAGTTGCCCTATCCCATGGTTGCCAATGACATTGGATTTTTGAAGCCAATTCAAAGCACAAAAGTGGCCCAGGAGAGGTGTAAAATAGCAAATTTTCATGGAAAATGAAACTGTTGCAGATCAAGAATTTGGAGTTTTCCTAGATGCATTTTGACACAAGGAACCCAATGCGAGTCTTCCTTTGCCAATCGGAGGTCATTCGACCCCCCCATTTAATCCCTGCAAGATATGGCACTGTGAAGTAGCTACCAAATCTAGGAGCCAAAAAGTATGTGACGGAGGCCAAGTTGATAGATTTTGATAACACAAAGCCAAGGATCTAGTCCATTTGCAATTTTGAGCTCATTTGGTCCTCCGTCTAGAGGCTGGAACCACTTCCAAAAAGTGTGAACATGTCAAAACTAAACCAATTAACTCCAAAAGTTAATGATTAAGCTTAAGGACTCAAAAAAAAAGTTTAAGCTTAAGGGCTTAAACAAAAATTTTTAAGGGCTTAAAGTTAATGATTAAGCTTATGGGCTTTTAAAAAAAAAAATTCAACATGGAGAAGGGGGGAGTGCAATTTTTTGATACCCCCTTGATTTGGATGATCATGGCTTTTCGAATTAGTCTGAATTGGAAAAGAGGGCAAGGATGTCCCTAATCTACATGTTGAAGGCTTCAATCTAACTGTATGAATGTGCAATATCATGAAGGGAATGAAAATCTTTGACTTTAGTCTTTTTCTCTCCTCTCTGTACCTTGTTCCTATGGCTCAATCTATGTGAGAGGGGATGAACTAAAGCGATAGATTTTCAATGTGTGATGATGCGAGAGTATTATGAAGCATAAATAAAAGGTTGGGGATAAGTTAGCTGCCATGGAAGAGTGCTAGTGGCTTCCTGAATTTGAAATACATACGGATTCATATTAAATTAAATGTGTAAGTACTCGATTTTGCTATTTTATTATGAATCTTTTGCGCATAATTTGGGAAATGGTTTCAAATGATTGAATATGATTTCTAGAACATGAAAAATCAGAATTCTAAGATGGTTCTTGTTGTTTGCGTAAGTAAAATGAAAATTGAGAAAATCCACAATGCGAAAATTGCAGGATTTTGGAAAAATTGAGGCTTTTAAGTGTTTTCATGGTTATTTTGGTATTCACATGGGGTCATATGAAGTATAATGCTAATTCTTAACTCATCCAAGCTCTACATGTTTGAAAATAAGAAAAAATAATAATAAATAATAAGATAAATAGAGAAAAATCAAGAAAAATAAAAAATAAATTTTACACATGGAAAATTTATAAAAATATATGAATATGCATGAATGTATGGTGGATCTAGGGAATGAGGTTTAGCTGAAGTTTACCCCCATTATTTATGTTATAGTGTGTATTAATTACTTTTTATATATGAGAAATACATAAAAATACACTTTACACCTACCAATGGATGCAAAACCATAAAGGGTAGGGGGAAGAGCCGTGGAAAGATGAATATCATGTGGAATGATTGAGAGAGCTTGTAGGGTACTACATTGGTGATCCCTATGCATTTTTTATGCTATGGTTATGAAAATAATGAATTGTAGCTCACAAAAGGATACAAGAATATTCTCATGAGATACTATGGTAATACCAGTAATGCCATAAAAATATAACTGAAGTAGAAGTTTAACACAATGGACATGAAAGGATGGTCCATTCAGGACTATGTGATTGAGATAAAGACTATTGCAAATTAGCGAGTGTCCATTGGGACTGAGGTAGATAATGAGGTTTTGGTGGCTGTGACTTTGAATGGTCTAGGGCCTAAATACAAGTCCTTTGATATATCAATTTCAGCTAGGGTTGAATTGCATGACTTTAATGAATTGGTATCCCTACTTATCCATGAAGAAGTAAATTTGGGATTGACTATGAGCTCCAATAGCTCTAAAAATAGAGATGCATCATTTTACTCTAATAAGAGAGATCGTGATCATCATGGCAGAGGTTATAGCCATGGGAGGGGAACCCAACAACATGCATCTCAATATAGGCAGAGTCACAGTAGAGATTTTCTGGTAGAGTGGTGGATGCTATTATGCGAGGGGGAGATCTCATCTAGGGGCAGAGGATCTTGGCATATTCAGTCTATTAATGAAAATTCTAATAAAGATAAAGATTTCCATTACTGTGGCAAGCATGGCCACATTGCAAAAGAGTGCTAGAAAAAAAGCAAGCTGATCAGAAGGGTAGATAGCAAGAACACTATGCATCTTCTAGTCATGCGGAGCTTGAGATTGATGAGAGAATGTTTGCTATGACTTATGTATGAAACAAAATAAAGAAACAAGGAAAGCCTAATGATGTCTAGTATAAAGATTCTAGTGCCTCAAATCACATGACACCACATGGTGAGTGGTTTGATGAGCTGAAAATAGCTATTAATGGCTAGGTATGTACTTGATTCTTAGCATGGCATGGCACACATAGGGATTGTTCCCTTGGTTGTGCGCCTGATGGCAAGAAAAACCCATTGCATGATGTATTGCATGTTCTATCGATCACTAAGAATCCATTATTTTTTTGTCAGATAGTTGAGTAGATTTTGAGGTACGATTCAATAGAGATGGTTGTTTCATAGAGGAAAATAGCAAAGGATGTAGATTGGTTGCTAAAGGCCAAAGACATGGTAGGATGTTTACACTAGATGCAAACATATATGAATTGAATTTTGCTATGTTTGCTCATGATCGGGCAAGTATTCAAGACATTGATATTTGGCATAGGTAGATTGGACATATAAATGTTCAAAAACGAAAAAATATGCAACATAAGGAGCTTGTTATAGGGCTACAGGCTTAAGTATGTTGATTTGGGACATGTATACTCAGCATGTTAGTTTGGAAAACAAGCCAAATTTCCATTTGCAAAGAGTACATGGAATAGCAGCAGGTTGTTACAGCTTGTGCACTCACACGTCTGGGGACCCACTTATAATGTATCACTTGGTGGGTCTAGATACTATGCAACTTTTATGGATGTCTACAGCAGGTACATATGGATATGCATCTTAAATCATAAAGATGAGGTTTTGGATAGCTTTATGGGTTTTAAATCTCATGCAAAAAAAGAGCTTAACTGTTATATCTCATGCTTACAATTTGATGGTGGTGGTGAGTACATGTCAAAGGAGTTTGAAAGACACTTAGCAAAGCATGGGATCAAGAGGAGATTGACTTGTAGCTATAATCCATATCAGAACAAAGTTGCTAAAAGGAAGAACATGGTGATTATGGAGGCAGCTAGGGCCATGTTAAATGAGAAGTACATGCCTTTATTATATTGGACTGAAGCAGTACTTACGGCTATCTATGTGATGAATAGAATACCTACTGCATGAATACATGAAAAGACACCTTATAAGCAATTGTATGGCTACAAGCTTGACATCTGACATTTGAAAGTATTTGGTAGTATTTCCTATGTCCATGTTCTAGATGAAAAATGGAAGAAACTTGACCCTAAAGAGATGAAGTGTGCTTTCCTTGGATATTCACAGGAAAGGAAGGCATACAAGTGCATTAGATATTGCTAAACTCTAATGTTATGTTTGATGAGCTAGCATCTTGATATAGGGCTAAGAAGGCTATAGCATATGATGATGATTCACAGGGCACATATGCTGAAAATGGATAGTAAAGACACTACTTCTATCATTGTACCTACTTAGGATGCATTTGGTAATGTAAGTCCTTGGACTGGAAGGCTTTGTAGCCATGGGTCTTCATCCACCACTGACATGGATATGTCAATGATGAGGGGGAGAGATAAAGGAAAAGAGAAGGTTTTTGATGATGTTATAGGTCCATTGACTTTAGGATATGACTCTAGTGAGAGTTTGGATAGTGAGTTTGGTATATTTATAGTGGTTACACCTAGAGTTAAGTAGAGATACATACTACCTCATGAGAGTACAGAATCTAGTTCGCCTCCATTGTGGAGTTCACAAAGAGAAAGGAAGCTGGTGGATAGGCTCACCTACATCAGATACATGATGAAACATTATGCATACATGACAGAGGTGCAAAAATACAAAGAGCCTACATCTTTTGCAAAAGAAATTAAGGATGAGAACTAGTGCAAGGCTATGGATGATGAATATGAGGCTTTGCTGAAAAATAGAACATGGAATTTGGTTGAGTTTCTTGAGGGGAAAATGCCTATTGGATGCAAGTGGGTCTATAAAGTAAAATGTAAGTTTGATGGCTCACTAGAGGGGTACAAAGCCAAATTGGTAGTGAACGGATATGCCCAACAATATGGATTGATTATGAGGAAACCTTTAGTCCAGTTACTAAGATGGTAATTGTATGCACTATTATTACATTGGCTGCATCCAAAGGTTGGAATCTTTATCAGATGGATTTGAGAATTTATTTCTTAAATGGTGATTTTGTAGAAGAGGTTTATATGGATCATGCTAGAGGGCTATGTGTATCTTGACTATCTATTGTATTTATGCAAATTGAACAAAGCATTGTATGTCTTAAAGCAAGCCCCACAGGCCTAGAATGCAAGGATTACTTCCTACTTGCATGCACTTGGATTTCAACTAGGTAAAGTTGATCATAGCCTATTTACCAAGAAAATAGAGACAATATATGTGATTTTGGTGCTTGATGTAGATGATTTGGTGATCATCACAAGTGATGACATATAGGGCATTGATGACATAAAAGCTATGTTGTAGAAAGAATTTCAAATTACAGACTTGGAAGAGCTAAAATTTTTCTTAGGGATTGAAGTTATGCGTACACCTCATGGGATATGGACCATATAGAAATAATTTATGCATAGAATATGTTGGAGAAGTATGGCATGTTAGAATGCAAACCCATAGATACACCACTAGAATAGAATGTAAATCTAGCTACTACTGATATAGAAAGTGTGATAGAGAATGTGACTATGTATAGATAGATGGTTGGAGTCCGATCTATATCTCACTATCACTAGACCAGACTTGAGTTATGTAGTTGGTTTGATCATCTAGTTTATACATCAGCCAAGAAAACCTCACCTAGATGTTGTGAGGAGGATTTCGAGATATGTGAAGGGTACATTGTCTTATGGGATCTTCTATGAGAATGGTAAGCATGTTGAGCTTTCAAGTTATAGTGATGTAGATTGGGGTGGCTAAATGTATGATAGGAGATTGACCAGTGGATATGCATTTGGTCTTGGATGTAGCATGGTTAGCTGGAGTAGTAAGAAACAACTGACTATGGCTCTCTCAAGTATAGAAGCAGAATACAAGGGTGCAACATTAGCTGTATGCGAGGCTACTTAGCTAGTTAAGTTGATGGATGACATTCATGTCGATAAACCAATCAAGCTATATTGTGATAGCATGATCAGTGTGCTCCTGGCAAGCAATCTAGTCTATCATGCTAGATAAAAGCACATAGAGGTCCATTACCACTTCATTAGAGAAATGGTGCTTGGAGGTAGGATAGACTTCATACATGTAAAGATTGAAGACCAAGTGGCAGATATCTTTACCAAATCACTTGGTAGAGAGTTCACTCATTTTCGATCTTTACTTAGGATATAGGCAATGACTTGAGCTTGAGGGGGAGTGTTGAGATATGCAAGTTTAGTCAATCTACCTACTACTTACTGTCATGACAATTGGGTATGTGTAGTTATCTATCATGTGTGTGCCTTCAATAGGTCAAACCATACTTAGTTAGTGGTTAGTTCCTTGGTCTCTTAGACCTAGTTCATGTATTGGTTAGCCAGTTAGTATATGTGATGAATAATATGAAGAATATCCCCGAGAGTTGTCTACTCTCTGTTGCACCTATCTCTCACTCTTACTTCTAACACTCTCGAGGGATCCAGTTTCCCACTTTTTTCATCCATTGTTGATAATGGAAGCCCATATACAAGAAAGACACACACTCTCTCTCATACCTGCTCTCTCTCAAATGTACAATGAGATAATCAAGAATAATAATTCATAACCCCTATTTGGTTGTGGATACCCCTCCCAAGAGGTATGTTTGATATGAAAGGTCACTAGAGCCACTACGATGTCTCTTTGTAGCTCATCAGTGTCACTATCACTTCAGTCTTTACTTCAAGTCTTCAACAGCTACTTATTCAAATTCTTCAAGCTATTTTGAACTTATATTCATCTCTTCCCAAAGTTGGAAAACTTTCCAAGCTATACATTCATCCCATATCACACGTATAGAGGCATAGATAACAAAACATAACAGAGATAGAGGCTCCATGACACAGAGGGTTTACAA
This sequence comes from Lygodium microphyllum, assembly GCF_053477565.2. NCBI lineage: Eukaryota > Viridiplantae > Streptophyta > Polypodiopsida > Schizaeales > Lygodiaceae > Lygodium > Lygodium microphyllum. Next base: position 120,489,719 of record NC_141149.1, on the reverse strand, counting down.
TACCATATAAAAGGTCATTAGAAAGCCTTGAGCTTAACTCAAATCACTCAAAACCATCAATAATCAATCAACAAGCTTCCAAAAAATCTCAATTTTCATCAATCATTATTCCAACCCCTCATATAGAAGAAAAATAGAGCAAAATAGAAGGTGAACAGACTCAATCAGATGTTATTCAGCACTAACAGGACATCAATAGAACATGACAGAACATCATATCTCCATTATAAAACATCACGATCTTCCAAAAACTAATCAACCTCATCCAAAACACTCTCAAAAACTTCCAAAAAAAACTAATCATCATTAAAAATCCATCAAAAATCAACCATTTGGTCCACAAAACAACAAAAATCAACCAAAAAAGCAAGTCATCTCAACCCTCAACATATCCCCATAGTTAATCATAGGGAGCATCCTCGTGACCTAAAAAAGAGAGAATAAAAGTTCAAAACCTAGCTCATCTTGATCTTCTTTAGCTTCTTCAAAAACACCATCCAAACACGACCCCAACTCATAACCTACATCTAATAAAGAATTGGAACGAAAGAAAAACACCTTTAGCATTACCACAACTTTGAAAGACAAAAACGTAACAAATTGTTAAAGGATATAAGAGGTTCCACATCTTTTCATCTTGAGCTATCCGTTCAATATCATCATCACCATGAATCTTCAAAAAGATATCTTCTTGAACAGTGTTGAATCTCCAACCACCACAAACCCATCATAAAACAAAAGAACCAACACAAACATACACACTTAACACAAAAAACCATCTAAATGGCACCTCCAAAAGAGATTTTATTATGAATCATAAAAATTTACATTAATGGGTATCATTGAAGATGATCCCTCTTGAAGTCTTGGTGATTACGGAAGTGATCCATCGACAAAGATCTGTCTATAAAAGTCTTGGGAGGATTTTGGAAAAATTGCAAACAAGTGTCAATAGCCCTTGCCAATGAGAAAATTCTCCATCCTAAACTTCCAAATAGCATAGTTATTGTTGTCTAATTTCTCATCCACTATTTGAGCTATGTTATTAGTCCTTTCAGCATTTGCCATCTCTACAACTCTATATATTCAATGCAATCTGAATTAGATAGTGTTGAATTCTTGGAGACCAAGTACAATTTGCACAAGACAATTTCAACCATTTACAAATCACAATCTACATTTCCAACAACAATTCTCTATGAAAAACTGAAGCAATTTTGGGCCACAAACATCCTCAAATCACATTAGACATGTTTCATGACTCGTAGGAAACAATACATGATCAAATAGGCATAAATGCTTGCTCAGTTTTCCATAACTATAATAGACAGTTTGTAGCTAGTTCAATGTTGTAACCAACGATAAGTTCTCTATGTAATTTGAAGTATTTCTAGCTCAAAATAGCCTCAAATCATCTCTGAAATGTACCATAACCTTCAGGGTTCAATGCCAATAGTGGTGTATGTGACCAATAACAATGCCAGACAAGCTTCTTACAAGCTATAAACAACCACCCACTGTATGACCAACAGTGAATTTAGTCTAGATTTAAAATATTTCTAGCCCACAACATCCATATCACACCCCCAATACATATGGAAAAGATCTAGGCTTTTGCTAGTACCAAACAAGCATCACAATGCATCAATCTTCAAGTGTTAAATGTCATACATTCAATGTTAGATTTCAACCTACTCTTGCTTTCCAAATTTGATATTTAAAATCTTCAAGACCATCCCCAAATGCATGAGATTAAAGGCATATACATTGCCAATTGTTAGTAGCAAAGGAGTTCAATATAGCTCTTAATGAGCTACAACCAAGTAGATGTATGCTATCCCGTTCTTGTCTATCTAGAAACAAGTGCAACTTGTTCTATCCGCATTTTTTATGCTACTCCACTTGTTGAGGTCAATGCTTATTGTCAAGAGCTCCAATGCTTGCCAAGAACCCTTGCAAACAAGCTTCAATAGGCTCTGATCACACTATTTGGTAGGTAGACCACAAAAACATATCTAGATCTTGAGCTATGGCTACCAACATTCCAAGACAGCTCTTTACTCCTGCAGAGCATTCATAGGTCTCTTCATTATAGCTCCTACAACCCCAATGCCAAGCTTCTAGGCTCCACACACTTTGTAGGTTCATGAGGTTTCATGGCTCTGATACCATGTTAGAAGAAAGAGAGAGATAGGGGCAATAGAGAGCAAACAACTCTCAGTGAGATTCTTCATATTATTCATCACACATACTAACTGAGTGACTCCATATGTGAACTAGGTCTAAGTGACCAAAGGAACTAACCACTCATTAACTATGGTTAAGTCAAGTACCAACTTATTAAAGGCACACACATGATAGACATCTAAACACACCCAACTGTCATGTCAATAGATAGTAGGTAGATTGATTGAGCTTGTGTATCATCTCAACATAGAGTCCAACAAAGATGATGGATCAACCATTGACATTGAATTTTTTATTCCAAATGGGTTGATGGAAAAAGCCTTGGTGAACAAGTATTGGAGATTATTTAATATCATGAACATCTAATTTTGATGGGGACTGTGGATACTGATCATTTTAGATTTCCAATTGGACATAGGAAGGTATGTTTGTTTGAGTTTATCTATGATCTTCTATGTTTTGATCCATGGATAAGAGTCTTAAATTTTTTGTAGTTGAAAAAGAGAATAGAAAAATCTTTCATGTTATCTACAACTTTGAATGGAGTTAAGATCCATGTATAATTTTATAATGGAATGAAAAAAAAGAATGATATATCGTACATATTCATTATATTGGTTTTGCTTTGGTTGTAAATCTTTCTCTTCTCTAGATTTTAATTTTTTAATGCTCATGTTTTAAATATTTTACTTTTTCTAAAATTTTTGATAGTTTTATCTTTGACCCTATATGTATAAGTTCACTGGGCTCTCATTCTCACATTTCATAGCTTGCTTCTTGCCTCTCTCTCACCCAAGCATTCTTACACTAAATCCCTTCTCATCTATTGTGTGTAAGCATGGACTCCCAAGTAAGCAACTTCATGGCTCTATTGGAGAAGACAAAATTCAGAGGTTGTAAAAATCTCTTTTAAATTGTCAACCCTCCCATTTCTTACTACGACATAGTGCTTTGGCATGGGTCAATTCTCAAAGGACCCACCGAATATATGAACACCCATTTTCATGAGTTCTTTGTATCATTGGAGAGATTGTTGAGATGTTCACAATCACACCTACTTCAATCTCTCTGGAAGGAGCAACGAGGGCTCAAGACAAGAATCCCATATGCACAGTAGGAGAAGTGCTACCATCTAGTTTCCTATAAAGCATTGTACTTGCTCTCTTTTCTAATGCAATGTCATAGTACTTTTGTCCTTCAGTAAAGTCTCTATGTCATTGTCTATACACAAGCTTCCATCTTGGAACCTAATTCACTTGTGTAATAGTCAGTCATGTCAGTTCTCTTCATGAACTCACTCTTTCTCTTCCAACCTCCATAGCTTCCGCATCTGCCATGCTCTAGATCCCGCATATTTTTAACATGGTGTCACAGCTCAATTGAGCATGGCCTTAGCTCGGCCCAACTCTTCTCTCTGCTCTTCTAGCTTCTCCTAACCTCAGGTCAACTCATGGTTCCAATTTTCACTCTACCTTCACTGAAGCTTCAATGGCTGCCATAGCCAAACAGGACCTTGCTCACTTAGAGGAGTTGGATCTCTCCATCCAAGCAATATCTCCTTTTGCTTTCTTCTAGACCATCATCCTCTAGGTCAAATGCTCCTCCCTGGCCCATCAAAGCTCAACACTGCTTATCGTAGAGCCTGGCATTGCATTTGCAACGATTTGCTGCCTAGAATGCACCTATTGTCGTTCGTACTTCTGATGCTGCGCTTACAATCCGCAAAGTTGACAACCACCATAGGGCATTGATAGCCCATCAAGTTATCTTCATTTCCATATAGAAATTTTTAAAAATGATCAAGTATAGCTCCTGCAATGTGAGAAAAACCAGGCTTCCCCCAGAAACCCTAACTGTGACTCCATAGCCATTTTCACCTAAGCTAAAAAATCTCATCATTTTCTCTCTCCTACCACCTGGAACAACCCATTGCCACTCTGATCTACTGTCCCAGCATCAAATCAAAAAGGGAAAGGACCTAGAAAGATTGAAGAAGGATCGACGACCCGGAACTAAGAAGATTCAAGTTCGACATCAACGTAGACATAGTCTTTACATAGTGTGTTTTCACACTGTCATTACTTGTGTCTCTTGACACACTGTAATGCTCTTCCATTGATAAAATCTAAGATTTTTGGAGTTGATTTGCTATTGTCCCTACAAATCCAACATGGGAAAAGACTCTCCAATAGCTCGCTTCAAAGGAGTCAGGTTTCACACTTGGCAAACTCACATCAAACTCATCCTGATGAAGAAGGGCCTCTGGGCCATTACCACTAGAAAAGAAAAGAAGCCTCATGATGTGGACCTTGCAGTCACTTGGAAAAAGAATGGTGAAATAAGGCTCAGGCCATTATCAGACTGGAGCTAGACAACAACTATATCCACAATGTGGATAACTGTGATACTTCACAGGATACATGGAAGAGACATGACACTTTGTTTGGTGCACAGTCTAAGTCATCAAAGTATGGTCTCTTGATTGAAATTTTCAGGCTTGAAATAAAGTCCAACACATCACTTGCCACACATCTAAATTACATGGAAGGACTTCTAACCCAGTTTTCAAGAATCAACATTGAAATGGAAGAAGATGTTTTCATTGGTGTTCTGCTCAAAAGTTTACCTCCTGAATATAATAATGTATCAACAACTCTAATCAATATGCCAAACCCTGAGCTTGTTGAATTCCAAGCATCACTGTTAGAGGAGGAAAAGAAGCTAAAAACTAAGGAAGAACCAAGCACCTCTAGAGATGAACAAGCATTATATGTTGGCAACAGATACAAAGGCAAGAAGGATCATCTTTTCTGTGACTTCGACAAAAGGACCGGGCACACCGAGAAGTTCTACCATGCCAGAAAGAGGTCCCAAAAGGCCTATCTAGTTGTTGTTAAAGAAGAAGAAGAACATGGAGCAAAAGAAGAAGAAGAAGAAGAAGACCACTAGGAGAAGGACAAACCTCATCAGTCCTTCTATTCAGATAGACTTTTTTAGCCTTGTATTGCCTAGCCCTAATGCTTCGGACATAAACTTGTAAAATCCTCATGTAGCCTTGTACTATAACCTTTGTACACTTTGTGAGGCTCCTGTTACAGCCTCTGGATGTCCACCATGTTTGTGGTACCCACACTTAGCCTTTTCTGTGCGACACCCTCTGGTGTTTTTCCATGTTTATGGTGTGCCCACACTTTACAGGTGTTGCTTTCACTAAAGCCTCTATATGGTTTCTACTTCTGGTTGTGATTAAGGAGGGGTGTTGAGATGTTTGCAATCAGTCCTACTTCAGTCTCTTTGGAAGGAGTAGTGAGGGCTCATGACAAGAAACCCATATGCACACATTAGGAGAAGTGCTACCATCCAGTTTCCTATAAAGCATTGTACTTGCTCGCTTTTCTAATGCAATGTCATAGTACTTTTGTCCTTCAATAAAGTCTCTATGTCATTGTCAGTCTCTATACACAAGATTGTGTTTATGCGTCCAAGCTTCCATCTTGGAACCTAATTCACTTGTGTAACAATCAATCATGCCAGTGTCTCCATGAACTCACTCTTTCTCTTCCAACCTCCGTAGCTTCCGCATCTGCCATGCTCTAGATCTCGCATATTTTTAACAGAGATCCCAAGAGGATTGGGTTCCCATTAATCTTTTGAAGTACATCAATGTAGATGACACCTTCAAAAAGTGCCTTGCTAGGTTTGTGAAGATCCTTACCCCATACCTTTTATAGAAATATTACTAGCCAAGAGGCTAAGGCACTTGGGATTGTGCTATTTGGTGATAAATTCTTCTCCTAGAATACCACATTTTTCATTCTACTAAATGAGAAAGATGATCCCCCTGTTGTGCAAATCAACATGGGTAAAATCAGTGGGTTGTTAAAAGATGCGAAGGATCCTAAGCCCAATGAAGAGCACCCTCCCACATCATAAAATAGAACCACGAGCTAGCCAAGTAGAGGCTACAAATAGCTTGCTGACCAAGAAAACCTACAAGAAAAGTCTCCTTCTCACCAAGAACCATGTCCTCAAAACACACAAGAAAAATGACACACAAGAGATTGAGAAATGCTTCCATCCTCACTCTCTTCCTCTTTCTCACTCTCCATGAGATCTTGCAAAGGAGGACAAGAGAGAAAGAAAAAAGAATGAGAAATGAGAGTTATGCCAAATGAGAGAGAGAGAAATGAACCGTAAGGTGAGAAGATAAAGGAATAGAGAGGGTGTAACCACCTCAACCTACCACCTCCTCAAATCCCATGGCTGCAACCACCTCTGTTTCCTTTCTTAAATTATAAAATCAAGTTGCATACATTGGCTAAGTTCTAGAAGATCCTTCATTTTTGAAATGGGACAAAAGATGTTTGACCATCCGTTTTCCTTTCACACCTCAAATTGTAATCCTTTAGACCCACACTTTTACATTGCTTCATATTTGATTTTTTCCAAGAGTTACAAAAGCAAAATTTCATTTTTACAAAACATGCTTTCATGTTGACCACATTTTGGTGCCTTTATTTGCACAAATTTTGTGGTTATCACCGAACACACTCCCTAGAGCATAGGAAGAATAGGCCACGACCAAAGAGCTTGCCATTGTGGTTGCCCCCTTGAGGACTCATGTGCCAAGGCCACTAGTAGTGGTAGTGGTGGAGAGGGAGTCTCTTAGGGATGCACCCTTGTAAGAGTGTCTCAAGCCCATGTCTAAGCCCACTCTAATGTCCCATGAGGAGGTGTATGAGAGAGAGGATGCAGACACAAAGGTGTCCCACATGGCTAAGGTTTTTGCCGGCCTCACAGAGTTTGTCTTCCTCCATGATGTGGATAATATGTTTGGTTTGCGGGAGGATAAGGCACACTCCATGCTTGTGATAGCATGTGACTTCCCTTTGGACACCATACCGTACTTGGTGGTTCCTATCCGTCTCCCAAGCTTAAAGAGATCAAGGGTGCAGTTGATGCCCTTGTGGCTCAATTAACACCATTAAGTAAGCCTCTATCAACATTGAAGAATTCAAGGCCATCCATGCTAGGGTGGATGGCATGAGATACTCCACACCTACACCTAAGGTGTCGGCCCCTAGCAATCAATGAAGAAAAATCTTGCTTGGACATAACAAAGCAGGTTGAGGCTAATGAAGCACAAGAGGTAAATTTAATAGTTCATGTGTATCTTTATTTAGTTTAGTATATTATTTGATGAATTTTCTTATGGTTCCACATTGTGCTAGATATTAATGAGTTCACTAGTAGACAGGGTGGCCAAGGGGATTTTGGAAGAGATGCCAACCTAGCTTAGTACATAGGGCACATTCTGCTTGTTATATTATTGTGGTGTATGCTAATTTCACCCTTATAGCTCTCTCCTAGCTTAGCATCCTCAAAGTGCTTTCGAAGGTGTTCTATGTCTTGAGCATTAGTGCAAATGCAAACAAGACCATCCTTATGGAGAAGGAGTTGGTGAGACGTGTTTGGCACATACTTACATGGGAGGATGGTTAGCTCAATCACATTGGGGAGTGCATTCAAGCCTCCAAAAGTGGAGATAATGGATGGTGTGGTGGAGGGATGATTGTGTGTTGCTAAGAGACACCATAAACAAGTGGTTGAAGCTATCAAAAAGTTGCCTCTTTAGAGCAACTAGTATATTAAAACTTATTGCCTTGTACTTCTTGTGGTTATACACTAGTGCACAGTTCAAAAGCTACTCATGGTAAAAACAAGCTATATGCACCTAGCCATTTACAACTATGAGGACTCTACTCCATTCCTCTCTAATCCTTCTAGCTAATGGCATATCTCTATGCATGAGAGTCACATGCTTTCGCGCAGAGCTGTTGTCGAGTACCTTGTTGTCCCGACTTTGATTATTTTATTCCCATAAATGAGGAAACTCACAAAATTAATTAAAAATTTAGTAAATTTTATAAAAATAAAAAAATAATTAAAATTCCTAAAATTAAAAATTAAAAAAATCCAAAAAATTCTTGAAATTTAAACACAATTTTCTTCATGTTTATAACCATTCCAAACATATATAAATTTAATAATAAAGTTAAAAATAAAAAATAAATTAGAAAAATTCTTAAAAAAAGATTAAAAATCTTGAAATTGTTTTGAAAAATTGGTATAATTTCCAACAATTGATAATGCCATTAAAAATAGCAAAATATAAATAAATCTCATTAAACCATAAAATTTCATTAAAAATAGAAAATCCTTAAAAATTACTAATAATTAGCAAAAAATCCCAAGAAATTTCTATAAATTCGAGAAATTTTCCTATTTCATTATGGTTAGTTGACATGAGCTGAAACCTTCAAAACACATTGCAAGAATATTATTTTCATAAGAAATTATTTCTTAAATGATTGCATTTATAACAAAAATATTTTAACACTTTGAAAAATAGTTCAAAAATTCTTGAAAATTATGGAAAATCAAGTGGATCCTTTTGTTTTATCCTAACCACACTTTCGTTGATTCAAACAATTGAACAATTTTCAACTTTCATACTAATATGTCAGCATTAACCACATTAATTAAAATGTTTAAAAAATCAATTATACAAATTCCAAATCTTAAAGAAAATAATAAAGCAACCACAGAAACAACCAAACCCAATTTAAGCCTACCATAAATCCATCGTTGAGAATCTAATCACCATATTAAATGCATGTTGAAAATTTCTATATGATGATTCATTTTTAGCTTATGTCCTCAACTTTCTAGCCAGTCGGGCCTACTTGTTGGCTTTCGTTGTGATTGCATTCAGTCACTGCTTGCATCACATTAGTGCTAAGGGCTCCATTTTAGGTGTAAGCATGCTGATTTTCATGAAGGAAATTAAATTTTTGATTTTTAGTCTTTCTCTCTCCTCTCTCCTCTTGCTGCTTATTCACACGCGTGATTCTATGAGAGAATGGGGTGGAGTTTCATGCAAGATGTAGATGAAATGATGGTGCTGGATCAAAGAAGATCATAGATTAGATTGTGAGAGAGTGTCAGCGGCCAAGAATGAGTATCAACGGCCTCCCAACCATGAAATACACGCCTCCAAAACTGTGTTTTTATACATAAGTAGTGGATTTCTTGGTTTTATGAGAGATGTTGAAATTGTTTGTAAATGGTTGCCTTTGGATGTAAATACTGAATTTTATAAAAAATCTTGAAGAAAACCACAAAATTTAGTCATATAATGATTTATACCAAAACATGCAAAACTCGTAATTATGTGGTTTTCATAGAAATAATAAACTTTGGGAGTTTGTTGTGATTTTCGAGTTCATAGGGATTAGAAATGAATATAAAATCAATTGTATGGTTGTGATTAGTATCAATTCATAAATAAAAAACTTGAGAATTTTTATCTAAACAAATGAATTAAAATAGTGAAAAAATAAAAAAAATTAAGAAAAAATATGCTTTATGTTCATGGATGTATGACATGACTGGAACATGAGGGATAAGCCTCAATTCAACCTTTTCTCTATGTTAAAGTATAGTTTTTACCACTTTTACAAGAAAAACACATGAAAAAACTGCTTTCTATACCTATCAACGATACATAAGCTAACCAGTAGGGAGAAGGAGGGGATTTGGGAGTGATTATTTGCTGATAACATTTGAAATTTTGATATATTTTCTTGTGCATACCATATAAGACATTTATAATTTAAGTTTAAGAAAGTTGAGCAGCATGAGAAGGTTCGGTGTTGACCTTTGCAACACAGTATTATGTGTAGGCTGAAATCATTGAAAGAAATGTCTTTGCACTTCACAATGCCGATTTCTAAAACATAAAATGATTGAGCACTAGGGCTCATACACAATGTGCATATCACATGGTGTCATTACTGGATGCATTGCAATTGTTTTCTTATATATATGGCCTACATGGAGTGTGTGAGATGCCTAATAATCTGTAGGTTTAGATGATCGGTTTCCTTGGGAAAGTGTTGAGTGAGGAAATATCTTATCTCCTAGAATGTTTGAAAATAAGAGGTTGGGTGTTGACCTTAGGAACATAGCATTACGTGTAGGTTGAAATCATTGAAAGAAATGCATTTGCACTTCACAATGTTGATTTCTAAAACATAAAATGATTGAGCACTAGGATTCATAGACAATTGCATTGTGCATATCACATGGTGTCATTACTGGATGCATTGCAATTGTTTTCTTATACATATGGCCTACGTGGAGTGTGTGAGATGCCTAAGCTGTAGGTTTAGACGATCGGTTTCCTTGGGAAAGTGTTGAGTGAGGAAATATCTTATCTCCTAAAATGTTTGAAAATAAGAGGGGAGTTTGTGATGTATGCATTATTTATGTTAGTGGTGCATCGAGGGGCCAATCCCCGAGGTGTAGGAGAGCCACAATGGGGCCATGATATTCAACCGAGGGGTGCCTCCTTCTATTTGTGTTATGAGGTGTTTGACATCGATATATGTGAGGCACTCCCTCTGAGGAGTGTGGGGAAGGCTTAGCCATTGGATTACAACCCAAAACAAACACAAAATTTACGAAAGAGGTTAGGACAGTGTGTTCCTTAGACGCTTCTAGCCACGAGGCCAAGGGTGTGTGTTCTTTGAGTGTAGAGAGGTCCGGCTAGCGCTTAGAGCCAATATCACTTTGGTCATCAGCATGATGCTTAATCTAAGGAATCCCCGTAACCCAAAAGATAATTTGTCCATCCTAAATGATTTAGTGGGATCTTTGGTTATCATGTGGTCAACTATTTTATGCTTTGCCTCCGAAAGTGACACCATGCTTGAGTTTGAGCCACTATGGGAAAGTATCCATGGAGTGACATTTGAGATTAATAGGCCATGGGAGTTAGAGAAAACATTAGAGAGAAAAAGTGAGGCTAAGAGGGCACAGTCATCCACTAAGAATGATGACTCTTTAGATGAAAAGAATGTGATAACAATGGTTAATATGCACACAATAATACATGACTCCGATCTATGAAAATACATATGATGCTAGTGCCTGGCATAGTTGGGTACCATAGTGCAACTGCTAAGATCCATAAAGCATTGGATGATGTCTATGTGTGTGGAAGACCATTGTTAGCAAGAAAGGTTCTAGTGGGACATATCCTAGGTTCTAGCAAAGTGGTGGTAGATGAAAATAGCCTTGCTAAAGTACCACTGGTCAGTGATGGGGTAGATTCCCTATTGTGTCATGTTGGACTCCCTAAACCACTTTGTGAGTTGGTAGAAAGGGAAGCCCAAGGAACTAGTGACTCTTCTCAACCGATAAAGGTGGAAATGGAAGAGATTAGATCCTTGACATGTGGGTATAAAGTCAAGATGAATATGAAGATTTTGATGACCCTGTCCTGATCCCAAATAAGAGAACTAAATGTCCTTCTCCTTATAGGGATCTCCTAGTGTTACATGGGCTACTAGATGAGGATTTGATGCTGCATTTGAAAGAGTATGGCCTGACTTGCCTTGCTAGTGGGTTTGAGGATCTCCATTAGATGCTTGTGTTCTTGAGTACCCTAAAGGGAGAGGCCATAAAATGGTATTGGAGCCTCCCAAGAGGGTCAATCAAATCCTTCAAGGGGTTATGTGATACATTTTTAGATGAATATGAAAAGAAAGCTCCCATGACTCAGGTCTTGGGATAATTTACATAGACTTGGCAAGAGTTGTATACCTCCGTCAAAGAGTACATGAGAGCCTTTGATGACATTTTTAAGATTTGGCCAAGGAAAGTCAATCAACTACTAGAAGATATGCTTGGTGAACTCTTTGTCAGTAGCTTGGAATCAAATATGCAGTTCCAAGTTAGGATGAGAAACCCTAAGTCACTAAAGGAGGCAAAGGTTCAAGCAGAAGATTATGATAGATGTATTCAGAGATGTTGGGAGAGAGCTATTGGAGTTTTCCCTGCACTCTTAAAATCCATAAGTATTGGCAGCATTTATTGAATGTTAGTCATGTTGGAGGTGCAAATGACAGGTATACTAGGGCGAATCCTGGAATTAATTATAAAGACCTTGAGGCCCAGGAACCCTGGCATCCTAGTGTAGCCAATCCCATGATCCAAAGCCATGAGCTAGATAGAAATGGGTGCAAACCTAATAGGGGAAGGGAAGTGGTTAAGCAACCCATCAATGGCCTAATTTTGAAACAAAATCATGTCAATGAGATGATGCCCCACCACGTAGCTGATATATGCTACCATATGGGGGTTGTCTCGACCATTGAGAACCAAGGTAATATGGAACGTGGGATTTACAATGGTAAAGATCTACCTAGAGTTGAATCTAGTAGGAGGATTTGCTTGAAGGAAAGTCATATGCAGCAAGTGAGCTGAGATGGATCGGTCATCTCATGAAAGAATATCAAAATAGTAGGAGTGATGACAGCTAATCAAGCCATGCAAAGATTAGAAAGAGACGGGTTTGGAGGCCCAAAATCTCTAAAAGTGTGGCTAGTGTGTTGGATCACAAGCAAAGAGTCCTAGCTGGATATACTATGGTTAATTCCCAAGTGGATAGACTAGAGGCCATAACAATATATCTAGCAATGTGCACCATTCTGGGATGCATCATTGTGATGGGCCTAGGATTGAATCCCTACCTAATTTGGGTAGTAACAATGATACATTCAAAAATCCAAATAGGAAAGGGTCACATGAGCCAAAATCCTTGGATCTCTCTATAGGAGAGGCCTTTGGAAAGCTAGAACAAACAGTCTATTTGAAAGGTAAGACATCCAAGCCCAAGGAGGTCATTCGTTCAACTAATAGCACACAAAGAGGAATAGCACATACTAAGGTTATATCAGTAGTTAGGCTTGGAATTGTGACTTTGGTTTAGCTTGGTTAGTTTAACAAGATACAATTTACATGTCAAGTAGACCATATTTGGTTATAATAAAATGATTTATGTTAGGCCAAGAGGGCCAGTTTGTTGGTTGTGAAATGTTGTATCTCTTTAGGCCAAGAGAGCCATACGTCTATTTGGTGCAGGTACGTTTAATGGCTTTCTGTTTTAGTGATTGCATCACATAGGTTGGACAAAGTGCTTGGAGGGAGCCTTCGCTGCGCAAGAGCTTCTTATGGCCATTCTAGGAGATATCGTTGCCTTTCCGAGTATTTCCCTTAAGCTGATAATGTTATATGTGTATGTGGGGGTTATTTTCTTTCCATTTGTGGGGACCAACAATCAAGGCATGAAGTCCTAGGGTTTGGTTAGGTATATCTGGGGGAGATTTGAGTAGTCATCTATCTCCTCTTAGGACATTGTCAAGCATTAAAGACCTATGATAGAGGGTAGTCCTTGTGACCTTGTCCTTCTTGCTTGCTAGGCAGCTGTCCTAGGAGTCCCTGTTAGTGTAAGGCAGTTAGAGAAGCTTGAAAAAATAACAAAGAAGAGCAAGTTTTGAATATATCTAAAGAAATAAAAATTACATAGGTGTGTGAAAAGGGGTTATAACCCCTCAATTTGAAAAGAAAAAGGAACAAAAAGGAAGAAAATTCCTATAACCAGTTGATTATCACGTTGTGGAGGCTTAGTAGGTTTTTGGGGACAAGTCAGATGCCTTGTCTTCCTAGGGGTGATAACTAGCCGAAAAAAAAAGAATAAGGAAGGCTAGAGTGAAAATAAAAGTGAGCGAAATAGAAAAGGATTACATGTCACCTCGCAAGATCTTGGTAGGTTCTTAGGTACCGAGTCGGGACCTAAGGCCGATGCCCTATTCTCCTTGGGTCACTCTATGCTCAGATTCCTCTTTTATGCTACCTCCTAAGCAAAAAATTCCAAACTATTTTATAAGCTAAGGCAAGGAGTATTAATCAATCTAATAAACTTTTGATAAGCAAGGATACAAAAGTACTTGATAAGGAAAAGCCAATGTGCACATATGACTTTGACTCCTTAAAACAATGCTGCAGTCACAATTTTATTTTCTGAGGAAATACTTCTCATCTCGGTGGTCTTGATAGGCATTGTAAGAATTCAGTAACTCTAAATGATTCTGAGGGTGGTGAGACCAACATTACTTTATAATACTTTGACATAGGTGGATGTATGCAATGGTGTATGTTTTGTGATGATTTTGTAAGTTATCAAATGCTCTTAGAGAAAAAATATTATTTTTACAAAAAAGGAATTAAAAATCAAGAAAAAAGGTGGTCGATGCAGAGCGTATTAGAGAGGGGGATGTGATCTTGAAGGGCTTTTTTTTCTAGTGGTGGGCGGATTGGAGAGAGAGAGAGAGAGTTGTTGCTAGTGTGATTCTTGTCAAGTAGAATTGGGAGGAGAGATGGAGGAAATTCTATAATGCATTGTTAGCCATTGCCTACTAAGAGAGAGAGAAAGATTACAGAATCCAGATGATGATGATGAGACTAACTCCTCCAGTGCTCTCGCCAACCCCATCAATAATTACAATTAATAATTGTCGTGATCATGATCATGGGCAATAGCAATTAGCATCTCATAATCCATCAACTATATCCTCCTCCTCCCAATTATTTTCATCACCATCTTCCTTGCAAGGAAGATGAGGAGAGGGGGCATCTGGGAGAAAGATCTCAAGAAGAGGAGGCGCCTTCTTGCTGGGTGCATTGGAGAAGAGAGAGAGATAAGAGGCTTCCAGAGCACACTCAAAGCCAGGAGATTGATAAAAAATTTAATTAAGAAGAGCAAGAGGAGAGAATTGAAGTGAATGCCTTTTCATTGAAGATCATCACCATGCCTTTCTCCTAAACATCAAACTGGAGCTTCAATGTACCCACCCGATTTGAAGTGATAGGGCAGGAGAAGACTTTTTTGCCTTTCAATTGCTCTATTCGGTCAGTGATTTCATGGAATTATGAGGGAGATCTTGAACTATTCTCTATCCCTCTCTTAGTCTTTGACATGAACTCCATGGAAGCTAGGCTCTTAAGTTTAAAATTAACCAAGATTAAATCTTAAGAGAGTTCTAAGTGCCCGTTCATATGGCAACAATGCAATTTGCAAAGGAAAACTCGAGGAAGTGGGAAATGGTGAGGTTGCTATTCCAAATGACTAGGTAGACTTCTTCTTGGCTGGACTAGAAAGGACATGACTTCTAAAGATGCAACTACGACTCATGTTTTAAGAAGTAAGTGTCTTATCTCATTTAAGAAAAATAAATGGTATAACATGAGTAATTTCTTAGTTTAGAATTTTTATAAAATATCTTAAGACTTGATTTTCTATATTTAATGGCTTTTTGCATTTATGAAGGTTTGATTCTATTTAAAAAAAAAACTAAAAATACTTTAAAATGGCATAGATGAATTTTTGTAAAATCTCTAGTTGAATAAATATGAGATATAATATTTGTCCCATGAAGTCTATACTGCTAAGAGTTTATTGAAAATTTTCATAATATTTGGAGATTATTTAACATGTTGAAAAATTCAAAAATAGTTTTTTAAAGTAAAAATTAAAGTTTTCATTTGAAAATTTTATATTTTGCATCAATAAAAATTATGGTATTTTCATGGAAAACTGAAAGTCTAATTTTTGAAAGTGAAAAAAGTAATTTAATGTTATTTTTGTTAAAGAAAATATCCATATAAACATGGTGTTTTTTATTTGACACAATTAAGAGTATACGTGGTGTGCTAATCTATGACATGGGGAGCAAAAAAGAGAAATGTAAGGGTGTTTTATGATAGTTGCTAAGTTAGAAAATAACTACAATGCTTAAATGAAATTATAAACTACATAAAATTAACAATTTAATTATATGGTGGCATGAGGGGAAGTCTCAACATCTATATTAAACTTTTACATAGTATTCATTAAAAAAAATGCTTAGATGATCCTTAAGATAAAGAGTGGAGAGATATGGGGTTTAAAATAAACAATGTATGTGTACATGTAAGGGTGCAGAGAGAACTTGTTTTTATCATGATTGATGTTTAGTAATTGAGGAGGAAAGAAAGGATGTTACTCTCAAAATATAAAAATGAAATAATGATCCAAACATTTTAAAAAAATGGCGATTTGCAATATGGAGAGGGGAGATGTAAAAAGGGAAATTAAAGTTTATGGGTTTGTGGAACATTAGATGATTTGTTTTGAATGTTTGCTATTGATTAAGTTTGAAAAAAAAATTATATAAAGGTAGAGAAGAAACAACCTAAAAGGAATTTAAATGGAGATGTGTAAATAGATCCATTGGATCTATACCTTGAAACCAATATTTTTAAAGTCAAACACAAAACTTCCTGGATAAACAACCACTAGTATGGCAGGAGCAATTTATAAGGAGCTGCCCCTGAAAGATGGGGAGAAGCCATAGTTTTCCTAGGCTTAGCATCCTAGTGCCCATAATAGAGACCTAGCCGTGAAGATTTAAGAGAAGAAGTGCAAGACTAAGCAAGCTTATTGAGTTCTAGACATTAGATTAGTTGGACTACTACGAATGAGTGTCGTAACTATCAAGGAAGGCTAGATAAATCATAGGAATTAGTTACCAATATCACCTATCCGGTGCAACAACTCTTAGGAGTTGGATTGGCAACCTGGTTAAAAGTTACTTGGTCTTTGGCTGGTCAATATCAATATTTTTTCCCCTCTTAGGCCTCTTATCCCAATGCTTGATGTGGTTTCTCAGTCTAATTAAATAACCTCCTTTTACATTGCTATGGTGCTAGTTGCAATTGACGAAAATCATAATTATCAACAATTGGATGATAATGCTATCTTCCAATAGGGTGGCCAAACTAGACTACTTTAAGAGTTTAAGTTCCTATGTGTCCCAAATCTCTTGGTAGATTAGTCTAAGTAACCTTATGCTATTAGAAGGTATGACTTATAGAAATAATTAGGTTAATGTGATAACATTTATACTTGACTTGCGATTGGGACAGTCAAAGTCATCTCAATTGTGCACCAAGAATTCAAAGTGTTTCACTTGGGTGCCACTTGTGATACTTTGCTTTCCCAAGCTTCTGTCTCCCATACTTTGACTCCTCCTATGCTTATCAAAAGTCTCTCATGTTGCGTAGACTAGGGGGATTTGATGGGAGAATTATGGGGCCAAGAAGATGAGAGTAAGACCTCCTCAATCCTCTCTCTCTCTCTCTCTCTCTCTCTCTCTCTCTCTCTCTCTCTCTCTCTCTCTCTCTCTCTCTCTCTCTCTCCCCCCTTCTTCTTCTTCTTCTTCTTCTTCTTCTCTCTCTCTCTCTCTCTCTCAATATTTCTTCCCTTGATTTTTTTTAATAGCATTGAAATCTCATGGGTATGGAGTAGAGCTTGCCCAAGAGGTAGACTCAAGTAAGCCTAGGCAATAATATCTGTGATATTCCAAAGGAGTTCCAAATGTCCTCGCGTAGGATTATCTCTTGATGGCCTACGCAAACCAACTTATCAAGGGAGCATTTCATAGGTATGTATTTACACACATACATATACACACACTCTCTCTTTCTATTGTGAAGACTTGCTTGAGTTGCTATACCAAAGACACACCATATACACAAGAGGAAGCTCACTCAAGAGCACACAAAGAGAGATGGATACCAAAACAATTTCTTCTTGGGTGTTTTTTCTTCTTCCACACACTTCTCAATGTATAAAAAGTATACATAAGATACAGCATAAAGAAAAGTGGCCTAGTAAGTTAAACAATGCAAAATAGACTATACCAATTAACTAGCTCTAAACCATGCCAACTATAGATAGGTGTAATAGGCCAAACATAATAAGTGGTATGCTAATGGTTATGTGAGAATCATAATGACCACTGATATACTAATTATAGACATGTGGACTGTCAAAGTTTTAGAGGGAGAGAGAAAGACACAGACATTGGAAACCCACACAGAGAGTAGAGTACTCTCATGTTCTTCTCTTCATTATTCATAACTCATAGACTAAAGTCTAGTCACACACTTAATAGTCTAGTCTACTAACTAACTATGCCACTAACTACAGTTGAGTCTCTGACTCATTTATTGGACACACATGACAGATGGCGACAGCTAAGACAATGGGTGTAAAGGTAGATTCAGTGTTGGTGATCATGAGCTTGAATCTCAACACTCCCCCTCAAGCTCAAACTAACTGTTGTACTCCAAGTCGCTCTCTAAAATGAAAAAACTTATCTTTACCAAGTGATTCGGTTCTGTCATCACATGAAGTAGATCAATTTGTCCAGCAAGTACCATTTCCCTAATGAAATGGTAAAGAACCTCTATGTGTTTAGATCTTGTATGATAGATAGGGTTGCTAGCCAGCATCATGCTACTAAGATTGTCACGATGCAATGTGACTTTGTTGTCCAATTGAATACCCAAGTCATGTAGTAGTTTCACAAGCCAATCTTCTTCACAAGTTGCTAAGGCTGTATCCTTGTATTCTACCTTTGTGCTAAACAATGCAATGGTTGGCTATTTCTTACTACTCTAGCTAATCATACGGCTGCCCAAGCTAAAAGCATAACCATTGGTTGACCTTCTATCATAAACACAAGAAGCCCAATCAGCATTTGTAGTATAACATGTCAAGTCAAGTGAATTCTCATGCTCATAAAATAATCCATAGTCAACAATACAAGATTAGGCTATCCACCATCTTTCTATACATAGTGACATTCTATATTTCATTCCCAACATCAACTTCAAGTTTGGCATTCTAATCCAATGGTAATCCCATGGGTTTACATTCCATCACCCCATATTTTAGTAGCATATCCCATATACCATGAGATGTAGACACAACCTCAATCCCAAGAAAGTACTTTAATTCTCCAAGATATTTCACCTTGAACTCAACCTATAACATTGCTTTAATTTCAGCAATCCCATGATCATCATCTCCAGTGATGATAAGATCATCCAGATAAACCACCAAAAAACGTAACCCATTTTTTGTCTTCTTCATAAACAAGATTTAGTTTGCAACCCATCTGAAAACCAAGTTGCTACAAATACTTACTAATGTGAGCATTCCATGCTCTCAGTGCTTGTTTCAGCCCATACAATGCCTTTTTCAGCCTACGCACATGTTTGGGGATAGTTAGGGTGTACATTCCCCTCAGGCTATTCCATATAAAGATCCTCAACAAAGTCACCATTAAGAAGGGAAATTTTCACATCCATTTGCCAAAATTTCCATCCCTTTGACGCTGCTGATGCAATTACTAGTCTTACTGTTGCCATCTTGGCAACTAGGATGAAAGTTTCCTCATAGTCCAATCTATATGCTGCGCATATCCCTTTCTTTGCAACCAACCGAGCTTTATACCTTTCTAGTATACTTGCCTTACACTTCACTTTGTAAACCCATTTACCTCTGATGGGTACTTTGCCCTCAGATAGACTAACCAATTCCCATGTGTTATTTTCAATTGATGTTGCATATTCCTCATCCGTGGCAGCACACTAGTTTTTATCTCTAACTGCATCATTGAATTTTGTAGGCTCTCTATAGTTTGACACTTTGGTCATATATGCATAATTTCTAGCTAAATACCCACTATATGTTAGCCTATCAACTGGGTTCTTAACCCTTTCAAATATTCTCAACTACGGTTCACTATATGATTGCCTCTCATGGGATGGCATGCACCTGCTCTAGGCATCATAACCAATGCTATGCCCAATTCATTGTTAAGGATGTCACTTCCAAGTGACTCGTATCCAAATGTAAGTGGGTGAGTAACATCATCAATAAAATTTTCCTTGCCTTCATCCAATCTCCCCCTTATTGACATATCCATGTTAGTGAATCCAACATCATAACTATGCAGCCATCGTCTTGTCCAAGGACTAACAGTAGGATGAACCACTACCTGAAGGGCCACTAACTATAGTGCTAATTGAAGGATGACTTTCAGCATGAGTAGAGCTAGTTGATGCATTAGAAACACTGCATTTAGAGAACCATACCAAGAAGCCAGCTCATCAAAAAATACATCTCTACTGATCAAAGTCTCGAGTAGATGGACTATAGCACTTGTAGGCCTTTTTGTCTTATGCATATCCAAGAAAGTTACTCTTTACAACCTTGGGGTCTAATTTCCTTCTCTTTTCATTAGACACATGAACATAAGCAATGCAACCAAATACTTTGAGGTGGCTAATGTCAGGTTTGTGCTTATACAGTTTCTCATATAGAGTCAAATCATGATTTCCAATTGTAGGTGTTCGTTTCAATGCATAGACTGTAGTAACCACTGCTTTAGCCCAATATCCATTTGGCATATTCTTTTCATTGAGCATTGCCTTGGTGGCAGCTTCCATAATGACATGATTCTTTCACACATGCATGCCATTCTACTGAGGTGTATAATTGCATGTGAGCTGCCTTTTTATGCCATATTTGGTCAAGTACATATCAAACTCTTTAAAGACATATTCTCCACCTCTCCATCAAACCTCAGATATGAAATGTATCAAGTACCTCGTCCTTGTGAAGTTAGAATGTACAGCCATGTATACTGACTGAAATCATAAATGAATGATACATAATTCTTGGCACCACCAAAAGAGACATTATGGAATGGATCCTATACATTCGTATGTATCAATTTCAAAGTCGAGAACTATTTCTGACTTGCCCCATAAATGAAAACCTTACCTATTTTCTAAACTAACAAGCTGAACAGACATGTTCTAAATCATCGTACTTCAACTTTGGCAAGACAAGTACAACCTACTTCTGCTACATATTTTTCAGCCTTTGAATATTTACATGGCCAATGCCTTTGTGCCAAATTTCTACATCTGGAATTTCTCCACTATCATGGGCAAAGATGGTTGCTTTCAACTCAGGAATAGATGCATCAAGTGTGAATATCCTACCATCTCTTTTGCCTCTAGAAATCAATTTACAACCATTTATGTACTCTTCAATAAAGCAACCATCCTTGTTGAACCTTACCTATAAATTTTGTTCTACCATCTGACCAATAGACTGTTGGGGGTAAAGGCGCCTTTGCCTAGCCGCCCGTGTATTACTACACTGACAGTCACCGCCACTGCACACTGCAGGTGGCGGGTGCCCTTCGCACTTTATTCCTTATTCTTTTAGTGACAGTTTGAATAAAGGAAGGCCCAGTCACACATTGTGACTATTGGAGTTCCCATTTCTAGTCTCTCCCTTTCTTGCTCTTGCTCTCCCGGCATAGCTCATGAGTCCAACCTTCGATCCATCGCTCCCTTTCAACTGGTATTAGAGCTTTTCTTTTTTACTCTTGAGCTTGGTTCGTGGCATTCTCAGCATCCCATTGACTCCCTACTTGCATTGGGTCTCCTTCCCGGCAGCCATATCTGACTCCTTTGAGCTCCCGTCACTCCTCGGCTTCTCGAGCACCTTCTCGGTATTGTTGGGCAGCTTTAGGCATTACATTAGAGGTATTCGATCATTTTCTTCAGGATTTACTTCAGTTCTCAGGTCTCACAGGTGGTAAACAAGATTGGGGCAGCCATCATTGAAGCTCCCTTGCTTCATATCTCACTTGCCTTTGAACAAGACTTGCTAAAGCTTGTTTGAGGCCTTCCTTGGCTTTAACCGGACCCCTCCGAAGCGTGGCCACCCGCCCTAGGACCAGCATTTACATTTGGCTGAATCACGCAGCCCTCCCATATGTGTCTTCAGCATTGACAGTCACAACAGTAGCTCTCCCCCTCCATTGGCACTTGGAAAGGCTCCATTTCGGGCATATGAACATGCTTTGATGCTTGGTTTTGATGGTTGATGTGTTGGCATAGCATTTGGACTGATTTAACACTATTTTGGGACTGTCATAATAGTCCACAGGCAGTTTATGACAGTGTCACACTGACATTTGATGCTACAACTTGTTTGGCATTGGTCATTTGATGCCTGGTTGGTCCCGTTTGATGCCCGGATGTTAGGGGAATGTATGCCTATTGTTTGGCAACCACTTGGAGCTGATTTTGGTGCTAAAATTCTCAGTTTTGAACAGTAAATCACTGTTGTACATAGTTGGGCTGAAGTCATTTTACTCATGTATACTTATGCCTATGCTTTTCGGGCTATGTTTCAGGCATATATGGTGCTGTATTGACACTTGGGGCTCGATATAGACCTTGGTTTTGATTCGGGATCATTGGTTGAGCTTGAGCTCGCTTTGCAAAGCATTTGGATGCTCCGTCTTGGATGTACTTATGGCATGTATGTTGCTTATGTCTGACCGGTCTCGACATGCTTAGCCTATGCCATTACTACATGCTAGTTACATTGTTTGGAGCCTATTGCTACTGGAGCTCGGTCTTGGCTTGACCTTGGATTCTTGGAGCTTACTTGAGCTATTTATTGGATTTCCAGAGTTGTATCTTGGGATGTAGTTGATGTCTTACATGCTTATGGATGCTACATACAGATGCTCTACCGCCTACATGTTCAGGATGTACTATTGATGTATTGTCTTAGACTTATGTCATTGGCACTGTGTCTTGCCTTGGCTTGAGATCTTGAGCTCGTACATATAGCTTTTGTGCCAGTGGGAGCATTCTTGAATGCTTATCAGACATTGAGCAGGTGGTACTTTTATGCATTGAGCCATTACATGCTATTGAATAGTTACAGACACTTGAGACTTTGGGACTTCTTACCTTTTGGGATGATACATCATATGTCTTGGTTCACTATATGCTTATGAGCTAAGTCTCAATTTTGGATCCGTATCTTTGTGAACTGACACCTACTTGTGTCAAGTTTTGGTAGTTGGCAGGAACACTTTGCCCCGTTGCTTGGGGGGTGTGCCTACTCACTAGCAGATGTTTGTATGACATACTTGGGTGTTGGATTCATGCTTATCAACCGTCATATTCTTATGCTATGCCCGCATGATGCCAGCTTTGGTCTTGGTAGTATCTGATTGCCTTGGGATCTGATTTTGGCACTGTTAGCTCTCTTTTACTGAAATTTGAAATTTATTACAGCAAGCATATATGTATGGACTGACATAGATTTTTCATGTTGAAACACTCTGAAATGATGTACTTTCACTAGTACTTGGTGGGCAGCAGCTTTGTTTCTTTGCCATTTTTCCTTGATTTTGGTAAATTTTTTGTCATTTTCTGTAGTAAACAGCAAGCAGTTTTGAACTGTCTACAGTCTTCCATCCTGCATTATGGCGAGTTCGTCCACCACTGATCATGCTATTTTCAACATCACTAAGCTTGATGGTACAAATTTTTCTTATTGGAAGAGCTAGATTTGTGGTGCAGAAATCGCAGATCAAACCTTTGAGGTTAAGCGAGCATCCACCTGCAACTATGCCAGATGAGGAATGGCTTGAGCTTGATGAGTTATGCAAGTCCACTATTGTATTGTCTCTCATAGAATAGGTTCACTATAATGTCTTTGAGGAAGAACAGAGTGCATGGCAGTTGTGGGAAAAGATCAAAAATCTCTATGACAAGAAAAGTCCAGCGAGTCAGATGTATTGGTTGAAGCAGCTTATGGATCTGCACATGAAGGAGAATGTGACTATGTTTGCTCACTTGAGCCAGTTCCATGCTATACTCAAGAACTTGACTTCGCAGGACATCACTTTTGTAGAGGATGTCACTCCTCTTTTCTTGCTTGGTAATCATAATGAGTCATGGGATGTATTCCCACTGCATTATGTGCCTCTACTGCTACCTTGAAATTATCTAATATTGAGTGTGCTCTTCTACAGGAAGAGGTTAACTGTAAGAATTTGGATGCTTCTTGTGTGTCTCATGCTATGATAGTTAGAGGCAGGAATGATGGATATGGAAAGCATGGCAGTGGTAGTGGCCGTGAACGAGATTCTCAGAAATCTCGGTCCAAGTCTCGTGAGAAGTCACATAGCAGGAATGCAGATGTTACTTATCACCATTGTGGGAAAAAGGGCCATATTAGGCCACAATGCCATGAATTTGTTAGAATATCAAGCTCATACTATTCTCCTGTTAGTATGTATGACCGACATTATTCTTGTCCAGATGTATCAGCAAGTGTGGGACATTAAATAAGTCGATGGTCTTAGACCCAGTGTGAATGGTCATGCGGACCTTAGTACTATTGTATACACTTATTCTATGTGTGTGGTGATGTGAGAATGAATGAATGAATGGAAGAAGAAGAGAGCATGCTTGCTCCTCACTCTGTCTCTACCTCTCTCAATCTCAACATGGTATCAGAGCCATGCTAGGCAGGCTCTCTAGAGCAGGAGGAAGTCAAGAAGACTTGCAGGAGTTGAAGATCAGGACTTCTCAAGACCAAACAGGCTGCCATTGTTTCTCCAAGGTATGCATTTGTTCATGTGAGATTCTATGCTTCACGGTAGTGGTGAAGACTTATCTGGGACTCTTTGGGAGCATCCTTGAGAACATTTGAGTGCTCATCATCATCATTATCATCAGCATTAGCTGCTGCTCCAAGATCTGAAAACAACGTGATTGCGGCTGTTTGTGTTGATACCTTCATGGTCTGCAAATCATCATCTCCATCATCCATAGACTGACACACAGCTTGTCTGTGCTCTTTGGAAGGTCATTGAAGTTCTGGATATGTTAGTACTTGATCAAGGACTCATTAATGAGCTTGAAGGATTGATCAAATAATAGACTGCTGTATACAAGTAACATACAGTAGGTATGCATCTCTAACATGAAATAGGAGCATTCAAACATGCTCAGAAGCATCATTGAAGCACAGGTATATGCTAGGAAGACATATAGACTTGATGTCATGCATTGGAGTTGGAATTATTTGAGATTTGTGAGTTTATGACGGGCTGAAAACTGTCATAAACTGTCATCAATATATACTCATTGGCCTTGAAGAAATACATGCCTTCTGTTAGCTTCAGGAAGATGTATGGTATGGGATATGGATGTTGAATGTGTTGGGGATTAAAATAAGCATTGAAGGCTCTTAAAAACTGAAATCTGGACTTGGAAATTACTGTAGTGACACTGTCTTGGCTGGTTGCTAACTGAAAATGCAATCTATGACTTGGATTCGTGAAGATAGGATGTCTATGGTTACCCAAATGCTCATGTATTGAACCTAACACTTCAAAGTGAATGTATGACATGATTTGAGGCTGTTTTGGAGGTGGATAGACAAGGTTTTACTGAGCATTTGTTGACTGCAATCTATGAGGAGGAAGTTTGACACTTTTACTTACTGTCTATGCACTGTTTTGTAATCATATGGTTATGTTTGGACTGCTACATGTACTAGCAGCTGTCTATGAAGGTTTGGGACATGTATGACATGTATATGATTCAGTTTTGGATTTGAATAAGCTGCTGGTCACTAACAATTTACAGTTTTCAAACTATATGTATTTACCCTAGCAGTGAGGTTACAGGAGTTTAAGCTGAAGCAACTCCAAAGAATATGTATTGACAGTTATACTTATGAGTTAGACCACTGGTTGTGGACTATTTTGAGCTATCAATGGGCTGAAATACCCTGGTTTTTTACTGCAATTAATTGTAGAAAACGGTCATAAACAGTTGAGGATTGAACTTGGTCAGTCATAGTTGCTGGCTTGCAGGAAGTCAGGCAGTGACTAAATAGTGCCTGGTACAACATGGCTAATGCAGAGAGGACTAACAACATAACCCAGATAGTGGGGGAAAAGCTTGATAGTAACAATTATGCCAGATGGAAGTTCCGCATGGAGAACTTCTTAATAGGGAAAGGCTATTGGGAGTTGGTGGCTGGAGCGGAAGCTACACCTGGGCTCCCAGATCGACCTATGGCTGATCAGAGACGATTACACCAAGCTTGGATAGAAAGAGCTCGTAGAGTCTTGCACTAGCTCTCTTTATGTATCTCAGATGCCATGGTAATGCAAATAATGAACCATAGCTCTCCTAAGGATGCATGGGACATTTTGGTCAAGTATTATGGCACAACCACAAGTGCCAGGAAGATACAGTTGAAGCAAAAGTTCAACAACATGGAGAGGAAGAGAAGATCTATACAGGATTATGTCACGGAGGTTAAGACCATTGCGGATCAGTTGGCATTTGTTGGTTCACTGGTTGAAGATGAAGACATGGTTGCTGTGACTTTGAATGGCTTGGGGACTGAGTATAAGTCTTTTGATACTTCCGTGTCTGTGCGGGCTAAAATTCCTGATTTTAATGAGCTGGTTGCATTGCTTATCCATGAAGAGGTTAAGCTTGGCTTGGCTACAGGATCTAGCAGTTCTAAAAACAAGGATGCAGTTTTCTATTCCAATCAATGTGGCTGTGGAAACTATGGTAGAGGCTATGGATCTGGCAGAGGAGGCCAGCAAAATGCATCCTATGGCAATAACAAATAGCAGGTATCGAATGCAAGAGGTGGTGGAAACTTTAGAGGCAGGGACAGATCTAGCCCTGGAGATAGAGGGTCCTAGCAACAGCAACGTCCATCTGACAATCCGAACAAGGATAAGGATTGTCATTACTGTGGGAAGTATGGGCATATTGCCAAGGACTGTTGGAAGAAGCAGGGCAATCAGAAAGGCAAACAACATGGACATTTTGCTACATCTAGTCAGGCAAATGATACTTTAGGAGATAGATTGTTTGCCATGTAGTATGTAAAAGTCAGAGTTGCTGAAAAATGCACTGATGATGCAGTTTGGTACATTGATTCAGGGGCATCGAACCACATGACTCCTCACGGTGATTGGTTCACTGATATGGTGGCTGAAAAAAATGGCTATGTCTGTACAGGTGATGACACGCAGCATAGCATTGAGCATAAAGGCAAAGTTC
Source organism: Lygodium microphyllum (assembly GCF_053477565.2). NCBI lineage: Eukaryota > Viridiplantae > Streptophyta > Polypodiopsida > Schizaeales > Lygodiaceae > Lygodium > Lygodium microphyllum. Next base: position 120,462,806 of record NC_141149.1, on the reverse strand, counting down.
CTCTTGTGGTTCATGATGGCAAAAAGAAAAAATTGCATGATGTATTGCATGTTTCTTCGATTATGAAGAACCTACTATCTGTTAGTCAGATGATGGAGTAGAACTTGTAGGTTAGATTCAACAAGCATGGTTGCTTTATTGAAGAGTTTGGTAATGGATGTAATTTGATAGCTCGTGGCCATAGGAATGGTAGAATGTTTACTCTTGATGCTACCTTGCCAGAGCTAAATTCAGCCATGTTTGCCCATGGTTCTGGCACTATCAGAGACTTGGAAATTTGGCACAAGAGAGTGGGGCATGTAAATTTGCAAAGGCTACAAATTGTGCAGAAAAAACAGCTTGTTACAGGTTTACCCAAGTTCCAATATTCGGATATTGGTCATGTATGTGATGCTTCCCAGTTTGGTAAGCAGTCAAGGTTGCCATTTGTCAGGCATGTAAGGCAGAGTACAGTCCGCTGCAGTTAGTGCACTCTGATGTTTGGGGGCCAACCCATAATGCATCCATGGGAGGCTCGAAGTATTATGTGATATTCATTGATGATTATAGTCGCTATACTTGGGTTTACATTCTGAAGACAAAGGATGAGGCGTTTGCTATTTTTCAGCAGTTTAAAAAGCAGGTTGAAAAGGAATTTGACTATTATATCTCTTGCTTGAGATCAGATAGCGGTAGGGAGTATGTATCAAATGAGTTTGACAACTTTTTGGCTCAAAATGGCATATGTAGGTAGCTTACCTGCAGCTACACTCCTCAGCAGAATGGGGTAGCTGAAAGAAAGAACAGAGTCTTGATGGAAGGTGCTCGTGCCATGATGAATGAGAAGAAGATGCCGCTCTATTATTGGGCTAAGGCTGTTATGACAGCCATGTATATCTTGAATCGGACTCCCACTGCAGGTATTCATGAGATGACACCATTTGAGAAGCTGTATGGCTATAAGCCGGATGTAAGTTATATGAAAGTCTTTGGCTATCTTGATTATGTGCATATTCTAGATGAAAAAAGGAAGAAGCTAGACCCAAAAGTGCATAAGTGTGTTTTCATTGGATATTCGCAAGAGAAGAAGGCATACAAATGCTATGATCCCTCTACTAGGGAGACCTTGGTGAGCAGGGATGTTATTTTTGATGAGATGGGTTCTTGGTATGTATCATCGGCTACAGTGCCATTAGATGCCTTCTACTCATGTATCCACAGTTGATATGTAGCAGATCACTGCTATGATAGGACCTAGTAGTCAGACAACATCCCCATGGACAGGGAGATTGAGGAGCTCACCATCCACTGACACCAGTATGTCAGTGAGGGGGAGATATGATGTCGCAGACAAAGGAAAAGAGAAAGTTACTAAGGATGTATCTGGAATGATGACACCTGGTAGAATGACTTCTGGATATGAGTCTACTCACACTTTAGATAGTGAACTTGGTAATCTGACTATTTATACGCCTGACGGAAGGCAGAGCAGGTACATTCCGCCTCATGAGAGAGGGGAATCAAGCAATGCACCACAGCTTAGACGCTCACAGAGGGTCAGATACCTTGTTGACAGGTTGACATATAGTGGCTACACTACAAAGCATTATACTTACATGACAAAAATGAGGGAGATCAAAGAACCAGGTACATATGCTGAAGCAGTGGAAAATGAGAACTGGTGTGCAGCCATGGATGAAGAAATGAATGCCTTGGCTGATAATAAGACATGGGATCTTGTGCCACTGCCTGAAGAAAAAAAGACCATTGGCTGCAAATGGGTCTACAAAATCAAATGCAAGTCGGATGGCAGTGTGGAAAGGTACAAAGCCAGACTGGTTGCTAAGGGGTATGCCCAACAGTATGGACTTGATTATGAGGAAACATTCAGCCCTGTTCCCAAGATGGCAACCATATGCACTGTGATTGCTTTGGCTACTGCTGGAGGCTAGAAATTACAGTAGATGGATGTGAAGAATGCCTTTCTTAATGGTGACTTAGCAGAGGATGTCTATATGGTTTAGCCAGAAGGGTATGTTCACTTGATTTTCAGCATTATGTATGCAAGCTGAAAAAGGCATTGTATGGGCTGAAGCAGGCTCCGAGAGCTTGGCATGCTAGGATCAGTAACTACTTGCAGAGGTTGGGATTTAGTGTTAGTAGGGCTGATCACAGCCTATTTACAAAGAAGACTGACAGGGCTGGTCACAACCTATTTACAAAGAAGATTGACAGTGGCTTGGTAGTGCTGGTCATATATGTTGATGATTTGATAATCACTGGTAATGATGACTTGGGCATATAGCATGTAATGAAGATGCTGAAATCTGAATTTGATATGAAAGATCTAGGTGAATTGAAGTACTTTTTGGGTATTGAGGTAATCAAGGCTGAAAATGGTTTATGGCTGATGCAGAAAAATTATGCCATGGAAATGCTGAAGAATTATGGCATGGCTGAATGCAAACCATTGGATACACCCCTTGATCAGAATGTCATGTTGGATATTAGCATTGGAGCTGAAATTCAGGATGTGATTATGTACAGACAGATGGTTGGAAGTCTGATCTACTTGACCATCACTAGGCCAGATTTGAGTTATGTAGTTGGGCTCATAAGTTAGTTTATACAGAAGCCCAGGAAGCCACATTTGGATGCTGTTAGGCGGATTATGAGATATGTTAAGTCCAATGTAGATTATGGGTTGTTCTATATGAGAGACAAGCCCTTGAAACTAGTTGGATACATAGATGCAGATTGGACAGGATGCTCATATGATCGCAAATCTATGAGTGGTTATGCTTTTGGCTTTGGAAGTGGCATGATCAGCTGGAGCAGCAAGAAGTAACCAACGGTTGCATTGTCTAGTACTGAGGCAGAGTACAGGGGTGTTGCATTGGCAGTATGTGAGATTTCATGGCTACTCAAGCTTATGGCTGATTTGGACATTCAGGTGGATGCTCCAGTGACCTTATTATGTGACAATCTTAGTAGTGTACTCCTGGCAACGAATCAAGTATACCATGCCAGGACAAAACACATAGAGGTACACTACCATTTTATCAGAGAGATGGTTATTGCAGGGAGAGTAGATCTTATGCATGTGAAGACTGATGAACAAGTTGCAGATATCTTTACCAAGTCTTTGGGTAAAGATAAGTTTAGTAGTTTTAGACAGCTACTTGGAGTTCATCAGCAGATGATTTGAGCCTGAGGGGGTGTGTTAGAATATCAAGCTCATACTATTCTCCTGTTAGTATGTATGACCGACATTATTCTTGTCCAGCTGTATCCTTCGTTGAGGGTGATATGGTCTTCATCCGCGTACGCCCTAATAAAATTTCACTATCCTTGGGAGAGTACAAGAAGCTAAGTCCAAGGTATTGTCTACCTTACAGGATCACTAAGTGCCTAGGACTTAATGCTTACAGACCACAGCTGTCTACAACCCTAAAAGTTCATAATGTATTCCATGTTAGCCTATTGAAAAAGTATTTACCTAATCCAAATCATGTACTTGACGACCAGCAAGTTGTAATCCCTAGCCAAGGAGTCCTTGAGCTACGGCCTAATAGAGTCCTAGATGTTAGGGGAAGGCATTTGAGGTCAAGGACCTTGAGAGAATACCTCGTCCAGTGGAAAGATTATCCCAAAGAGGATGCCACTTGGATGGACGAAGATACTCTCAACCAACAATGGCCCCAGGTCCTCTCCAGATGAGGACATCTCCATTTCTCTAAGGGGGAGAGAATGTAATGGGCCATAGGAACCCTCCCAAGAATTTTAAAAGGAAAATTTTAATTAATTTAGTTCAATTTTTTTTATTATTCCCCCTCTCTCCCCACCGACAACAGTTGGGGGAGGGGGAGAGAGAGTGGGAGTGGTGGATATTGGGGGGAGGCATGCACCCTCCAGGTCGAGGGTGGTCATGCTAGCTATCTCCTCCCCTTTCCTATAAAAGGGGAGGGCTTCTCCCCTCCTCAGGACGGAGGCTATGCCATCTCACGCTAGCTCGCCATCCTGCTGCACAAACCCCCCCTTTGTATGGATATCCCTGGACACATAACTGTGCCGTAGCCAGCTGCTCCCGACCCAGTGGAGACTCCCACCCACCATGTGGTATCAGCCGCAGTAAGAACATATCATCCTTTTTCTCTCTGCGTTGGGAGGATAACCCTTTTGGGCCCGCAGTTCTGCAGCAAGTCTCAATCTCGCAGAGGATGGACTCGGGGACTTTCAAGCTTAGGCACCGGCCTGACAAGGCCGCATCGGTTTCCCAAAGCGTCCCATCCTTCCTTACCCTCTGATTTCCCAATGATCATTCTCCCCCTCTCCTCGGGGCGGTGCTGCAGCCCTCGCAAACATGTCACCCCCTGGTCGACTTGCATCACGGGTCCCTCCCCTGGGCCCTCCAAATAAATGACCACCTGGGCCCTCAAAAAAGTTAAAGGGCCTTCTTGTTTGGGCCGTGAAGGGAAAAAGGTAGAGGGAGAGGATAAGAAGAGGAGGATTGGGAGAGAGAAGGGAAGGGAGGAGAGAGAGAGAAGGAGAAGGAGAGGATAAAAAGAAGGAGGGAGAGGAAGAAGAGAAAGAAGGTGAGAGAGAGAGAAGAGGAGGAAGAGAGAGAAGGAGAAGGAGGAGGTGAAAAGAAGGAGAAGAAAAACAAGGTGTGAGAGTGAGAGAGAAGAGGAGGAAGAGGATAAAGAGAAGAAGGTGAGATGAAGGAGTGGAAGAAAGAGTGAGAAAAGAAGGAGGAGGTGGAAGAGCAAGAAGGAGGGAGAGGAAGAAGAGAAGGAGAAGGAGTGAAGGAGTAGGGGTGGGAGAAGAAAAACAAGGTGAGAGAGTGAGAGAGAAGAAGGAGGAGAGGGTAAGAAGTAGAGGAAGGAAAGGATAAGAGGTAGAAGGAGGAGAGAAGTAGAAGGAGGGAAGAAAAAGAAGAGGAAAGAAGAAGTGGGTAGAGAAGGAAAAGGAGGTAGAAGAGCAAAAAGGAGGAGAGGAGAAGAAGGGAAAGGAGAGAGGAAGAGGAACAATAAGGAGAGGTAGAGGAACAAGAAAAAGAGGTAGAGGAAGAGAGGTGAGAAATGGTAGAGGAAGGAAAAGAGGAAGGAGCAGAACGAGCCACCCAAACTACTCTCTTAATAGCGAACCCTATTCACTGGGTTTTTGCCCAACAAAACATATCTACCCGAAACCCGTCAAGGACCAGACTTCCCAATCTCTGTGAGGCGAATGGCTCCCAAGAAGAAAGTCGTGGGAAGCATAGGAGCCCAAGCCACCGGTAATGCTGGAGGGACGAGCGGAACGACCAACGCAGCGCACATGAATCAAGCCCAAGTTTCAAGCATTAAAAAAAAATTAGTTTAGGACTTAGTTCTCATGGAAGGATTAATGTCGTGCATGTGGTTTTATTTATACTAAGAATGAAGTTGCATGTAATGGTAGGGTTGAACTCTCATAAGTTTTTACTCACCTAAAATGATAAGGATCACCTTACCTCACATGAAATGATAACTTCTACACACATAAAATGATAGGGTTATCGCCTTATTTCACATAACATGATAGCTTTTTAACCAGTTCAGTGCATAAACAATGATTTAGAATTCACGTTGCGCAATTATGGTTAAAAGAAACACATGAAATGTTAAATTCTGTTCATAAGCTACATTTGCTTCATTAGGAACAAAACCCTAGGACTTTCATAGATGCAAGTCACATGTGATCCGGTGCATTAGAAAAAATTACTCATTGCGAGGAATAAAGGGAGATAAAAGTTGTTTAGGGGACAACTATACTAAAACGCACAATGTGCATGATGGTTGGGAACTCTTGCACAGAATCGCACTAAGAGAATTGGAAGTATCTCATGCATCTAAACCGCATCTTGAAAGTTTAAATGAGGAATCATGTGTTGCCATGTGTGTTAACCGAGCTTGGCTGGAATTAGAGATTATAAGACCCTTGGTGGGGTTGCGAATAAGGCATATCCATCGCCTTGACTGACCAGCTACTGCTTGAGTTAGGGACTAGGATACCCTAAGAAAGTATAAGTCAACTTACCAAGACCATTTGCTCTTGTTGAAATTATTGGAATTTTTCTAAGTTGCGGAAAGACCCAAGATCGGGTGCTAGGCATCCGGGAAAAAGGAGTCACACCTTAGCAGTCGATTGTACAAACAACCTCCGAAATGTTCGTGCTTGTACTTAGGTACTCTTTGCTCAAGGAACTAATTCAAGGAAATCACTTAATGCTTCAGGTTGAAAGCCTAGAGGGAGAGGTAGAAACAGTTACCTCCAACTATCTGCCTAGCCCTATCGAAGGGGGTTGTTAGCCACGCCGGGTATATGGACCTAACCCATCACGAGAGGTTTCTTTGTGGGTACTCCTTGGAGCGGGAGAACGCTTGGGTGCCAGGGGAGGCTCTGGCTGTAAATCTCTTGCCTCCCGATCCCGTACAAGAGACTGACGTGACTCGAGATAGGATCTCGAAGCCCATGTACTAGTCTACAGGCGGAACTTGGAACAACGATCTTATAGATTGCTGGGATGGCCTTCGGGCATGATGTTGGATGTAATCCAGAATTATGATAAATAAAGAACAGATGCTTGAGAAAAAGGAACTTGCTTGACATTGTTTTTGTGTCAGTGCCTAAGTTACGTGAAGGAACCCGTGATTAAATTGTTTAATTAAGGGAGCTAATTTTGCATGTTAAATCGTAATGTGTTAGTTAATTAGATAACTAAAGCAAACTGAGGAAAGTGTAGTGGATGTGACTCAGGTCCGTCCTACGGAAGGGTGGTCCCGGTTAGCTAGGAACTTTTCTCAAATGATAAAATGATAAGACAATGAGGACCTAGAGACTTGCCGGTAGGAAAGGAACCGTGACCTCAGGTCGATCCCAAGTGGGAATGGCTGGACTCTTCCGCTCGGGGCAGACTCGGGAAGACCTAGATCGCAAACCATGTGTCATTCCCTGCGATTGCCAGCAGGCAGAGCCTTCTAGACCCTCCTCGCAATGGGCTGCTAAGATGTGTTCGGACAAACGGGCACGTTACAGTTGGTATCAGAGCATACCAACATAATCTAATATTTACAAACGAACTTAATGAAGAAAAGTAAAGGGACTAAGGGGTCAGCCAGGGGAAGGTGAGGGGAATAGATCAATGTTTGCTGTTAAGAACATTTCCTTGCTTATGGATACTGGGCTGCAGAGTCATGAAGCATGGAACAAATTCTTGGTGTTCCAGGTTATGTTTATGACTACAATGCATGCTTCGGATTATCAATGAAGGCTAGGCATGAAGAATATTCTAGACCGCATCTACAATCCTTCACCCTTGTACGTGGAACGGAGATGGACGGGATAATTAAGAATATATTACATAGCAGCCCACCGACTTGCATACCTTCAGACCCAACTTGAAGAGAATCAAGTGGATGGAGGATTTAAAGATCCTGAAGCTGTTCATCTTTGTCGAAGCTCATGCAAATGCAACCCTGCATGTTGGCAGTTGGCAAGTCAAGCAAAACAAGTATGTGTATGAAGAAGTGACTCGGGTGATCCCTGCCGACAGAATCAAAGTGCTGGGGCATTATGAGAAGAACGGGTATCAAAGGAAGGGATACCCCAAGCTTCCTATGACTTATCAATTCCTGAAAATCCATGACCCCTCTCCATATTATTACCCAGTCCCTGTAGCCAAATGTAACACAATCCTATTTTCCCTAAACTGATGTGTCAATCAGCTTGTTCTACTTTCCCAAAATAAATGTACTCAAAAGGGCTATGCCCTCACGAATGAATAAGATTTTTATTACTATTTGTGATGGCTGTAAATGTTGGCAAAGGAGTTAAGTGATTAGATCACTTAGCTAAAAGCTGTAATGGTCATATTAATGTAATGTGAGAAACGTTTGGTAAGTTTTAAACATGAAAAATCTTATTGCCCAGGTGCAACCCCAAGTGCAGATTCCAAGTCCCCTGCACTAACTACAGCTGTGATTCAAGAGAATAAGTTCCCTCTCAAACAAATCAAGCCACCTGAATTCGATGGTAAGGGAAGGACTATTCAAACTGATGCCGAGGTCTGGATCGAGTCCATGGAGGACTATTTTGAGGCAGTAGGAATTGCACCTGCTAACCAAGCTATGCTCGCCAAACTTAAGCTCATAGGCGAAGCAAGGTGGAACCTTGTATCAGAGCAAGGGAATGTATAGGGCCTAGTCTAAGAGAGTGCAAGGTCAAAATCAGGAACAAAGGAAGAAAGCTAGGACTAACACTGTCAACAACTTTGTTCCTACACAAGGTAATGGCCGCAATCTCCAGTGCTTCCATTGCAACAAGCCCGGACACTTTAAGAGGCAGTGCCCCAAGCTTAGCCGAGGATAACGCCAAGGGCCATTCCAAGGAGCCACCGTCATGGCTAGAGGGAGAACCTCCAGTGTTGCCAACAAGGAGTTGGTCGATGAAGAAGATCCATCTATGGATGCTAACATTGAGAGGGCAACAGTTCACGCCGCTCTTCACAAGAAGGGTCTGAATCGCCAATTCTCGATGATCCAAACTCCATCAGATTATGAAGGTAAAAGCTTCAAAACCTTAATCGATTGTGGCAATACACATTCCTTCATTTCACTGACCTGTGCAAAAAGAGTAGGGATAGCCACAATAGACGCACCTACTTTACTTGTGGAATTTGGCAAATGGTCGTGAGGCCTCTTGTACTAGGCAAACCGCTAAGGTGAAATTCCTACTGGGTGGAAAGTCGACTTCAGTGAGATTCAGGGTAATGAACCTAGGTGTCCATGAATGTTTGCTCAGAATGGATTGGCTATTACCCAATGATGCCCACATCCACTATGGAAAGGGCCAAGTCTCCTTCCGAAATTCTGAAGGGGATCTAGTTACAACTCAAGGAGAGGCTGGTAAGCCAAAAATTTAGCTAGCAAAAGCAATACGGATAATAAAAGGAGTTAGAAAGGGTCTTCCTGTCTATCTGATTAAACTAAATAAGCTAGATCAGAATCAGGAATATGGGGAAGAACCCTTTTGGTTAAAGGAATACACAGATGTATTTCTTGAGGAGCTGATAGAACTTCCTCCTCAAAGGGAAGTTGACCACGAAATCAAGCTGGCACCAGGAGCTACACCAGTCGCAAAGAGACCATATAGGATGACCATCCCGGAAGTGATTGGACTGAAGGAACAACTCAAGCAACTGTTAGACCAAGGCTACATCCATCCTAACTAGTAGTTCGCCAGCCATGGGGAGCTCCAGTGCTATTCCAGAAGAAGAAAGATGGAACACTTAGGCTATGCATTGACTACAGAGGGTTGAATCAATCGACCATTAAAAACAAATACCCCATTCCAAGAATAGATGAACTTCTTGACCATCCTCAAGGTGCGAAGATCTTCTCTAAGATAGATCTCAGGTCTGGATATTATCAGGTAAGGATCAAGGAAGAAGATGTCCTGAAGACTGCATTCAACACAAGGTATGGACACTTTGAATTCCTAGTGATGTCATTCGGACTGACAAATGCTCTTGCTACCTTCAACAGGTTAATGAAGGATATCTTTAGACCCTATCTTGATGACTTCATACTCGTCTTCTTTGACGATACCCTAGTCTACTCTAAGCAAGAAAAAGATCATGAACCCCAGCTCCACAATGTTCTTGAAACAACGAGAGCACACAAGCTTTATGCCAAGAAGAAGAAGTGTGCAATTTTCAAGTGACAGATTGAATATCTGGGATTCATTGTATCAGCGGAAGGAATTTTAGTGGATTGACACGTTCTAGAATGGCCAACACTAACTTCTGTCAAAGAAATACGTAGTTTTCTTGGATTGACAGGATGGTACATGATGTTTATCAAAAACTATGCTTTGATTGCAGCACCCCTGACTGATCTACTGAAGAAGCAAGTAGCAATTGTATGGTCACCTGATGAATAGACTAGATTTGACAAACTAAAGCAAAGTTTGGTATCAGCACCCATCCTCAAACTTCCTAATCTTAGTAAGGAGTTTGAAGTGATAACTGATGCTAGCACACTTGCCTTAGGATGTGTGCTTATACAAGAAGGTCATCCCGTAGCATACTCTTCAAGAAAATTGAAGAGCCATGAAAGGAATTATGTTACCCATGATCTGGAGCTGTTAGCTGTCATCCATGCTCTCAAACTTTGGAAACACTACTTGCTGGGTAACAAATTTACCTTAGTGATGGACCACAAAAGTTTTAAATGGATCTTCACCCAGAATGAGCTCAATATGAGGCAACGTCGATGGATTGAAGTGCTCGAAGAATATGATTTTGAAATCAAATATCGGCTAGGAAAAGAGAATGTAGTTGCCGATGCACTCAGTCGCAATGCATTTCTGAATTCTCCAATTTTGCAAGATCCATCAATAGCAAGATCTCTAGCCACAAAGGTATCAATGCCAAACAACCCAATTCTTGATCTAGCTAGAGAGGAGGCATGCCATGACCCAATCTACCAAAAATTTCTAAGGGAGATCCCCATCAAAGATCAAGACCTGAAGCTAAAGACAAAGTATTCAGATGACCCCTTTCCAAGCATTGTATGGGCACGATTGTCGTACTCGTTTGAGCTTATCAAATCCAACCTTGAGGGTTGAAACTTGAAAGCAGATGCTAGAAGACATGGATGACCAAATCAAATCAATAAGACAAGATATCCAAGCCACCAAGGATAGACAGAAGGCTTACACGGACTTGAAACGGCAAGACACATCCTTCATTGAGGGTAATATGGTCTTCATCCGCGTACGCCCTAAAAAAATTCACTATCCTTGGGAGAGTACAAGAAGCTAAGTCCAAGGTATTGTGGACCTTATAGGATCACTAAGTGCCTAGGACCTAATGCTTACAGACTACAGCTGCCTGCAACCTTAAAAGTTCATAATGTATTCCACGTTAGCCTATTGAAAAAGTATTTACCTAATCCAAATCATGTACTTGATGACCAACAAGTTGTAATGCCTAGCCAAGGAGTCCTTGAGCTACGGCCTGATAGAGTCCTAGATGTTAGAGAAAGGCATTTGAGGTCAAGGACCTTGAGAGAATACCTCGTCCAGTGGAGAGATTATCCCAAAGAGGATGCCACCTAGATGGATGAAGATACTCTCAATCAACAATGCTCCCAGGTCCTCTCGAGATGAGGACATCTTGATTCCTCTAAGGGGGAGAGAATGTAATGGGCCATAGGAACCCTCCCAAGAATTTTAAAAGGAAAATTTTTATTATTTTAGTTTAATTTTTATTATTATTCCCCCTCTCTCCCTGTCGACAGCAGTTGGGGGAGGGGGAGAGAGAGTGGGAGTGGTGGATGTTGGGGGGAGGCATGCACCCTCTAGGTGGAGGGTGGTCATGCAAGCTATCTCCTCCCCTTTCCTATCTTTTATAAGAAAGGGCCCTTTCCTATCTTTTATAGGAAAGGGGAGGGCTTCTCCCCTCCCCAGGATGGAGGCTACGCCATCTCACGCCAGCTCGCCATCCTGCTGCACAAAACCCCCCTTTGTATAGAATATCCCTGGACGCATAACTGTGCCGTAGCTAGCTGCTCCCGACTGAGTGGAGGCTCCCACCCACCATGTGGTCTCAGCCACAGTAATAATATATCATCCTTTTTCTCTCTACGTCGAGAGGACAACCCTTTCGGGCCCGCATTTCTATAACAAGCCTCAATCTCGCAGAGGCTGGACTCGGGGACTTTCAAGCTCAGGCACCGGCCTGACAAGGCCACATCGGTCCCATCCTTCATTACCCTCTGATTTCCCAATGACCATTCTCCCCCTCTCCTTGCGACGGTGCTGCCGCCCTCCCAAACACATCACCCCCTGGTTGACTTGCATCGTGGTCCCTCCCTTGGGCCCTTCAAATAAACGACCACTTGGGCCCTCAAAAAATTTAAAGGGCCTCCTTGTTTAGGTCGTGAAGTGAAAAAGGTAGAGGGAGAGGATAAGAAGAGGAGGATTGGGAGAGAGAAGGGAAGGGAGGAGAGAGAGAGAAGGAGAAGGAGAGGATAAGAAGAAGGAGGGAGAGGAAGAAGAGAAAGAAGGTGAGAGAGAGAGAAGAGGAGGAAGAGAGAGAAGGAGAAGGAGGAGGTGAAAAGAAGGAGAAGAAAAACAACATGAGAGAGTGAGAGAGAAGAGGAGGAAGAGGATAAAGAGAAGAAGGTGAGAGGAAGGAGTGGAAGAAAGAGTGAGAAAAGAAGGAGGAGGTGGAAGAGCAACAAGGAGGGGGAGGAAGAAGAGAAGGAGAAGGAGTGAAGGAGTAGGGGTGGGAGAAGAAAAACAAGGTGAGAGAGTGAGAGAGAAGAAGGAGAGGGTAAGAAGTGGAGGAAGGAAAGGATAAGAGGTAGAAGGAGGAGAGAAGTAGAAGGAGGGAAGAAAAAGAAGAGGAAAGAAGAAGTGGGTAGATAATATTGATATTATGCCATGTCACACTGACATTGGTATAAAAGGAGAGGACATGTAATTTTTCATATCTTTTTGACACATTAATACAATTACAGTCTTTCTCTCCCATCTTGCTCACAGCTTCTATGGCTTCTCCCTCTTTCCTGTCTTTCTCTCTCTAAATCTAGTCTTTCTCTCTCCTCGACACTCTTCTTCTCTCTCTTCCTGCAGTCTTTCTCTCTCTTTTGTAGTCTTCTCTCTCCTCTTTTTCTCCCCCTAGTTCTCTCTCTGACAAGTGGTATCAGAGGATTGGTCTTTGATCCATTCTTTTCTTCTATTTTCAGTCCTATTTTCCTCAATCAAAATCAATATCAGACAAAAATTGTACAAGACAGTGACTAGTGGAGTGGTGCAGATCATCTACAGTTAGTAAGAGCCTACATTTGGAGATATCCAAGGTCAAATATGGCGGAGGATGGCTTAAATGACAGGTCGTCATCAAATTTCATGCAAAATTGAAGGTAATTAGGGTAAAGAAGAGTTAACTGGGCTTAGTTTGGGAACAAACTGTGGTTACTTTGAAAAGAGGGGGTTCTCTTTTCCCTTTCCTAGAGTTTCCTGTAGGTTTCATGCAAGTTCAACATCAAGATTTGCTCATATCTCTCAAACCTTTGATCTTCTTGGCCAAGAACCTCCTAGAATAGATCCCTTACTTCATTATCTTCAGAATGAGTACAAGATTGCTTCAGTTTGGCTTAGCCTCGGGGGGTTCACTATATATATATTCTCTATATAACGTGCATTCATGGCCTATTTATAAATATCCTAATCTGTGAATTTTTCTTGAATAAAACACAACCCTTTTCTATTCAATCTGTAAGTAACCCCTTTATATGACACCCTTTTGTATGTAAAAAATGTATAAAATTGGTGTTTTAAAAACCCCTTATTTTGAACTCATGTTATATATACATATATTCATGAGTGAACCCCCCGAGGGCTCAGCTATGGAGCCAGGAACAGCCCCGAAAATTGAGGCGCAATTTTCGGGCTGATTCCAACTTGTTCCCTGCTGTGGATGCTTTCTCTTCAGCCCTTGGCACTCTCCCTGATCCTTGGCAAGTAAAAATCATCAGTTAAATGGAAAGATTTAGCCCCATTCAAGGTTCTTCAGTCTCTTCCTAAACCCTAGATGAACAATCCATGGCAGCCATGAAAGCTTCAGCCCGAGCTTTCATTTCTCAACAATTTCTTGAAGATTCTTCATCCTTTTAGCCCCTGGGATGGATTCTTCAACAAATTGCAAGGATTAAGCACGAAATGGTCAAAGATTGAAGCTCAAAAGCTTCCATGGAGCAAAAATTTGGGGGAAACGGTTTAATGCCTCAATTTCAAGCATTTGAATTTTCAAGATTGTTCTTAAGTACTGAATACACAAGCCTTGGGGATTATTTTACCAACATTGGACAACTGGAGGCTCTATCAAGCATATGAAGATTGATCAAGTCATCATCAACCATGTCAAAGGTACTCTTCTTCAATTCTTAATCTCTCTCATTAATCCAATTGCTGCTGAGCTTTCATTTCTCAATAATTTCTTGAAGATTCTTCATCCTTTTAGCCCCTGGGATCATCTTAGCAAGGATTCTTCAACAAATTGCAAGGATTAAGCATGAAATGGTCAAAGATTGAAGCTCAATAGCTTCCATGGAGCAAAAATTTGGGGAAAACGGTTTAATGCCTCAATTTCAAGCATTTGAAGCTTCAAGTTTGTTCTTAAGTACTGAATACACAAGCCTTGGGGATTATTTTCCCAACATTGGACAACCGGAGGCTCTATCAAGCATATGAAGATTGATCAAGTCATCATCAACCATGTCAAAGGTACTCTTCTTCAATTCTTAATCTCTCTCATTAATCCAATTGCTGAGCTTAATCCATTTGATTGAGAGATTAAAGAATTGAATAATATCCATAAAATTTCAGCCAACCTTTGCTTGAATCAATCCATTCATGAATGCAATACTTGCTTTATGCATACTAGTTCCAATCAGTGAATTAGAGGCTTCAATCTGAAATTTCCAGCATAACAATTGAATCCCATTGATTGAATCTATTGATTGATGAACTTGTTTACTCTAATACATTGATTGGCTGAATTTCTTTTACCCCAAATTGAAATATTGTAAAAGGGTAAGTACTAGCAATCAGCGAGTCACTGAATTGCATTGGTAAGACCCTTCTCCTATCCAAACTTTCAAGATTCCATTCAATTGCATCTTATGAAAGGCTGAATGAATATTTCAAAAATGCATATCATGTTGATTGATTAGATTACTAGCTACTGCCATGTTGATATACCCACCGAGGAAAAAGGTGGATGGCAGGGGAGATATTGGGATAAAAGATAGGTGACCCTCCCTCACTATCAAAGATCCCGAAGGGGTGCAACCAATCGACCCGAGGGAAACTTTGCCCACCTCCCAGTGATTCGAAGCCTGTGTAGGGAGCTTGTCATGCCGTTTTATCCCTCACAGTGAGTGGTGGTGCGCAGATCGGTCGCTATATGCTCATGTAGTGAATCCCGGAAGGTCCCCAAGAACAATGAACTCTACCTTTTTGCACAAATTACAATGTAAAAAGCATGAACGACAAGAGCAAGAGACCAATTGGGTTCAATCTCTCCCCATGCCTTGTGTGAGCGCTTCACAAAGCATGTATTTTATGTATATTTTCATCTTCATGCTCAATAATAGCCCAATTTACAAAAATATGACAAGCTTTTAGCTTTTGAGTTTGCTTTTACAAAAATAGGAATAAAGCTAATGGACGGTGCCCATAGAGTCTGGCACGCCCAACACAATGTCCAAATAGAAATAACATATCCGTGTGCATAGGCGCATACAAAATAATGATAAATAATCGATGCCTCAATAGACATAACAAAATATAGATGTGGCGCCTATCAAAATATAATCCATAGGTCGAATACTCGCTAAACTCCAATGCTTTCCTATCCACTGCTGCTATCTCTACACATCAACTGAAGCATTCACAATCGTTAGTAAAATAATATAATTAAACCGACAAAAGTGAATACCTAGCAGTCTTCAGCTACATAAATAAATTACTGGTTAGAAATAAATCCTAACCTTAATTTATTACGAGTGCGCACTCTAAACTCATAAATGTTTATTAATTTAATATGTATTTTGCGGAATCACCCGCTATGGAATCACCCATGTACACACTAAATTAATGAAATGCCCGAAAAGGATAGGCGTCCCCATCAACTTCTCGCACAAAGAATCCACTTTGTGTATGAGCCCCGGTCATCTAAGTTTACGGAATCCACCGTAAAACCTCACGGAATCCACCGTGGAATATGCCTCCTGGCATCATACCCTCGGGGTGGGATAGCAATTGACCTCAATTGCTATTAGCTCAATGTGGAGCTAACAGAGTGGGGAAAGCATTTAAGTCTCTAGCATGCATCCATTGTGCTTCCTCTACAGGATGGTTCTTAAATTTAACTAGATATCTAGAATACCTTCGGCCAGTTCTAGTGGTCATAAAGTCAGTGTCTATGATAGCTTCTGGTTCAAGTATTTCAGTCTCTTCCTCTAATAAAGGTGGGTTTTCATAAACAGGGTGGACAGGTAATTGGCCTCTAAATGGTCTCAATAAACTAATGTGAAATGTATTGTGAATTTTCCAATGAGATGGTAATTCTAACTTGAATGCATTATCATTAATTTTATGAATGATTCTAAATGGTCCATAGAATCTAGGAGCTAGTTTGACAACTGGATGTCTATCTACACTTTGCAGTCTACTTTTTTCTATTCTCAGTCAAACATAATCATCAACTTTAAAATTCATGGTTTGTCTTTTCTTGTTGGCTTGTTTAGTATATGATTGCTGGGATTTAGCAATCATATCCTTAACCTCATCAAATATACTGTTATGCATATTAGCAATATCATCATCAGCACTCTGAATTCTATTAGACAAAGATGCAACAGGTGTAGATAATCTATATCCATAAATGACTTCAAACGATGCTTTCTTTGTAGATGTGTGCGGTGTATTGTTATATGCAAACTGTAATAAATGCAAATGAGTGTCCCATGTCTGAGGTTTAGAGATATTATATGCACGTAAAAGATCTAATATGGTGCTGTTTGTGGCTTCTGTTTGTCCATTAGTTTCTGGATGAAATGCAGATGAGAAATCAATCTTTGTGCCTAGGTTAGCAAATAGTGTAATCCAAAAATTGTTACAAAATCTAGAATCACGATCTGAAATAATCACTTTTGGCAATCCATGGTTAGTAAAAATAGTTTTAAAAAACAACTGTGCTGTTTGTGATGCTGTTAAAGTTTTCTTACATGGAATGAAATATGCTTGTTTACTAAATCTATCTACAACTATCCAAATCATATCATGATTAGATTTAGTATTTAGTAAACCAGTAATGAAATCCATAGAAATTTGTTCCCAAGGTTTAGATGGAATAGACAAAGGCATAAGTAATCCATACTATTTACCATGATGTCTCTTAACTCTTTGACAAATCAAACATTCAGAAACAAAGTTAGATACATCTGCATCCATATGGGGCCAATAAAAATCTTCAGTTAATATACGTAATGTAGATATGATACCTCTATGACCTTGATATGGGGGACAATGAATTTCATTCAAAACAAAGGATCGGAATGGAATAGTAACACACAGTCTCTTTTCATAAAACATAAATCCATCATTATATGAAAATGAATCAACAGGAATGAAATTATTTTGAACTAATTTATTCCAATCAGAATGAAAAGTAATATCCTGGTGATATATATCTTTCATAGCAATCAAAGAATCAAAAGATATGACAGAAATATTATGAATTGCAGGTCTTCTACTCAATGCATCAGCCACTACATTTTCTTTCCCAGGTTGGTATTGAATGATAGGATGAAAACTTTGGATAAAGGAAGCCCATTTGATATGACGGTCAGAAATTTGAGGTTGGGTAAGTAAATGTCTAATACTTTGCTGGTCGGTCTTTATCATAAATTCTGAACCCATTAAGTAGTGTTTCCATTGTCTTAATGCTTGTACAACTGCTAATAGTTCTTTGTCATATGTAGAATATTTCAGCTCAGAGGGTTTCAGCTTACAATTGGAATATGCTATAGGATGATTGTCTTGCATAAGTACGGCTCCTATTCCTGATCCACTAGCATCGGTCACTACTAGAAAGAATGGTCTATTAAAGTCAGGCAATTGTAGAATAGGGGCATTGGTTAATGCATGTTTCAGTAAGTCAAAGGATTTTTGTTGATTTTCAGTCCATTGATAAAAAATTCCTTTCTTGAGAAGTTTGGTTAATGGTAAAGCAAGTAATGAAAAATTACGTACAAACTTTCTATAGAAACTAGCAAGACCAAGGAATGAGCGTAACTCATGCACATTTTTAGGAACATGCCAATTCAATATTGCATCAATTTTCTTAGGATCAACTTTAATTCCTTCAGATGATACAAAATGACCTAAATACTCAATTTCTGTCTTAAAGAATTCACTCTTTTCAGGATTTGCATACAGTTGATTTTCTTTCAATAACTGAAAAACCAATGATAAATGCTCATAATGTTATTTCTCATTTTGACTAAACACTAAAATATCATCAAAGAAAACAATTACACAATACTGATATTTCAAAAAGATACGGTTCATCATTCTACTAAAGGTAGCAGGTGCATTAGTCAATTCGAATGGCATGACTAAATATTCGTAATGACCAAACTGTGTTCTGAATGCAGTCTTAAATATGTCAGACTTATCTAGCCTCACCTGATGATAAAACCAGACTTAAGGTCAATTTTACTAAATATAGAAGATCCTTGCAGTTTGTCCATAAGATCATCTACTCTAGGAATAGGATACCTATTCTTTACAGTGATCTTATTGCTTGGAATTGCTGTGGTCGTCTGTCTCTACCGCCTAACTTATCTTCAGTGTCGTGAGCTAGTGAAATGGCGTCTTTAAGAGTAGCAGCCTTGAACATGTTCACTTCAGCGTAATAATGTCCAAGAAGTCCAGACATATACTTCCGCTTATGTGTCGTCTTTGGTACGTCTTCAAGCATGAGTAGCTGGAGGAGTGCATTCCAAAAACGCTATGTATACTAAGGAATAGGCTCACGATCCCGTTGTTGTAGTAGATCCCATTGCTTGATAGCCTTCTCATGAAATTGCGGTGGAAGGAAATTCTGCATGAACTTCTTCTTGAAATCTTCCCAAATAGCAGGATATTCTATGCTCTTGCGTACTACAGTCCACCAAAGTGATGCTCTGTCTACCAAATGATTAGTCACACACTTGATTTTATCTTTTTCTGGATAAGTTTCCTCATGGAAATAGTCATCAAACTGACTAATGAATGATAAAACAGTCTTTCCTTCTCGTATGCCATTGAAAGTACGAAATTTGAAACTTCGTTTACTTATCTTTGATTCCTTGCGAATGGTTTGAACTTCAAGAGTGGCATTGATGGTACGTGAATCAAATCTTCAGCTTGAGGTTCTTCTTTGTCGGTAGACGCTCTTTGTAATTTTGCCAATTGCGCTTGTAATGCTTGCCTAGCCCTTCGTTCTTCTTCCAATTGCATCATGATTAAGTCCAACTTTTGCTCCATCATAGGCTCAGGTAGATCGTCTTCAGCCATAGGATCATCCATATGTGGTTCCGTCATCCTGTAAAACTCAAAAGACATTTCTCACTCAAAATCAGGTTAGCGGGATGAGCGTAGCTCAAATTTGGGGTTACAAGGCTTATGTGTTTTTGGGTATTTCTTTCTCAATCTTCAGAAAATCTATAATTTTTCCTTCTTCATGTGCTGAAAGTGCTTCAGCAAACCTGCGTATGGGTAGAATACCTTCCAATGAACAACTTTGCAGTTCGGAGTTTCTGCACAGGAACAGCCCTTCTAGGAGTTTTGAGCACAAGTCAGTTCTGACTCCAGTTGACTAGTCTGACTTGCAGAGTTGCAGACTTGCAGAACTTAGCCGACTTAGTGAACTTGCAGAACTTGATCACAGTTGACTTGCAGAACTTGATTTCTGGAGTGCGGGACCTGGAGTTGCTGACTTGCAGAGTTGGAAGGTAACTTGTCTGACTTGTTTAAGCTTAATGATTTAAGCTTGATTGATTAAGATTTTAAGGGGGGCTTAATCTTCAGAAAATGGCGCAATCGTGGGGGGGGCCGTTTTTTTCGCCGCCCGAAAATTTCAGAAGCCCCTCAGATACCTCGCGATGATTTTCTGAAGCTATTAAGCTTCTAATCCAAGCTTATTGATTAGTAATCTTAAGCTTTGAAGATTGATGAAAATAAATTACTCTGTTTATCCACGACTTGTTGATGGAGATGAGGGAGTGGTCCTCCGCATGTATAGCCTGGTCCTTCGCGATCTGATGATAGAAACATGGGTTCTTGATCGCCAGAAGTCTGCCTGTATCGACGGGTCGCGACGAGATTGACCGTAGAGCCCGATCGTTCCAGGAGCTCCGCCTTCGCTCGAGATGGGAAGCGATTGGAAGCTCTTAATCTCAGCTCCGCTCTGATACCACTGGTGCGCAGATCAGTCACTGTATACTCACGTACTGAATCCCGGAAGGCCCCCAAGAACAATGAACTCTACCTTTTTGCACAAATTACAATGTAAAAAGCATGAACGACAAGAGCAAGAGACCAATTGGGTTCAATCTCCCCCCATGCCTTGTGTGAGCGCTTCACAAAGCATGTATTTTATGTATATTTCCATCTTCATGCTCAATAATAGCCCAATTTATAAAAATATGACAAGCTTTTAGCTTGTGAGTTTGCTTTTACAAAAATAGGAATAAAGCTAATGGACGGTGCCCATAGAGTCTGGCACGCCCAACACAATGTCCAAATAGAAATAACATATCCGTGCGTATAGGTGCATACAAAATAATGATAAATAATCGATGCCTCAATAGACATAACAAAATATAGGCATGGCGCCTATCAAAATATAATCCATAGGTCGAATACTCGCTAAACTCCAATACTTTCCTCCGCCACTGCTGCTATCTCTACACATCAACTGAAGCATTCACAATCGTTAGTAAAATAATACAATTAAACCGACAAAAGTGAATACCTAGCAGTCTTCAGCTACATAAATAAATCAACTGGTTAGAAATAAATCCTAACCTTAATTTATTACGAGTGCGCACTCTAAACTCATAAACGTTTATTAATTTAATATGTATTTTGCGGAATCACCCGCTATGGAATCACCCATGTACACACTAAATTAATGAAACGCCCGAAAAGGATAGGCGTACCCATCAACTTCTCGCACAAAGAATCCACTTTGTGTATGAGCCCCGGTCATTTAAGTTTACGGAATCCACCGTAAAACCTCACGGAATCCACCGTGGAATATGCCTCCTGGCATCATACCCTCGGGGTGGGATAGCAATTGACCTCAATTGCTATTAGCTCAATGTGGAGCTAACAGAGTGGGGAAAGCATTTAAGTCTCTAGCGTGCATCCATTGTGCTTCCTCTACAGGATGGTTCTTAAATTTAACTAGATATCTAGAATACCTTCGACCAGTTCTAGTGGTCATAAAGTCAGTGTCTATGATAGCTTCTGGTTCAAGTATTTCAGTCTCTTCCTCTAATAAAGGTGGGTTTTCATAAACAGGGTGGATAGGTAATTGGCCTCTAAATGGTCTCAATAAACTAATGTGAAATGTATTGTGAATTTTCCAATGAGATGGTAATTCTAACTTGAATGCATTATCATTAATTTTATGAATGATTCTAAATGGTCCATAGAATCTAGGAGCTAGTTTGACAACTGGATGTCTATCTACACTTTGCAGTCTACGTTTTTCTATTCTCAGCCAAACATAATCATCAACTTTAAAATTCATGGTTTGTCTTTTCTTGTTGGCTTGTTTAGTATATGATTGCTGGGATTTAGCAATCATATCCTTAACCTCATCAAATATACTGTTATGCATATTAGCAATATCATCATCAGCACTCTGAATTCTATTAGACAAAGATGCAACAGGTGTAGATAATCTATATCCATAAATGACTTCAAACGGTGCTTTCTTTGTACATGTGTGCGGTGTATTGTTATATGCAAACTGTAATAAATGCAAATGAGTGTCCCATGTCTGAGGTTTAGAGATAGTATATGCACGTAAAAGATCTAATATAGTGCTGTTTGTGGCTTCTGTTTGTCCATTAGTTTCTGGATGAAATGCAGATGAGAAATCAATCTTTGTGCCTAGGTTAGCAAATAGTGTAATCCAAAAATTGTTACAAAATCTAGAATCACGATCTAAAATAATCACTTTTGGCAATCCATGGTTAGTAAAAATAGTTTTAAAAAACAACTGTGCTGTTTGTGATGCTGTTAAAGTTTTCTTACATGGAATGAAATATGCTTGTTTACTAAATCTATCTACAACTATCCAAATCATATCATGATTAGATTTAGTATTTAGAAAACAAGTAATGAAATCCATAGAAATTTGTTCCCAAGGTTTAGATGGATTAGAAAAAGGCATAAGTAATCCATACTGTTTACCATGATGTCTCTTAACTCTTTGACAAATCAAACATTCAGAAACAAAGTTAGATACATCTGCATCCATATGGGGCCAATAAAAATCTTCAGTTAACATACGTAATGTAGATATGATACCTCTATGACCTTGATATGGGGGACAATGAATTTCATTCAAAACAAAAGATCGGAATGGAATAGTAACACACAGTCTCTTTTCATAAAACATAAATCCATCATTATATGAAAATGAATCAATAGGAATGAAATTATTTTGAACTAATTTATTCCAATCAGAATGAAAAGTAATATCCTGGTGATATGTATCTTTCATAGCAATCAAAGAATCAAAAGATATGACAGAAATATTATGAATTGCAGGTCTTCTACTCAATGCATCAGCCACTACATTTTCTTTCCCAGGTTGGTATTGAATGATAGGATGAAAACTTTGGATAAAGGAAGCCCATTTGATATGACGGTCAGAAATTTGAGGTTGGCTAAGTAAATGTCTAATACTTTGCTGGTCGGTCTTTATCATAAATTCTGAACCCATTAAGTAGTGTTTCCATTGTCTTAATGCTTGTACAACTGCTAATAGTTCTTTGTCATATGTAGAATATTTCAGCTCAGAGGGTTTCAGCTTACAATTGGAATATGCTATAGGATGATTGTCTTGCATAAGTACGGCTCCTATTCCTGATCCACTAGCATCGGTCACTACTAGAAAGAATGGTCTATTAAAGTCAGGCAATTGTAGAATAGGGGCATTGGTTAATGCATGTTTCAGTAAGTCAAAGGATTTTTGTTGATTTTCAGTCCATTGATAAAAAATTCCTTTCTTGAGAAGTTTGGTTAATGGTAAAGCAAGTAATGAAAAATTACGTACAAACTTTCTATAGAAACTAGCAAGACCAAGGAATGAGCGTAACTCATGCACATTTTTAGGAACATGCCAATTCAATATTGCATCAATTTTCTTAGGATCAACTTTAATTCCTTCAGATGATACAAAATGACCTAAATACTCAATTTCTGTCTTAAAGAATTCACTCTTTTCAGGATTTGCATACAGTTGATTTTCTTTCAATAACTGAAAAACCAATGATAAATGCTCATAATGTTATTTCTCATTTTGACTAAACACTAAAATATCATCAAAGAAAACAATTACACAATACTGATATTTCAAAAAGATACGGTTCATCATTCTACTAAAGGTAGCAGGTGCATTAGTCAATTCGAATGGCATGACTAAATATTCGTAATGACCAAACTGTGTTCTGAATGCAGTCTTAAATATGTCAGACTTATCTAGCCTCACCTGATGATAAAACCAGACTTAAGGTCAATTTTACTAAATATAGAAGATCCTTGCAGTTTGTCCATAAGATCATCTACTCTAGGAATAGGATACCTATTCTTTACAGTGATCTTATTTAAAGCTCGATAATCAATACACATACGATAGGTATTATTCTTTTTCTTAACTAAGAGTACAGGTGCACCAAATGGAGAACTGCTAGGTCGAATCAAACCTCTATTTAGTAATTCCTCAACTTGACTCTGAATTTCTTTTTGCTCTATCTGGTTGTGCCTATATGGTGCTTTACAAGGTGGTTGTGTGCCAGGGATCAAATCTATCTTATGGTCTTCTGGACGTGAAGGAGGTAAACCTGGTGGTAGATCTTCTGCAAAACAATCCTTAAAATATGCAAGAAATTCCTTATGCCTAGGGTGCATATGATTTTCCTTTACTTGCAATTCATTCACCCAAATGAGATATGATTTACTACTCTTGCGTAATGCACGTTTAGCTTGAGTATGCGAAAGCAGCGGAAAAACATTAGATGCATGCATACCATATAATGTAATAGATTTTCCTTGAAAATTAATATTCATTGTGTGTGTGGAATAATCTATATCTGGATTATGCTGGTGTCGCCAAGGCATTCCTAAAATAATGTCACTCGACTGTAATGGAACAACTAAGAAATTTCTTCTTTTAGTGTATGAACCAATTTGAATCTCTAAATCTTGCACTTCCTGTGTACCATTATACTTAGGGCCTAAAAATGCAGCTTTTATGCGATAGTGCGTAGATACAGTCTGTAATTTCAGTTCTTTTACCAATTTTGCTGAAATAAAATCATGAGTATTACCGTCATCATGCAAAATAGTCTTTTCCTTTCCATGCACCAAACATTTCATAGTCAATAATGAATGTGGAGTAGGCATACCTGGTAAAGTATCGGAAATAGTAGTAGTGTCGTCCTCATCTTCAGTGAAATCAGGCATATCCTCATGTTCGTCTTCGTCCATGGCTCCAAGATAGTTGATATGAGCTGACGGCTTCTTTAAATGACAATTTGCTGCGAGATGTCCAGGCATTGGCTTGGAATTGCTGTGGTCGTCTGTCTCTACCGCGTAACTTATCTTCAATGTCGTGAGCTAGTGAAATGGCGTCTTCAAGAGTAGCAGCCTTGAACATGTTCACTTCAGCGTAATAATGTCCAAGAAGTCTAGACATATACTTCCGCTTATGTGTCATCTTTGGTACGTCTTCAAGCATGAGTAGCTGGAGGAGTGCATTCCAAAAACGCTATGTATACTGAGGAATAGGCTCACGATCCCGTTGTTGTAGTAGATCCCATTGCTTGATAGCCTTCTCATGAAATTGCGATGGAAGGAAATTCTACATGAACTTCTTCTTGAAATCTTCCCAAGTAGCAGGATATTCTATGCTCTTGCGTACTACAGTCCACCAAAGTGATGCTATGTCTACCAAATGATTAGTAACACACTTGATTTTATCTTTTTCTGGATAAGTTTCCTCATGGAAATAGTCATCAAACTGACTAATGAATGATAAAACAGCCTTTCCTTCTCGTATGCCATTGAAAGTACGAAATTTGAAACTTCGTTTACTTATCTTTGATTCCTTGCGAATGGTTTGAACTTCAAGAGTGGCATTGATGGTACGTCGAATCAAATCTTCAGCTTGAGGTTCTTCTTTGTCGGTAGACGCTCTTTGTAATTTTGCCAATTGCGCTTGTAATGCTTGCCTAGCCCTTCGTTCTTCTTCCAATTGCATCATGATTAAGTCCAACTTTTGCTCCATCATAGGCTCAGGTAGATCGTCTTCAGCCATAGGATCATCCATATGTGGTTCCGTCATCCTGTAAAACTCAAAAGACATTTCTCACTCAAAATCAGGTTAGCGGGATGAGCGTAGCTCAAATTCGGGGTTACAAGGCTTATGTGCTTTTGGGTATTTCTTTCTCAATCTTCAGAAAATCTATAATTTTTCCTTCTTCATGTGCTGAAAGTGCTTCAGCAAACCTGCGTATGGGTAGAATACCTTCCAATGAACAACTTTGCAGTTCGGAGTTTCTGCACAGGAACAGCCCTTCTAGGAGTTTTGAGCACAAGTCAGTTCTGACTCCAGTTGATTAGTCTGACTTGCAGAGTTGCAGACTTAGGTGACTTGCAGAGTTGCAGACTTGCAGAACTTAGCCGACTTAGTGAACTTGCAGAACTTGATCACAGTTGACTTGCAGAACTTGATTTCTGGAGTGCGGGACCTGGAGTTGATGACTTGCAGAGTTGGGAGGTAACTTGTCTGACTTGTTTAAGCTTAATGAATTAAGCTTGATTGATTAAGATTTTAAGGGGGGCTTAATCTTCAGAAAACGGCGCAATCGTGGGGGGGGGGCCGTTTTTTTCGCCGCTCGAAAATTTCGGAAGCCCCTCAGATACCTCGCGATGATTTTCTGAAGCTATTAAGCTTCTAATCCAAGCTTATTGATTAGTAATCTTAAGCTTTGAAGCTTGATGAAAATAAATTACTTTGTTTATCCACGACTTGTTGATGGAGATGAGGGAGTGGTCCTCCGCCTGTATAGCCTGGTCCTTCGCGATCTGATGATAGAAACAGGGGTTCTTGATCGCCAGAAGTCTGCCTGTATCGACGGTTCGCGACGAGATTGACCGTAGAGCCCGATCGTTCCAGGAGCTCCGCCTTCGCTTGAGATGGGTAGCGATTGGAAGCTCTTGATCTCAGCTCCGCTTTGATACCACTGGTGCGCAGATCAGTCGCTGTATGCTCACGTAGTGAATCCCGGAAGGTCCCCAAGAACAATGAACTCTACCTTTTTGCACAAATTACAATGTAAAAAGCATGAACGACAAGAGCAAGAGACCAATTGGGTTCAATCTCCCCCCATGCCTTGTGTGAGCGCTTCACAAGGCATGTATTTTATGTATATTTTCATCTTCATGCTCAATAATAGCCCAATTTATAAAAATATGACAAGCTTTTAGCTTGTGAGTTTGCTTTTACAAAAATAGGAATAATGCTAATGGACGGTGCCCATAGAGTCTGGCACGCCCAACACAATGTCCAAATAGAAATAACATATCCGTGCACATAGGCGCATACAAAATAATGATAAATAATCGATGCCTCAATAGACATAACAAAATATAGGCGTGGCGCCTATCAAAATATAATCCATAGGTCGAATACTCGCTAAACTCCAATACTTTCCTCCGCTCCACTGCTGCTATCTCTACACATCAACTGAAGCATTCACAATCGTTAGTAAAATAATACAATTAAACCGACAAAAGTGAATACCTAGCAGTCTTCAGCTACATAAATAAATCAACTGGTTAGAAATAAATCCTAACCTTAATTTATTACGAGTGCACACTCTAAACTCATAAACGTTTATTAATTTAATATGTATTTTGCGGAATCACCCACTATGGAATCACCCATGTACACACTAAATTAATGAAACGCCCGAAAAGGACAGGCATCCCCATCAACTTCTCGCACAAAGAATCTACTTTGTGTATGAGCCCCGATCATCTAAGTTTACGGAATCCACCGTAAAACCTCACGGAATCCACCGTGGAATATGCCTCCTGGCATCAAGTGGAGAATTGAAGATTGAAGACTTCCCAAAGGCTCAAGTACCTACAGGTCCAAAACAGGGTAAAACAGGGAATTTACAAGGCACTTACAGGGTATTTACAGGTAGTTACAGGTACACCCTTCATTACTGAAGTACAGGTGTAGGTACTACAGGGTACCCACAGGTCCTATACATCTTTTTACAGGGTTTGGTAGCCATTTGGAGTTACTATCTTGCATTACATGGTCAAAACAGGGCACTTACAGGTTTAGACAAGGTGCAGGCCTGGATAGTTCAGACTCAGAAGTCCAGCTACATAATTTTTTGTCCTAAATCGATTATAGCATCCTATAGCTCATCTCGAAGAGGGCCTTCTTAGCTTCGATTTGAGCTAAAAAAATTTGAAATCGGAGTTCCCTAGCAAAAGATATAGCCATTTTTCTGATAGGGGGTACTGCAAGACTGCACTATTATGGCAGGACATAAGGGTAAAAATAAGGTCCATGAAGATTATGCTCAGCAAATCAGGGATTCCATGTTGGATAATACACCTCAAGAGAGCCCTGAATAGCTTCAATAGCAAGAAGAAGTCATTATACTTAACAATACTTTGTGCGTCCATGAACAAAGACATAGGGAACGACATGAGGCCATCTTATCAAGAATGGAGCAAATGGTCTTGTCTATTGATCAAACGAAGTCTTCCATTGAGAAGTTGGTGGATTCAACGACTCAAACAAAGGCTTATATTGATAAGTTAGTGGAATATAATGCTCAACTTATGGCACAATTCTCTCAATGGATGCAAATGCAAATGGGACCAAAAGAAGCTAGGGAGAAAGCTTATTCAAATAGTGACCCTTCAGTCCCACTTCAGCCATCTAACCAAAATCGTCATGGACATGGGATTATTGGAAGAAGAGGCATTCCAAATAGCCGATATGAAGTAGGAGAGGCTTCACAGCGGCATGATGACTATTTGGGCAGCTTAAATGGAGCTAATTCTCAAGCTTTTGGGCTGAATACTCAAATTTCTAGGGGTTCTCTACCAACAGGAAGATTACATAGTAGTTCTCAACCACTTGTTGGAAGATTTCCATCTCAATTTGGAGGTTCCATACATGGTAATCATGATGAGCCTATTTTGGGACAGCAATCATTTCATGAAAGAGAGCTAAAGGACAAGATTGTTCTAGCTAAATTTAATGGTCAGTCATCTTCACCATCTGATTTAGAGGAGTGGACCTCTAAGATGGAGTCCTACTTTGACATATTTCCTAAAATTGATGACATGAAGATTCATTTTGATTCCTTGCATTTTGAGGGATTTGCCCATACCTGGTGGAGGTATATAAAAAAAGAAAACATACTTGTAGAGAATTGGGAAGCTTTCAAGGCACTTATGGCTGAAGTATTTGTCTCTCCTCTTGAGAAAGAGAAATTAGTACGAAGGTGGTATGGTTTGGAACAAAGGGGCCTAAGTGTAAGAGAGTACACTAACCAATTCCTCAACCTGACCATGTATATGGAAAGCATTAGTGATGAGGCTAAGGTCCATAAGTTTATGTATGGTTTAGAGCCATCTTTATTAGTTGATGTTATGGCACAAAATCCTACTTCCCTCTTTAAGGCTATTATTGAGCTTGTGAAGTGGTATGGAAGAAAGTATAGAAGAGAATCTTCATTTTAGCCTGGTTTTGGACAGCCAAGGACTGTTTTTAAGCAGAGGCAAGTTGGTAACACTTATGGTAGCAATCATGTGCCAAATGGGAGCTTATGGGTACCAACTTATCCTCCATTTAATGCTTCGAGACCTCAAAGTAATTTCAGGACAGCAAATAGTCCAAGAGTTGATTTCAAACAAGGAGATAGCAAGCCTAAATCTATTTCAGCCAATACAAATCCTAAATCTATTCCTATGGATCTTTATAAAGAAAGAAAGGAGAAAGGCTTGTGTTTCAAGTGTTACATCTGATCATGCCTCAAAGTGTGTATACAAAAATGTCAAACCCAAGCTTCAGAGTATGTTGGTTTTTGAGGATTTTGAGGATGACATGGATGAAGCTAATGCAATGGCACTTAATGCTGAAAATGAAGATCTTGAGGAGGAAGTTGGGCAAGAGTATTTTTATGATCCAGCCGACTCTTTTCCTTTTGATCCAGGTGGAAGTGTTCCGTTTGATCCAGGTGGGACTTGTTATGAGCACCTTGCTGCCACTAATTGTTCTATTTCTATGGATGCTTGGATAGGATCTAAGAGCCCTAATACACTGCGTATGAAGGGAAGCATATGTGGAAAGCCAGTGTTCATTCTGATAGATAGTGGTAGTACTCATAGTTTTGTGAATAAGTCCATCATGGACAAGCTAAATTGTGTTCCCACAGATTTACAGCAGCCCATTAGAGTTCAAGTGGCTAATGGTGAAGAGGAAATCAATACACAGATATGCCCACAGGTTTCTTTACAGTTGGTTGAAAATTTTGAAGCAAAGGTAAACCTGATTACTCTGGAAATGGGACCTATAGATATTGTACTCAGTTGTGATTGGTTAGTGACATTAGGCAGGATCACTATGGATTTCTCACAGTTGTATATGGATTTTATCTCCAATGGACAGCTTATCCATTTATAGGGAATTCCTTGTAGATCATATTTTCAGCTTATTACCATTCAACAACTCAAAAGAGAGTACAAGAGGCGCTCACAAATATTGGTTTTGCATCTAAATAAAGAAATACAGGATCAACCCAATAATTCAGTAAACCATCCAGCCTTGACAACTCTTCTTGAGGAGTATAGAGATGTATTTGAGGTACTTACTTCATTGCCTCCTAAGAGAGCAGTAAATCACCTCATTGACTTGGAGCCCGACTCAAAGACAATCAATAAGCCACCTCACAGATTATCAAAGTGTGAACGAGAGGAAGTAGCCAAGCAAATCAAGGAACTTCTTGAGATGGGATTCATTGAACCAAGTTCTTTCCCTTATGCATCTCCAGTCCTGTTAGTAAAAAAGAAAAATGGATCTTTTAGAATGTGCATTGACTATAGGGATCTCAATAAGATCACAGTGAAGAATAGGTATCCCATACCCAGGATTGATGATTTTCTTGATGAGCTTAAGGGGGCTCGATTTTGTACGAAGATTGACTTGAGGTCAGGGTATCATCAAATTCGCATGCGAGAGGGTGATGAAGTCAAGACTGCTTTCAGGTTTGATCATGGGCTCTATCATTTCTTAGTGATGCCATTTGGGCTTACAAATGCTCCAGCTACCTTTCAAATCTTGATGAATAAGATTTTACAACCTTTCCTCTTTCAATTTGTCTTGGTGTTCTTTGATGACATTCTGATCTACAGCAAGACTTTACAGGATCACTTGGCTCATATGAGGAGGGTTTTTGATGTATTGAGACATCATAGGATTTTTGCTAAGGAGAAGAAGTGTTCTTTCATGCAGACTGAAGTGGAATACTTGGGACATATTGTCAGTGAAAAAGGAATACAAGCTGATCCCAAGAAGGTACAATGTATAAAAGATTGGCCAACACCTACTACCATACCTCTCTTAGAGGATTCCTTGGTTTATCTTCATTCTATCACTAATTTATTAAGCATTATGCGGCCATTGCAGCTCCTTTGATTGATAGGTTGAAGAAGAAGGCTTTCTTTTGGGATGCTTTTGCAGATAGTAGCTTCAACCAGTTAAAGGAACTCCTTACATCTGCTCCTATCTTAGTATGCTCGGACTTTTCCAAAGAATTTACTATACAGTGTGATGCTAGTGGCCGTGGCATTGGGGATGTTTTGCTACAGGAGCATGGAGTATTTGCATTTGAGAGTCATAAGCTTACAGATAAAGAAATGGTCATGAATGTTTATGACTAAGAGATGTTTGCTATCTTGCATGCAATTAAGAAGTGGTACCATTACTTATATGGTAGCCAATTCAGAGTACATAGTGATCATAGGGTACTTAAGTATTTCCTTACTCAGTCCAATCTTACTCCAAAGCAACGTCGTTGGGTAGCTACATTACAGAATTATGATTTTGACATCACTCATACAAGGGGCAAAGATAACATAGTGGCTGATTCTTTTTATCGTATGCGAGCTTGTAAAGTTTTAGCGGTGACAGAATTGCATAATGACTGGATTGAAAAATCACAGGAGGCTTATTTTCTAGATGAGGAATTCACCCATATTTTTCAAAAATTATAGCAAGGTCTTATGGAAGAAAACTCCCATTACTAGCTTAAAATTGGCCTTATTTGGTTGAAAGGCAAGACTCATATTCCTTCTACTTCTTCTTTTATACGGAAAATTATGGAGGAGCTACATTCTTTGCCTCTAGCTGAACATTTAGGAGTTTTCAAGACCTATGACAGGATCAGTAAAAGTTTCTATTGGAAAGGGCTGTGAAAAGATGTCAAGGACTTTGTTATGAAGTGTATGCCTTGTCAGCAGAATAAGGACAGCGACCATAAGCCAGGAGGTTTGTTACAGCCATTACCTATTCCTACTGGTAAATGGACTCATATTACTATGGATTTAATTACTAGCTTACCTACTACTAAGAAGGGATGGAATAGTATATGTGTGGTGGTAGATAGACTCACCAGGGCAGCCCATTTTATTCCAACCAAGATTCAGTTTACTGCTTCTCAAGTGGCCAGTCAGTTTATGGAGCAGATTTTTAGACTACATGGATTACCGCAGGTGATTGTCCATGATAGAGACTCAAAGTTTATGAGTAACTTTTGGCAGGTGGTATTTACATCTATGGGCACTAAATTGGCTCCATCTACGGCTTATCATCCTCAAACTGATGGACAGACAGAAAGAGTCAATAAATGGTTGGAGACTTATCTTCGCCATTTTTGCTATGATGTCTAAACCTCATGGGATTCTTGGTTACACTTGGCTGAGTTTGCTTATAACAATTCTACTTATGATAGTATAGGAGTTTCACCCTTTGAGGCTTTGCATGGTTACAAGGTGCCCTTACCCACAGTCATCTTTAATGAAAAGATCAATTCTCATGGAAAGGAAGAGTTGGAAAGAATGCAGACCCTTCTTCAACAATGTAAGGTGAATCTAAGGAAGGATCAAGATCAAATGAAGATGTATGTTGATGAGAAGAGGAGGCCTTTAGAGTTCCAAGAAGGAGAGTTGGTTTTATTAAAGGTGCCCAAGTCCAAGTACTCTACATTAAAAGATGGATCTAGTAATAAGCTTGCCCACAGGTTTTATGGCCCTTATCGGATCCTTTAGCGAATTGGAGATTTGGCATACAGACTAGAGCTTCCCTCTTCTACAAAGATTCATAATGTCTTCCATGTTAGTCAGCTAAAGCCCTTTTATGGTGATCCAGTGGATATAGTTGATGAGCTGCCACCTATTGATGAAGACGGTCTTAT
This sequence comes from Lygodium microphyllum, assembly GCF_053477565.2. Taxonomy (NCBI): domain Eukaryota; kingdom Viridiplantae; phylum Streptophyta; class Polypodiopsida; order Schizaeales; family Lygodiaceae; genus Lygodium; species Lygodium microphyllum. The sequence continues at coordinate 120,430,437 of NC_141149.1, read as the reverse complement.
TCAGTACATTCCACAGGCTGTTATAGGTCAGCGTGAGAAGAAGCTTCGATCTTGTTGTATTGTGGAATATTTGATCAAATGGAGAGGTTTACCACCTGAAGAAGCTTCTTGGAGACCTGATTCTATATTGGATGAGTTTCCTTTCTTGAAGGATACATTGGTGGCTGAAGCCTATTGCTTATGGAGCTAGTGATGATGCATATAGGTTCAGGACAGCACGCTGTTTTAGAATAGTTTTTATCGTGCCTAATTTTTAGAATTAAGCTATCTACATGGCCTTAAAGTACTCTTCAAGAGCTTCGTTTTAATATATGGTACGTCTCATTTGGACACTTCTACTAGAAGTTATGGCAAATTTGGTCCAACAGGATCTGTTTATACAGCAAGCTGTCTACTTTGTTTTGACATTATTTGTTGAAGACTTTATGGCTCCATATGCTTTTGAAGTACTCCAAATCATGTATATAGCTGAGGCTTACTTCCGTTCTTCAATTTCAGTTCATGTAGTTGGTCATACTTCATTCATTCCCCATTTGTAAAGCTGTAAAGCAGAGTAGTACTCTATTCTATCCATCTTTTTCTAGTTTTTCCAGGCTTGTTTTTTAGGGCAAAAACTTTTAGAAAGGGATGGATTGTAAGAAGCTGGAAATAAGGATTTAGTGTAAATAATATTAATATTATGCCATGTCACACTGACATTGATATAAAAGGAGAGGACATGTAATTTTTCATATCTTTTTGACACATTAATACAATTACAGTCTTTCTCTCCCATCTTGCTCACAGCTTCTATGGCTTCTCCCTCTTTCCTGTCTTTCTCTATCTAAATCTAGTCTTTCTCTCTCCTCGTCACTCTTCTTCTCTCTCTTCCTGCAGTCTTCTCTCTCCCTAGTTTTCTCTCTGACAATAGGGTTGAACTCGTATAAGTTTTTACTCACCTAAAATGATAAGGATCACCTTACCTCACATGAAATGATAACTTCTACACACATAAAATGATAGGATTATTGCCTTATTTCACATAAGATGATAGATTTTTAACTAGTTCAATGCATGAACAGTGATTTAGAATTCACATTGTGTAATTATGGTTAAAAGAAACACATGAAATGTTAAATTCTATTCATAAGCTACATTTGCTTCGTTAGGAACAAAACCCTTGGACTTTCATAAACGCAAGTCACATGCGATCCGGTGCATTAGAAATAATTACTCATTGCAAGGAATAAAGGGAGATAAAGCTGTTTAGGGGACAACTATACTAAAACGCACAACGTGCATGATGGTTGGGAACTCTTGCACAGAACCGCACTAAGAGAATTGGAAGGATCGCATGCATCTAAACTGCATCTTGAAAGTTTAAATGAGGAATCATGTGTTGCCATGTGTGTTAACTGAGCTTGGCTGGAATCAGAGATTATAAGACCCTTGGTTGGGTTGCGAATAAGGCATATCCATTGCCTTGACTGACCAGCTAGTGCTTGAGTTAGGGACTAGGATACCCTAAGAAAGTATAAGTAAACTTACCAAGACCATTTGCTCTTGTTGAAATTATTGGAATTTCCCCAAGTCGCAGAAAGACCCAAGATCAGGTGCTAGGCATCCGGGAAAAAGGAGTCACACCTTAGCAGTCGGTCGTACAAATGACCTCCGAAATGTTCGTGCTTGTACTTAGGTACTCTTTGCTCAAGGAACTAATTCAAGGAAATCACTTAATGCTTTAGATTGAAAGCCTGGAGGGAGAGGCAGGAACAGTTACCTCCGACAGTCTGCCTAGCCCTATCCAAGGGGATTGTTAGCCGCGCCGTGTATATGGACCTAACCCACCACGAGAGGTCTCTCCGTGGGTCCTGCTTGGAGCGGGAGGACGTTTGGGTGCTAGGGGAGGCTCTGGCTATAAATCCCTTGCCTTCAGATCCCGTACAAGAGACTAACGTGACTCGAGATGATAGGATCTTAAGGCCCGTGTACTAATCTACGGGCGAAACTTGGAACATCAATCTTATAGATTGCTAGGATGGCCTTCTGGCATGATGTTGGATGTAATCTGAAATTATGATAAATAAAGAATAGATGCTTGCGAAAAAGGAACTTGCTTGACATTGTTTTTGTGTCAGGGCCTAAGTTACATGAAGGTGTTGGGGGTAAAGGCGCCTCCACCTAGCCGCCCGTGTATTACTAAACTGACAGTCACCGCCACTGCACATTGCAGGTGGCGGGCACGTCACCATCACTTTATTCTTTATTCGTTTAGTGACAGTTTGAATAAAGGAAGGCCTGGTCACACATTGTGACTGTTGGAGTTTCCATTTCTAGTCTCTCCCTTTCTTATTCTTGCTCTCCTGCCATAGCTCTTGAGTCCAACCTTCAATCCGTCGCTCCCTTTCAACTGGTATCAGAGCTTTCTTTTGACTCTTGAGCTTGGTTCGTGGCATTCTCAGCATCCCATCGACTCCCTACTTGTATTGGGTCTCTTTCCCGGCAGCCATATCCGACTCCTTCGAGCTCCCGTCACTCCCCGGCTTTCCAAGCACCTTCCCCCGGCATTGTTGGGCACCTTTAGGACATTACATCAGAGATATTTGATCATTTTCTTCAGGGTTTACTTCAGTTCTCGCGTCTCACAAGCTGTAAACAAGTTGTGGGCAGCCATAGCTCACACCTCTTGGACCTTCCTTCACCTGGATCTTGCTTCCAACCTATCAAGGTTTGCTGAGGCTTGGTGTAGGCCTTCTTTGGCCCTCATTTGTGTCCCCTTTAGGTCCCATTGTTGACACGTGGGACAATAGAACCCCCCCCCAGCCAGCTCACGTTTTTTTTATGCATGTTTCAAAATATGGCCCAAAGATCACTCTTTTTGTCATATCTCGAGCATTCGGAACCCGATTCAAGCAAGGTAAGAGTCTAAGTTGGGGTTTTGGCATGCTCCAGATGCGATGGTGATGTCTAATTTTCCAAATTCAGTTGATAGAATCTTCTGCAATAGATTTCAGGTCTGAGACACCATGTATTTGTATGCCTATGCTTGTTTGGGCATGACTACATAACCGGTTTGATGCCTATTGCATCCCGATTGATTGGGGGATTGAAGCTACATGTAATGCTATGATTTTGGAGCTGGAAATACATAGTTTATAACAATAAATGTATGCTGAATACTCTTGGGTTGAAGCTATCTTTCATGCTTTGACATATGCCTATTGGTTCCATGTATGTCTTGGGTTATGCTATGATGTATTGATCATCGAGGGACGACTTTGAGCTTGTCATTGAATCCGGATGCTTTTGGAAGCTTGAGCTTATTTCATCCTGCACTTATTAACATTGGTATATGCTTTGACAGTGATGCTTCTTGGGCTTATGCATACCCGTTGCCTACGGCTTGATGCTCATGTCACGGTTGATTACCCTATGCATATGTTGAGCTTGAGTGCTCATTGAAGCTCCACCTTGGATGCATTTTGGATTATCTTGAGTAGTCTTGGATGTTACTTGGCTTGTCAGAGTTTGGAATATTGGGATGTATTTGATGTCTTACATGCTTGCGGATGCTACATACGGATGCTCTACCGCCTACATGTTCGGGATGTACTATTGATATATTGTCTTGGACTTATGTCATTGGCACTGTGTCTTGCCTTGGCTTGAGCTCTTGAGCTCGTACATACGACTTTTGTGCCAGTGGAAACATTCTTGAATGCTTATCAGACATTGAGCCGGTGGTATTTTTATGCATTGAGCCGTTACATGCTATTGAGCAGTTACAGACACTTGAGACTTTGGGATTTCTTACCTTTTGGGATGATACATCATATGTCCTGGTTCACTGTATGCTTATGAGCTAAGTCTCAGTTTTGGATCCGTATCTTTGTGATTTGATACCTACTTCTGTCAAGTTTTGATAGTGGCAAGAACACTTTGCCTCGTTGATTGGGGGGTGTGCCTACTCACTGGCAGATGTTTGTATGACATACTTGGGTATTGGATTCATGCTTATCGACTGTCATATGCTTATGCTATGCCCGCATGATGCCGACTTTGGTCTTGGCAGTATCTGATTGCCTTGGGATCTGATTTTGGCACTATTAGCTCTCTTTTACTGAAATCTGAAATTTATTACAGCAAGCATATATGTATAGACTGACATGGATTTTTCAGGCTGAAACACTCTGAAATGATGTGCTTTCACTAGTACTTGGTGGACAGCAGCTTTGGTTCCACTTTGTTTGCCATTTTTCCTCGATTTTGATGATTTTTTGGTCATTTTCTGTAGTAAACAACAAGTAGTTTTGAACTGTCTACAGTCTTCCAGCCTGCATTATGGTGAGTTCATCCACTGATCATGCTATTTTCAACATCACTAAGCTTCATGGTACATTTGAGGTTAAGCGGGCATCTGCCTGCAACTATGCCAGATGAGGAATGGCTTGAGCTTGATGAGTTATGCAAGTCCACTATTGTATTGTCTCTCACGGAACAGGTTCACTACAATGTATTTGAGGAAGAACAGAGTGCATGGCAGTTGTGGGATAAAATCAAGAATCTCTATGATAAGAAAAGTCCAGCGAGTCAAATGTATTAGCTGAAGCAGCTTATGGATCTGTACATGAAGGAGAATGTGACTATGCCTGCTCATTTGAGTCAGTTCCATGCTATACTCAAGAACTTGACTTCGCAGGACATTACTTTTGTAGAGGATTTCACTCCTCTTTTCTTGCTTGGTACTCTTAATGAGTCATGGGGTGTATTCCACACTGCATTATGTGCCTCTATTACTACCTTGAAATTATCTGATGTTGAGAGTACTCTTCTGCAGGAAGAGGCTAATTGTAAGAATTTGGATACCTCTCGTGTGTCTCATGCTATGACAGTTAGAGGCAGGAATCATGGATATGGAAAGCATGGCAGTGGTAGTGGCCATGGACGAGATTCTCAGAAATCTCGGTCCAAGTCTCGTGGGAAGTCACGTAGCAAATCCCGTGGCAGGAATGCAGATGTTACTTGTCACCATTGTGGGAAAAAGGGCCATATTAGGCCACAATACCATGACATGTGCAATGAAAGGCGCAAAGATAAGGGGAAAGACAAAGTGCAGGATAAGACTTCTGATCGCAGCATAGTACCTGCAAAGTCCAATGTTAAAATTGAAGAGATCAATGTTATGCAGCCTGAGAATGTTGATGATGATGATTATATCCTAGCAGTTTTTTCTAGTGCTTCGCAGATGATAGAGATACACTCTATGTATGCACAGTGTTGGCTCTTGGACTCATGTGTGTCCTTTCATGTGACACCTTGCCAAGAGTGGTTTCATTCATATCGTACTGTTTCAGGTTCTGTGTGCTTGGGTGATGACAGCTCTCTTGATATTGTGGGCATCGGTGATGTTAGGATGAAGTTTCCTTCTGGCAGCAGTTTTGTTATGCAGGATGTATGTCATGTATCTACTTTGACACGCAATCTCATGTTAGCTCGACAGCTTGATGATGCAGGATATCATGTCTGTTTTGGAGACTCTGCATGGAAGATCACTTGGGGCAGTTGCGAGAGGTACCAAGGCTGGCAGTCTCTACCCCTTGATTGTATCAGCTTCTTCCCTTGATCATGTTTTGTCTGTGGGTACTATCCCACATGTATCTCTTTGGCATGCCCATTTGGGCCATATGTCTTTTAAGAGAATGAAAATACTTTCTAGTTTGCAGTACTTACTATCCCTTGATTATGCATGTTTTGATTCATGTGAGCATTGTCTTTATGGCAGGTAGACTAGGTCTACGCATAAGAAGTCTGGTAGGCCACGCATGAGTGAGCCCTTGGCATTGGTACATTCGGATGTCTGTGGTCCCATGCCTTGTCAGTCTATGGGTGGTGCAAAGTATTTTGTTACGTTCATAGATGATTTTTCACAAAAAATTTGGGCTTATCCCATTAAGCTCAAATCCGATGTCTTGGCTATGTTTCAGAGATGGCTTGCATTGGTTGAGAACCAGTCTGGGTATAGGCTAAAATGCCTAAGGACAGATAATGGGGGTGAGTATGTCTCACGTGCTTTTGAGTAGTTATGTGATGAGAGGGGTATTAAGCGTCAGTTGATCGCCCCCTACACCCCCCCCCCCAGAATGGTTTGGCTGAGCAGATGAATAGAACCATCCAAGAGCATGTACGCAGTATACTTAGCCATGCAAGCCTACCATAGAGCTTTTAGGTTGAGACAGTGAGTACAGCTGTGCATGTCATAAATAGATCACCTTCTAGTGGTTTGGATTTCCAGGTTGCAGAGGAGGTATGGACTGGAAAACCCCCCTCTTTTGCGCATCTCCATGTCTTTGGATGTGAGGCATTTTGCCATGTGCCCAAGGACAAGAGAAGTAAGCTGGATCCCAAAAGTGTCAAATGCATTTTCCTTGGTTATGGGGATGCGGGCGAGATGGGTTACCGTCTCTGGGATCCATAGGCGCGAAAAGTCATCTGTAGTCATGATGTAGTCTTCCATGAAGACAAGATGCATAGGCAACCTGAGAGAGTTGTTGAGATCCGCAGGGCCATATTTCAGGAGGAGCCGAGAGCTCCCACACATCCAGTTGGACAGCCTACAGCTACAGCAGATGCTCATGATCAGGGTGTTGGACAGGCAGCTGGGCAGGCAGCAGAGCCTGCCGTGAGACGGTCTACTAGAGACATACGTCCACCAGATAGATTTATACCAGATGACCACCCTGCAAGTGGGAGAAAAGTTGGTTTAGGACTTGCATGGCATGCAAGTGAGAGAAAAGTTGGTTTAGGTCTTAGTTCTCATGGAAGGATTAATGTCGTGCATGTGGTTTTATTTATACTAAGAACAAAGTTGCATGTAACGGCAGGGTTGAACTCGCATAAGTTTTTACTCACCTAAAATGATAAGGATCACCTTACCTCACATGAAATGATAACTTCTACACACATAAAATGATAGGGTTATCGTCTTATTTTACATAAGATGATAGCTTTTTAACTAGTTCAGTGCATGAATAGTCATTTAGAATTCACGTTGCGCAATTATGGTTAAAAGAAACACATGAAATGTTAAATTCTGTTCATAAACTTCATTTGCTTCGTTAGGAACAAAACCCTAGGACTTTCATAGACGCAAATCACATGTGATCCGGTGCATTAGAAATAATTACTCATTGCCAAGAATAAAGGGAGATAAAAGCTATTTAGTAGACAACTATACTAAAACGCACAACGTACAAGATGGTTGGGAACTCTTGCATATAGCTGCACTAAGAGAATTGGAAGGATCGCATGCATCTACAATCCTTCATCAATAATCATTAAAGCAGAGTCCTGAGTCCGGTTGAACTCCCTGTCTCTACGACCACACTAAAATAGCAAAAACGGCCGATCACAGTAATCGCTGCAACTATTATTCAGTTAAGACGTCTCTCTCTCTCTTTTTCTTTCAGAGAAGACGCGTCTCTCTCTCTCTCTCTCTCTCTCAGTCTGTTACATCACACACACACACCGACACACACACACACACACTCTCTCTCTCTCTCGCAGTGTCGCTCCTTTAATCGTACCGCCAAAAGGCTCTGCCACCCTGGCATCCGTGACCAGGCGAGTCCAGCTTCTCATGCTTTCTGACATCTGCCCTTCACTGGCTTCCAAGTTCCACCTGCACCGACCAGGCTCAGTAAGAAAACAGAAAGCTACATGACTACCGAGAGGCGAATTGCACCTGCAGGCTACCACCCAGCTTGAAATGCGGATTTCATATTGATTACAGCATCTCGGACGCAACGTGGATTCAATTATTTGAAGAAAAGTTTGAAGACCATATTAGGCTTTGCCTTGGCAATTCTAAGGATAGACAAAAAAAATATCCCCTTCAAGTACTTTCATGCATTCATAAAGCGGACTCCCATGATTGTCAAACGGAAGGTCTCGGTTCCTTCTATTCCACAAACTTAAGAGTTGCCGCAGAAACGAGGTTGAGTAATCTCCGCTTGGCCTCATCCACATTGCTCCAATTAGCAAAGAAGGAAGCTTCCTTTGATCCACTTCCTAACTTTCCTATGAAGGGGCACCAATCCTAGAAGAGTGTTTCACCCACTTACAAAAAGGACAAAGACGAGAAATTGGGAGTCTCTTGGCTAAATAGGATACGAAGGGAAGCTTTTTAAACATTAGCCTCCATCTAAAAATATGGCATTAGCTTCCCTAATTAACATTTCAATCTCTTGCACCATGAGGTGACTTTGGTCATGGGGAAATCCTTCCTCCATTTGGTCCAAATTGCCATCTGTATAATAGGGGAAGGCCCAATTAAATCTATGCCCCTCGATGATAGCTCCAGAGTTCCTTCTCGCCTTCACTTTGGATTTCTCAACTAAAAGTGATTAGCAATAGCTCTTGGACAAGGATGATTCAGAAGTCCTATTATATTGCATACTCCAGGTAGCATCTCTTAGCACAGACTGCCAACTTTAACCAATGCCCGAGCAACATAGGATTGAGCTATAATTTTAATTTTGAAATGTCGACAAGAGATAACATCCTGCCAATCATCACCAACCCACTTGCATCCCATGATTGGTATGCTACTAATTGAGAATTTTAACAATGCAGTGCAGGGCTGGCACATCTCCATTCTCTTCAAGAGACCAATACTAAGTACCTTACCTTTGTGGGCGAAGGCTTTAAGCCCAACTCTCCCATTAGCTCCATCATAGTTAGATATTCCTAGCTTATTTGATGAGCGTTCCCTTTGTATTGGTAGGACCACATAAACCTTCTAATCAACTTCTCAATCTTGTTCCATGAGGATAGACTAGAGCACATCTTGATGAGGAGAGGATTCCTAGACAAGGGTGAATCACCAACACTATCATACTACATGCTCCAAGTAGCATCTATCAACAAGGTCTTCTAGCTTTTAACCAATGCATTGGAACAAAGTTGCATCAAGCTATTTTAATTTTGAGATGCCAAAACATGAGATGACATCTTACCAAGCAACCCACTCTCGCATCCCATGATTGGAATGCTATTGATCTAGAATGTTTTAGCAATGTAGTTTGGGGCTAGCATACCTCCATTCTCTTCACAAGACCAATGACAAGTATCTTACATTTGTGGACCAAGGCTGCAAGCCCAACACCCCCATAAGCTCTATTAGCAGTGGGATATTCCTAATTAACTTGATGAGGGTTGCTTTTGTCTTGGTAGGACTACAAAAACCTTATAATCAACTTCTCAATCTTCCTTCATCAATACAGACTAAAGCACAACAAGAAACCTATACAAAATATGGGTGAAGTCAAAAATATATTTAGCTACAGTGATCTTATGAGCAAAAGATAGGGCACCATTTGTTCCATTCACCTTCAAAGTTGTTGTAAAACCACTAAAATCTCTACTTTAGAGTAATGCTGACTCCAATAGGAGCTCCCAAATACCTTAGCATTTCTCTTGGCATGATTAGCTTGAGCCCATAATTGAGCATTCATTGTTTGGGGTCTTTTCGTGGGTGGAGAAAGAGCTCAATTTAGGAATGATTCACTCTAAAGGTTGACAACTCTGAGAACTTAGCATATGTCTCCAAAAGCTTGCCCATCCACTCATTAGCTACTACAATGGACACATTGTCATATGCCAAAAACATAGCAATGTATAAGCCACAGGGAAGGCTTAATCCTCTAATGACCCCATCTTGCATCATTTTTATTCAAGATTGTGGAGAAGTGGGTCATTAATTAGAGCAAACACTAGGGGAGCCAACAAGCACCCTTATTTGATAGATCACCCAAACATGAAAGGTTTAGCGATGGCCCCATTTGATAGATCACTTGAACATGAAAGGTTTAGTGATGGCCCCATTTCTATTGATTGATGGTGAAGCATTATTGAATGAGTGCACTTTTTTAGTGAACTTACCTAGGTGAGCTTTTGAGCCATAAAATGAAAGGACAAGCTTTTATATCCATTGTGAGGCCATCCAAGTCTTGTAAACACAAATTAGTTAGATCACTTCTTCATTATAACTTCTCACTCCACAAAGCATTAATCAAGTTCAAAAAAGAAACTCTTGTAGCTTGTATTCATGGTATGAAGTCTCCAAGCACTTGGAAGACCTTGCTCGATGACCAGGCAAAGTAGCACTATGTGAGTGTTGGAGTAATGTAAAAGTGTGAGTGATATTTGTGATATTGTTTATAAAATTGACGTGTGGGCAAGTCAAGTTGATGTTATGTGCCTGAATGGAGTTGATTAAAACTCGAAAACTTGTGCAAATAAATGCACAAAAATGTGCTCGTCATGGAAGCATTTCCCAACCTTTTGTGTGCCGTCTTTTCTCTTGTGTGTTTTGAGAGATAGGGCATACTTACAAGTAAACTGTCTCTATATCCCATAAGACCTCAAAAATTCACTAGACTTATTTTTTTTAAGCAGATACTCTGTCCCTCCATGTGACCTCAAGTACTTAACTTTCAATCTTGTTTTTGTTTCAATAGCAACATTGAAAGTTTGAAGTGCTCAAATATATCACTCTTTTCCTTCATGAAATACATCCATACCTTTCTTAAACAATCATCAATAAACATGATAAAATATTTACCACCACCAAGATATATGTTCTATAAAGCCCCCCAAACATTTGTATGTATAATATTAAGTATATTCTTGCTCATGTCTATATCATGTGCAAAAGGTTATCTTGTCTACTTACCAAACCGATATGCTTCACACACTTTATGACATTCTACATCTCTAAATGTTTGCAACCACTCCTTTTCCTTTATATGCATAGTAGCGTTCATAGCAAGAATTTCAACATCGACTAAAGTGAACATATGGCTAACTCTACTTCCTTTTGCGATCAACGTGCACTTATCATTAAAATCTTCTACAAAATAACCTTTTGTATTAAATTGAACATGTAGCCCTTACTCTACCATTTGACCAACAAACATTAAATTCTTTGTTATGGATGACACATGTAGTACGTCTATGCATAACCTAGATTTTGTAAATCCTGTGTCTCTCCAAACCATTCAGTATAGTTGGTCCTATGATTAGATGTACCTGAATCATTATACCATACATCATCATGTGTTCCCTTTCCTGTAACAATATTCATCATGGTTGCATAATAAACAAATGCTCATTTGTGTCTCCATTCTATTGTTAAAACAATGCATAGTTTTCTTGCTACAGTTTACCATTGTGGACATCATACTTCTTAGCATAAAATGGGCTACAATATGACTTATTTTTCCACAATAATAACAAACAATACTAGAATTACTAAAGCCTCTATTTTTTCATTCACCTCTTTCTTTAGAGCTTCCCCGAACTCTCTAAAGTTATGATAATCTTTTGAATATCGTATATCAGTAAATTGTTGATTTGACTTGTTTTGCTAGTTATGACAAGTATGTTCCATACCACGACCTCTTAAAGAGGACATGGCCCTATAGAGACACATGTTTTAGTATGTGAGGCCAATCCTTGCCTGAGTGAGGTAGACAATTTTATATCTTTTTCCTACATTCACATAGTTGTACTTTGTTTATGCTCATGACGTTGTGATAAACTTGTGTTCTTAAATTATTTTTTTGTTTCCATTGTTTTAGCAGTCATTACTATGATTTTTTGAGAGGAGCATTGGCATGTACAATAGGGCTAAAAGTATGATAGCATGCGTGCTAAAAAAGTATTGATGTACTTTGTCAACAATTTCTTGAGGTATTGGTGCAAACACAAGGCTTCTCGGGTACATAATTATCTTGCCCATTTTGCAATAACCTAATCCATCTCAAGAAAATGTGAGCTTAGTTGATTACATCTTGTCATTACTTCAAGATTAAGTATACATGGGCTTAACTTACCGCATATTAGAAATGTACTCATTCCAATAATACTTAATAGCTTGAACATTTAAAAAAACCAAGAATTTGATACAAATTTATAATATAGCTCTTTGCAATTCACAATGTGGAGAAGGAATCATCTTTTTATTTTGAAATTGAATACATGAAGATAGAATTTTAAAAAGCTGCATACATCTAATGTATCTTATTGTCACTTTAAGTTAATGATCAAATATCACCTTCCTAATCCCTATGCAAATTCTAAAATTGTTGGACCTTATTTTATGCTAGAGCATCTCATGTCATAAAGGAACTCCTGATGTATATATGGAAAATTAATTGTTTTGACAATTGGTTGATGACAAAGCCCTTCCTCTTCAACCATCCTAGTAAGGAATGTATGCTATCTTACTATGCTTCTTTCTATTCTTAACGAAATGGAACACGTCGCACAATTGCATAGTAAGGTGAATCACATTTTACAATTCGCATTTAGAGGACACAAAATACAGGTACAAATACAAGAACAACGAGACAAAGTGATGAAAATCAAGTTGAAAGTAGTTTGCAAGCCATTTAAACAGTACAAGCGTTGTTAGGTAAATTTGCCAAAGAAAACATAATATCATGAGGTCATTGACATCATTGAGCACAATTATAAGTGGGTTATATGAGAAGTGAAATTTCTTAGAAATTTTGCAAAAGGAAATGGATTCTGTCTATTGACACCATTGATTACAATTGTAACCCTAGTACCAGCATAGTTACAACAGTTTGTTTACAAAGAGAGAGGCTTAATGCCATAATATATTTTTCTATCTATGAAACATAGGATTTGCTTACTTGAAATTTGACACATATGCATTGAAGGGGAGAAAGTAAGAGCTTTTGGCCGAACTATAGTTTGGTTGCAATGGATTTGTACATGGAAGTCCATTACATTATCAGGCTACCAAATTCTTCAAATTCACCACTCCAACATTTCATAGATTAGCAGTAGATGGGAGCCTGCTAAGAAACATGAAACCATTAGCGTTGATATGAGAAAGAGGGGAGAATTTTTTTTTAAAAAAATACTAATTAGTAATCGCCAACAAACTTCAAGCCATGAACATTAGTAGCATTGTCAACCTTTATCGTAGCTTGAACTATCTTTTGTTGGACTACCCTTTATCGTGCCTGTAACTATGCTGTAATGAACTGTAACCCTTCATCCTAGCTTAGGGATTTGTCGTCTCTTCAATTCCAATGTTTTAACATCCCATGAATACCTCCTTAATAAGGATTCCTCTTCCTTCCTCACCACACTAAGTCGTCATGATCACCAAATTACTCTCCAATGTAGGTAAGATGCAATTTGAAAGCCAATCAACTTTGTGAAACAAACTCATATACAAAGAGATAGGTGCGAGTTACCTTTCAAGGGTGAGGGTGTCCGGGGCCTTTGCCACCCGGCCCTTTAGGCCCCTTAGGACCTGGGCCTTTAGGTCCTTTGTGGCCAGGACCCTTAGGTCCTCCCATAAGGCCTTCTTCTGCTGCTGCGTGGGGAGGATGCCCTGGACCCTTGTGTCCCCCAGGGCCCTTAGGCCCCTTGTATCCTGGGCCCTTGTATGGTCCGCCGTGGCCAGTTGGCTCCGTCACGGCCTGCTCATGATCAGCCCGGGCGACTTCTTGCATCATCACCAGCGCAAGCAGCAGCGCTGCCGCCACGACTAAGAGAAAGCGGCTCTTGGCAGCCATGCTCTGAGACAAAGGCGACTAGGATATGTGAATGAGGAAGGCGGAGGGATGGCAAGTAGAACTGCACGGCGCTGCTCGTCGAGGGAGACTGGCTCCATTTATATGGGAGACGCGGACGAGCTAGGACGATGATCAATAATCATTAAAGCAGAGTCCTAAGTCCTGTCGAACTCCCTCAGAGATCAGAGAGAGGGAAGGAGGGATCGCGTGTGTGGGCACTTAACTCTGAGCACAGGAAATTATCAAAAGTGAGAAATCCTCCGACCACACTAAAATATCAAAAACGTCCGATCACAGTCTGTGACATATCTCGCTCTTATTCTCTCTCAGTCTGCCTGGCAGTGTGGCTCCTTTAATCGTACCGCAAAACAGCTCTCCAGACTCCAACCCGTGACCAGGCGAGTGCAGCTTCTCATGCTTTCTGACATGTGCCCTTCACTGGCTTCCATGTGCCCTTCACTGGCTTCCAGCTGCACCGACCAGGCTCAGTTAGAAAACAGAAAGCTACACGACTACCGAGAGTCGGCTAACACTAACATAAACACAAGTTAGGGAGCGCTCTCTTACCTCTCTCTCTCTCTCTCTCTCTCTCTCTAAGTCTGAGTATTTTCATTTGAGTTTAGGGTTTAAGTTTGGTTTTGTTTGCAAACTTTGTGTGTGTGTGTGTGTGTGTCTCTTTCTGCTTTTGAAATTGTGGGCTCATTATTATTGTTGGATTTGTATAGAGAATATATTGGATCTACATTGGATTGAAATAAACATTTTAATATATTTGTTTTAAGACATGGAGTGGAATATGTCTTTTACGTTGACTCTTAAACATGGAGTGAAAGATTCTGTAGTAAATTTAAGATATGTATTATATTATCAACCCCTAAAGGTACCACAGTGGAGCTAAATTACAACACTATTTATTTATTCATGACTTTCATTATTGAAAGATAGAACTCCTTGCAAATCGTGGGGCTAGCACGCAAATATTAACACTTAATGGCATTAAAAACCTATTATTGACGTTTTTATACTTAGGAAGTTGTTTAGTGTGTGAGCTATAGTTTTCATGGTAGGAGTGGGGAATGTTGCATCATCCTAGGGCATGATTTTCTAGGAAAGGATGTTGTATGGCGTGCACCATACAACATTAGGTACACCAATTAAAAAGCCAACTCGCCGGTCATTATAACATTGGGTTCACACCAAAAGATCCATCCTCAACTTTGCTTATTGCAATTCTTGAGTGGGTATAACTATAACGATATTTGAATTTGTTCACAAATTGTGAACAAAGACAAATTGCTAAACGTAAGACAGAGGGGGGTTTCACATCGTGATGGATGTATTCATAGGGATGTTGAAATGGATACATCCATTGTGACAAAAACTCTAAGCCTTGGGAATTTTCTTGAAATAATCCAAACGCACCTTGAAGACCCACTTGAGTCCTATGTGTGGGATAAACAAATTGAAACCGCGCTCCAAATGCTACTTGCTATAGCAAATCTTATTGTAATCAATCATATGGTCTAATGCATGTGTGTTTTAAATTTAATGTATTAGAAGTTAATCTACTGCCATCTAGGATTTTTTACTATTTTTAATTTTTGAGATAAAATAAGAATAGTTTATAAGCACCTCAATGTTGACGCATGTGTTAAATTGCACAACATGGAGGCTTTTGTAACAAACAAAAATGTGTTTGTAGCAAATCTTGTGTAGTGCACTCCCAACATGCAAATGAATATGCACAAAGTGAAAGAGATTACAAGGAAGAAGGTAGTTTGTCACGCACTCAGGCATGCTGGAGGGTGTGAAAGTTCTGTTGGTTTCTTGAGAGTCATTCATCACTTCGATGGGCTTGAGAAGCAAGTGAATGCAATATTTCAATGTCAAAGGGCTTCAATTTCTCTTGATGAGAGCATTGGTAGCCGTCTACAGAGGATTGAGAGAATATTGGAGGAGAAATACGAAGGGAACATTTGTGATGGGGTGAGGATATAGGTTGGGTTAGAAGAAACCAAAGGTTACATAGGGGAGATATATGACCATGTCCGAAAATATTGGCCATGTATTACTAGATCCTTGGATGATCATGATGAGAAGATGAAAGATCTTATTGACGGTGCAGGTCGTATAGAGGATGGCGTATGTGAGTTAATTGCTCATAAGAATGAGAGCATGGTCGCACCGGAGAACATTTTCCTTGATGAGCAACTTACTTCTTCGAAAGTTTGTCTTAATCGGTTTTCGACAATGTTGACCCAAATGAATGGCCATGTAGGGTCATCCCCTTACACTGGAGAACATTACCCTTGATGTGCAACTTTCTTCTTTTAAAGTTTATCCGGATAGGTTTTTGGCAATGTTAACTTGGATGAGTCGCTGCATAAGCACATCCTTGAATCCATGCTTTACTTGATATATATAACCTGTGCAAGAATTCTTAAATGAGTTTATTGTATTAGATTTGATTGATGAATATCTCAATTTTGAAAAACATTGTCTATCTCTTTCAAATTATAAAGCTTTTTAAAACCCAGTTTAATAGTTTATTTTTTCATATTTCACCTTGGTATTCGTTCACCTTTGAGCCTCAAACACCTTTGGATCTTCAACACATTTGAGCCTTTGGCAAGACCTATGAATGGATATAGACGAATGAACATCCATTAGTAGGTCCTGGAGAGACAGAGATCGTGACAGAGACAAAGATAAAGAGATAGAGAGGGCGTGAGGGGACGAGAGGAGAGAGGTTAGACAATACTTAGCCAGCCTTTGTTGTGCGATGTGTGTTCATGTGCTCACGCATGGCCATATATGCATTTGATTATGCGTGTTGGGCCTAATGCGCGTGCATTCTTTCACTTTAGAGTCTAGGATACCCTCGAGACTAGCATATCTTCAATTTTGAGTGATGCTTGCTAGGCCTTTAGTGAGTGTCGTGTGCATATGTGGATGAATGGAAATCTATTGGAGGGGAGAATCATTAATTTTCTTTTGGCGAGCACTCTATATGCATGTGCTCATGCATGGCTATTTATGCATATGTTCATGTATGACTATTCTTTTATCTTTGAGTCCGAGACACCTTCGATTTAGGGTTTTCAGTTGCAAATGTGTTTATCAATTGTGTCTTCAAAAGCTTTGAGATTTCTCTATTGAGACTATTATGCTCTATTGAAAGTTTTGTGTAGTCATCATGGAACAAAGCAAAGCCATGGACAATGTTCCAGAAATAGTGCTTCGACTCCATTGAACGCAATTGATTTGGTGGAATTAAAGAGGACAATCACGACATCGTCTCTTCGATGCTTGCTTGCTTGGAGCCGTTCACATGGGTATGGGAGATAGTTGTTCTAATTGTATTTGTGTCAAGGTATTGTATACTTTTTGGGGAGATAGTCATTTGTGTATTTTGTTGCAACCAAAATGTGGAGTTTAATAGAGTGAATAAATTTAATGTGCGAAAGATGAAAGAAGTGGCAAGGCAACAAGGAAGGCACGTTATTAAATCTACAAGGACAACAAGGATTCGAAGAAACACGTAGGTTGCTTCAAGTTCTTCAGAGTTTAAATTCCTTGAGACCAAGATGAATGAGTTGATGGAATTGCAGGTGAGTTTATCCACAGGTGGCAATCATGCACTTGCCATTTACTCTATAGAGTTTCATGAACATGCTAAAGATTTGTACAGTATTATGTGCGAGACAAAGCACACCCAGAGTGTTCTTCAACAAGTCTTGAGTGGTTTGGGTGGTGAAGTAAGGGAACTTTTAGCAATTGTCTCTGAGACAAGCAGGTTGATGAATTTGTTGGTGAATGATATGTGGACATAGTTTTGGGGGACTTGGATATAACTATGAGCATGTGATTTTCCAGAGGGGTTGTTGACTATCATTCTTGTAGTTTCAAATGAATGTTAATAGGTTTAATACCTTGTTGCAACAATGGAGTAATCAAATGAACGGTCACAACTGAGGAGGACTTGCTTAGGATGAAGCTTATAATCTATTATTGTCTTGCTTATGTTATTATAAAGTGCTTGGGCCACTACTTTTTTTGTGATAAGGTGTGCTTCTTTTTTGTGAAGCCTATATTGGTTTTAATGTAATGAGGCTAAATTGAGTAAAATGTATTGGTGGGTACCTACAATGTGATGTGATGCCTCTTTCTTAAGGTTTAATCTGTACAAAGAATTATCATTATCATGTCAAACAATGTGGATATAACTTTATTGATTTTTGCAATGTAATACATGTGAGAGTAATATTCTCTAATTGTATGGTCTAATTGTAACGTTCAAATATCCACCTCTCTCTCTCTCTCTCTCTCTCTCTCTCTCCAATGTTTGGTTCAATTTATAGGGACTTGAATTAGATTAGAATAATAATAGGCATTTTTTTCTCTTTTAAAGAGAGTTTGTAAACATTGATTGCATTTATAATTTTGTGTATGTGTCCAATATTGCCTCTTTCTTGAGGTTTGATCTATAGAAAGACTTATTGTCTTGCAATCTAAAGAGAAAACTTCATTTTTTTTTCAATGTACTACGTATGAGAGAGTATATTCTCTGTAAAATACTTGGATATGGACGTCTCTCTCTCTCTCTCTCTCTCTCTCTCTCTCCAATATTTGTTTCAATGTCTAGGGACTTGCATTAGATTGGAATAATGTGCATTTTTTCTCTTTTGAAGAGTTTGCAAATATTAAATATATTTTTTATTTTTAAGTAAATGTTTGTTAGGTAAACATGAGTGTTTGTAAGTTGAATGTCATATTGTAGCAATTGAGCCATCTTGACTAAACTTATTGAGTGGAAACTCTCCATCCCTCTGTCTCTGTCTCTCTTATAGTAGTGGTTTTTTTGGGCCCTTTTTTATTTGCGTTTGGATTAATTTTGATTTTGACTACTTATTGAGTGGAAACTCTCCCTCCCTCCCTCTCCCTCTCTCTCTCTCTCTCTTATAGTTGTGGTTTTTTTGGGCCTTTTTTAATTTGGGTTTGGATTGACTTTGATTTTGACTACTAGCATTTTAAAGTGCATCGACATGTGCTTTTTGTAATGTTGTATGCTTTCCTTTTATGAACTTGCATATCATGTGAAGAAATGACTATGTTATTGCAGTTGTTGAATCTCTGTCGAGTCTCCAATAAGTATTGGCATAATTTCTCTGTGTGTGTGTGTATGTGTGTGTGTATCCCTTGCATTTAGAAAAGTATTTAATGATGAAAAAAACTTTGAGGATCATTTACATGTCCATTTTGTACTTGGAGAATTGTGTTTGCATTTGCATGCAGATCATGTGCAGAGAATTCAATGTTGAATGATATAAAATGTATGTGCATTCATTTGGGTATCCCTCCCTCCCCCCCACTCTCTCTCTCTCTCTCTCTCTCTCTCAACTCTTAGTGACACCCATCTATGACATTCGAGGAAGTTATTAGTATTGGAAATAATTTAAGAAACCTAACATTTTAGGTATATTGTGCATTCCTGTTGAAGAGTGATATGCTTGGGTTTGAGTTATAGGCTTTGGGGAATTGCTTGTTGGTTAGATATAATTTTTTTTCATTTGTCTTTGGATTAGATATCTAATTTTATAGAATATAAAAATATATAATTCTGATTTTGGATGTTAGCATTCCTTGCATGCATAGAAGCATTGTGCTGATTTAAATTGCTGCAGTGTTTTGAATTATGTGATTCTAGATTGATTCAACTTTTAAGTCTTTTTGAAAATACTAATACCAATCAAGTCTCTCCTTGAAATAATGAATGGTCTCTCTTGACATGCAGACTTTGTGAGAATCCAATCAATATGTGATTTTAGTATCAAACAACTAGCAGGGATTATGTGTTACATATTCATAGGCATAAACTCAACTCTATGTGACATAGACGATGACAGGTTTCCAGGCTTAGGGCTCAATTGGAAAAACCTGACCAGAGAGGGGCACAAAGAGATGTTTTCTACTATAGTTGAGTGCTAGAACATTTTGCAAGGAGATGCTCTAAATCATGGTAGCTTGACTCATGAGGGATTTCACAATTTGATTGAGCATCAATTTGCTATGGATTATAATTGTGATATTGGAAATCACCAAAATCTACGAAATCATGTAATTAATGAGTCACATGTCAATACTGCACCAACCTTTAGCCCTCAAAATGGAGGTTTTTGCTCCATTTTACATGCTTTGCCTGCAATGTATACCTACAACTACAATATTGCTATTTCAAGACCCGACTGTGCATTACATGGGGATTCTTTCTTAGATGTGTAAGTGATGCTCAGCTGAATTGTGGATATGTGAGGCTCAAGTGGATGGATCGGTTTTGTTAGGTGAACATTGTTGTCAAAATGGAAAAGTAATGTTACCATCATTGCAACATCCACCATAGCTATTGCATGATTTGTTGCATGATATGCATCCTCAAAGTAGAGTATTTAAAAATAATATAGGGGCATATAATAATGCTCTTGCAGTTGTGTCACTTGGTTCCAATGTTGATGAGCTTTATTTGTTTTGAGAAAATTGTGATACCTTTAGAGTGCAAGGCTCCATTTATCATCATATAGGCTCTTTGATTCCTAATGTGCAATGATAGGAAAGTCCAATATTTTCACAACTTTATGTTTATGATACTGAGCATGAGTTATCTAATTGGTTGGATGTTATACCTATTTTTTTGTAAAATTTGCTTGGGAAGCTTCAGTCTATGATGTATCAACACAATGCATATGCAAAATCTTTTAGATCTATGGGTATGCAATTGCAAAAAAATCCCTTCCATGATTTGGGAATGACTATTTTTGGGGTTCAACGGGCTAATAAACAGTATTCAGCTCCAGTGGCAACTGAGGTTGCAACTATCATGCCAAGACACAAGGGGATGAGAATACTCTTGATCATCGAGACATACATATTTATAGTTGAGATGGATGATGTATTTCTATTTCAAACTTGCATAGGGCATACATGCCAATGCTATACGTTCTTCTTTTTCCTATGGGTGATTATGGTTAGCATGTAAAGGTACCTTATAGTGGTGTTAGTGTTCCAATTAATATACATGAATTGTCTAATAAGGATTGTGTTACTCAGATGCAATTTTATGCATTTCGACTACAAGTGAGTGAGGACACTGAGGTGTGCATGTTGCAGGGTGGTCGATTGTTGCAACAATTTATTGTTGATGCTTACTATAGTATAGAACAATGTAGGTTGGCTTGGTGTCTTTAGAGTCAATTGGTTTTACTCTTAGAAGTTTATAAGGGCTTGGCAAATATGATGGGAGTGATGGATGATGGGCTAGTGGGAATTGTTGGTGCCTCTATTGGTAAAAGGATGGTTTTGCCATCTTCTTTTACTGGTGGGCCATGGCACATGTATCAATTGTATTAGGATGCCATGGATATAGTGAAAAGTAAGGGAAAACTTGATCTCTTTATAACAATGATATGTAATCTAAAGTGGTTAGAGATAACTAATACTTTGTTGCCTAGACAAACTACTTATGATTGTCTTGATTTGACTACTCGAGTCTTTCATAAAAAACATATTGATATGATGCATACATTGTTAAAAAGTAATCTATTTGGGAATGTTGTAGGCTATGCTAGTGTGATTGAGTTTCAAAAGCAGGGGCTACCGTAGTCTCATACTTTGCTAATTTTGGAGTACCCTTTTGAACCCTCTGAAGCATGCCATTATGATAGATTTTTTTGTGCTAAGTTTCTTGATAAACCAAAGTTTCTAGCTTTGTTTGAAACTATCTCAAAATGCAATGTCCATGGCCCTTGCGGTACAATGCAACCCAAGAGCCCTTGCATGCTCTAGCTCTAGCTATATTGTACTAAAAAAATTCCTTGAAGATTTGTCAATGTAAAAACTATTGATAGCTCTAGCTATCTTGTTTATAGAAGATGGGATGATGGAAAGACGGTCAAAATAAAGGGTAATACTATTGATAATCGATGGATTGTTCCATACAATCCTTACTTAAGTTAAAAATACAGTGCACATATAAATGTTGAGGTATGCTCAATGGTGGGAGATGTTAAGTATTTATATAAGTATATATATACAAGGGACATGATCGTGCAACCATTAAATTTTCTATCAGAAACTCAGAGTTAAATGGTATGAGCATCGTGAACTGGATGAGATCGAGAGTTATTTAGATGTATGGTATGTTTCTTCTTTGGAAGCGTCTTGGCAAATAGATGACTGTGCATTACACAATGAGAAGCTTGATATACAATAGTTGTAGGTGCACTTGCCTAATGAAAATTGTGTGGTGTTTCCAGATATAGACAATACATAGGATGTTATGCAAAATGAAGATATCAAGAAAACTACTTTACGGAATGGTTTATGTGCAATCATATTCATCCAAAGGCTCAAGCTATTTGCTATTAAGACTTCCTAGTGTATTAGGTGTGGAATGCACAACAAAAGGTATGCATGAAGAGAAAGAATGGAAATACATGTGGTGGAATATACTTTGTGCTACCCACATCTGGTGAGCGTTATTACTTGCAAATGCTCTTGATGGTGTCTCGAGGATGTATGTCTTTTGATGCATTGTGTATTGTTGGCAACATGGTGTACAACACCTTCAAGGAAGCTTGCATTGCAAATGGTGTGTTCAAGGGTGATGATGAGTGTGTGCTTGGAAGAAGCTGCATTTGTACAAATTGGTGCCCAGTTGCATTCTTTGTTTGCTGCAATTTTGGTTAGCTTTGGGTTAGGTTTATGTCACCAATGGTAGAGGATATTTTGTATAAGTTATAGCTAGATCATGTGCATATATCTTGTGCAGTTCTACAACAAGAGGCTCAAATAGGGCTTTATTGCATCTTCAAGATCTTTACAATAGCATAGACGAAGATTGTCTGACTTTGATGAATTGCTAGAACCTCATCAAAAAAATTCTCAGTTGTGTGATAACCCTCTTTTAGAAGATAAATATGCACATGATATACTAGAGTAGCGTAGAGTTTGTGTTTCTATGGAGGCAATGTTGAATGATGGACAGAGAGTTGCATATAATGCAGTTATAGATGCTATTGGCTCGAACTCTTGGGATGCCTTTTTTTTGGGATGGTCACGATGGGTTTGGGAAGAAATTTCTTTATAAGTGTTTGCTTGCTAGGCTACGTAGTGATCGGCATATATAGCATTAGCAACAGCATCATCTAGCATTGTTGTTTTGCTTCTACAGGGGGCACTCATACTACTCACTCGAGGTTTAAAATCCCATTGGATCTATGTAATTGATCCACCTATAATATTCCTATTCAAAGCGATCTTGCTCTACTCTTGAGATAGACAAGCCTTATTTTGTGGGATGAGGCTCCCATGATGCACAAGTTTGCAAGAACTTTAAGAGCTATTATGAGTTGCGATAAACCATTTGGTGAAAAGGTCACTTTGCTTGAAGATGATTTTAAACAAATCCTAGCCGTGGTGATGAGGGGCTCCTGTGAAGATATTGTTAATGTGGCACTATGTTACTCTCATTTATGGCCATATGTTAAGATGCTAAGGTTGTCTGGGAATATGCAAATGTCAACCATTGGTGGTATAATGGATAATGGATTTATTAGTTGGATTCAAGGGATACAGGATAGAGTGGGTATTATGGAGAATTGCAATAAGTTACATATTACATCTGGAAAGGTATTGAAAGGACACTGTATCAAAAACTTGGTTGATAGTGTGTACAGTGAAGTGTCCATGGTTAGAGACTTTGGAGCATATTTCAGCGAGCATTCTATACTTGTAGCACAGAATACAGAGGTGGATTCTTTGAATAATCATGTATTGCAATTAATACCAAGAGAATTTATACAATACTATAGTGCAGATTCAATTGTAGAGATGGATGATAGCTCATTTTTATACTCTGTAGAGTAATTAAATACACTAGATCTTGGAGGTGGATTTCCTACCCATCTATTGCTACTAAAGATGAATGCACCTATTATTTTTCTTAAGAACTTAAATCCAAGAAAAGGTTTGTGTAATGGTACACAGTTTATATGTAACGCATTCAATAAAAAGGTGATAGATGCTAAGATAATAATAGGGAAAAATGTAGGGGAATGAGTTTTCATTCCTAGGATCACTTTTATTCCTAGGACCTTGCAATTTCCATTTACTATGAGGCGGAGGCAACTTCTTGTTTGACTCACATTTGCTATGATGATCAATAAGTCGCAAGGCCAAACTTTTTCTGTTGTTGGTCTTTACTTAAAGACACCGTTATTTACACATGGAAAGTTGTATGTGGCATTTTTAAGGGTGAAATCCTCATGCGGTGTGAGGGTCTTGCTAGATGAGAATGGAAGCATTGTGAATGTCACAACAAATGTTGTGTACAAGGATATACTTCAGAAGATGCAATAGGTACATTTCTTTTTTGTAGAATGCATACAAATATGTATTTTTTTGAGGGTGGAATGATATGCTTGCTTTTTTGTAGAGATGTATCTGTTGAATTTTGACGACTTTGTAGTCCCTACTTGGCAGATATGTGAAATAGCCTTTGTGCTATATTCGATTGGCATATACTCAGTGGTAATTGAGTATTTCCTACATTATATCTAAGTGGTTTCTTGACTTTTGCAGATGCCTACTCCAAGCTAGGGCTATTATCCAACTTTTGAGTGTCAGAAGGGACTGCAGTGTATCTTGCACGTAGTGACAATGCATGATTTATAAGAAGAGCGCTTACAAGGGTCATTGAGTGTTTATATGATGATACCAATAGAGAGATTTTACTTCCAGTTTTTATTGAGATGGTGCATTGCGGGTATACTCAATGTTTTTGAGTGCATATGGGTGAAGCTGAATAGGAATGATGTCACACTAATAGAATACCAAGGGGATGGCCATGGTATGATTTTAAGGACCTCAATTCTTTTATGATGCTACATCAAGCTATGACAATGCCTACCGAGTGGTTTACAAATGTTAGGCTAGGTATTGTTATTCTAATGTTAAGTAATCTTTGTCGATTGTTAGATGTGTTTATGCTTATGTTGTGGGATTTTAAAATTTTAGGTGCAAGAAAGAGAGGAAAGACTATCATGTCCCTTGTACCATCACATCGGGACGAAGAGTGGCAATGGGACTTGCTTCATCTAGCCATGTTGTATTGGAGAATGGAAATTTTCCCGATGATTGCTCAAAGAAAAGAAAGCTTCATTTTGGTTAGGTCCATGGGAAGTTTCAAATTTTTGTAGCGTTCAGATGTAGATGCATAGGTGCAATCAAGGAGTAATGCTTTGTGGTTTGTTGATACTTGGATTTATGGTACAAAGTTATTGGCGCACTATCTAGAGAAAACTTTGGTTTTGGGCTTTGCTTCACATGTGTGGATTATTAATACTAATGAGAGCAATGTTATTTCTGATTGTAATATCCAAGAATCATGTAGAGCTACTTCTAACTATTGCATAGAGCAAGTATGGATGCAAGTTTACAAGTCTAGTGCATGGTCATTGCATGTATATATGAGCCTATGTACTCCTAGATGCAAATGCATATCTGGCCTTTCGTACATGAGTGTAAGAGAGAGAGAGAGAGGGCGAGAGAGGGAGGGAGAGAGTGAGTGTGAATAGAGAAGGGAAATTTGTAAAAGGGGTGAGAGATAGAGGGGTATGAGTAGAGGAGAGGGATAAAAAAGAGGAGGGAGGGAGAGGTGAAAAGGGGGGAGGGAGGAAGAGATAGAGGTTGCAAAGGGAGATAAAAAGGGAGGGAGGAAACAAGGAAGATAGATGCAAGAAAGAGAGATGGGTAACGAATATATGAGAGAAGAATCACAAATGGAGGAGGGGGTGAAAAGGGGTAGGGAGAGAGAGGAAGAGGCAAAAAAAAGTGAGAGAGATTCAAGATAGAGAGAAGATAGTGAGCAAGCATGTGATTTCTTACACTCGAGGTTACAAAATTTGCATTTCATATGTCATTTATTTATGGTTTGGTGCAATATTATTTCTAATTATAATATCCAAGAATCGTATAGAGCTACTTCTAGATATCATGCAAACTACGTATGGGTAAAGTTTACAAGTCTGGTGCATAAAAGGCATTACATACATATATGAGTCTCAATACACCTAAATGCAAATGCATGTCTATCCTTTTATGCATGTGTACATGATAGAGAGAGAGAGAGAGAGAGAGAGAGAGAGAGAGAGAGAGAGAGAGAGTGTGTGTGTGTGTGTGTGAAAAGATAGGGAGAGATGTAAAAATTGTGTGGGAGAGGGGTCACAAACAGAGGAGAAGCATAGACTAGGGGAGGAAGGAAGACATGGTGGGTATACTCAGTGTTTTTGAGTGCATATGGGTGAAGCTGAGCCGGATAAAAGGTTTTGATGATCTCATTGATAGAATACCAAGGGGCTGGTCGACGTATGAATCTAAAGACCTCGATTTTTTTGTGATGCTACATCAAGCTATGACAATGCTTGCCAAGTGGTTTGATCAAAATGTTAGGCTAGGTATTCATGTTCTAATGTTTTGTAGTATTTTTTGGTTGTTAAATGTGTTTACGTTTACATTGTGGGCTTCTAAAATTTTAGGTGCAGGAAAGAGAGGAAAGACTATGTCCCATGTACCATCACCATGACAAAGAGTGGTGATGGGGATTGCTTTGCCTAGCCATGTTGTATCAGAGAATGGAATGTGATGCTACATCAAGCTGTGA
Source organism: Lygodium microphyllum (assembly GCF_053477565.2). Lineage (NCBI taxonomy): Eukaryota > Viridiplantae > Streptophyta > Polypodiopsida > Schizaeales > Lygodiaceae > Lygodium > Lygodium microphyllum. The sequence goes on along the minus strand of NC_141149.1, from coordinate 120,404,127 downwards.
CAATGCCTACCAAGTGGTTTGCAAATGTTAGGCTAGGTATTCTTGTTCTAATGTTAGTAATATTTGTTGGTTGTTAGATGTGTTTGTGTTTACATTGTGGGCTTGTAAAATTTTAGGTGCAAGAAAGAGAGGAAATACTATGTCCCCTTAGATACCATCACCAAGACAAAGAGTGGCGATGGGGCTTGCTTTGCCTAACCATGCTGTATTGGAGAATGGAATTTTCCCCAGTGATTTCTCAAAGAAAAGAAAGCTTCATTTTGGTTAGGCCCCATGGGAAGTTTCAAAAAGTTTGTAACATTTGGATGCAGATGGATATGCACAATCAAGGAGTGACGCTTTGTGGTTTGCTGATACTTGAATTTGTGGTTCAAAGTTATTGGCATAGTCTCTAGAACAAACTTTGGTTTCAGGCTTTACTTCACTTGTGAGGGTTATTAATACTGAGAGTTTGTATGTAATGCTTGGATACACTTAAACTTTGTGGTGTCGTTTGTGTATCTTTCATTTGTGGTTCATTTCAATGTAGCAATGTTATTTCTCATTGTAACATCCAAGGATCATGTAGAGTTACTTCAAACTATTGCATAGAGAAAGTATGGATATAAGTTTACAAGTTTCGTGCATGTATATATGAGTCTATGTACTCCTGGATGCAAGTGCATATCTGGCCTTTTATACATGCATCTAAGAGAGAAAGAGAGAGCTAGAGAGGGAGGAAGAGAGAGAGAGAGTGAGTGAGTGTGGATATAGAGGGGGGAGGTGTAAAAGGGGTGAGAGATAGAGGGGTTGCGATGAGTAGATGAGAGAAAAGCATGCGATGCTTTTTGCACTCAAGGGTGGCAAAATTACTGTATGATAGGGAAGTGAAGTTGTCCTATGATAGCATTAGCATGCAATAGTGAAGCATGTGATGTTTTTGTGCTCAATGGTGGAAAAACGCTTCGTGGCAATGAAACTGCCGCAAAGTGGGATAGCGTTCCTTGCACATGATGTGAGATGAAGTGAGCAAGGAATGCTAGTATTGATTAAAAATGTAAATGTTTTTAGCATCTCAGAGGCAATGTGGATTCAACTATAGACCTCGGTTCTCAACTATTTGAAGAAAATTTTGAAGATCCAATTAGACTTTACCTTTGCAATTCTATGTGAAATACGCGGATCTAGAGCATGGCAGGAGCTATGGAGGATGGAAGATGAAGACAAGAATCATGTTGACATAGACAAGGAGAGACCAACTGTTACACAAGTGAATTAGGTTTCAAGATGGAAGCTTGGACTCATAAACACAATCTTGTGTAGGACTGACAAGTACAAGACTGACACTAACTGATAAAGAAAATCATCATCATGTATTCATACATCTATCAAAATTGGTAGTCAAGTACAATGCTTTATAGTTGTTGGATGGGTACAGTTTTCCCTTTCTGTGCATATGGGATTCTTGCAGCCTGCATGTCTTCATCCCAAACTACCTCATACAAAGAGGCTACATTAGGTGTGATTGCTAATATCTCAACACCCCTCCTTAATCACAACTAGAAAGTACAAAGTGTGTAGAGGCTTTAGTGAAAGTAACACCTGCAAAGTGTGGGCACATCATAAATATGGCAAAACACCAGAAGCTATTGTAGAAAAAGCTAAGTGTGGGTACCACAAACATGATGGACATCCATAGGCTGTAGCAGGGGCCTTATAGAGGCTGTAATACAAGGCTACATGAGAAGTTTTACAAGCTTATGATAAAGGCATTTGGGCTAGACATTACAAGGCTAAAAAAGTTAGTAAAAAATAGGATCAAGGACAGTGAGGCCCTTGCGGTTTTTAGCATTTCTTTTTACATAGATCTTTGATTCATTGCAGTTCTTCTTGTCTAGCTTCCTGTACTTGTACTTCACTCTATTTTCCTCTTCAAAGTCTTCATGATTTTTCTGCTTCTTCTTCTTATTCTTGTTCTTTTAGTCCTCTTGATTTGCTTCATTGACTTTGCTTGTAATAGTTGCATCAGTCTTTATATCCATGTCCCCCTCAAGCAAAGGTATCATTGTCTTTGAGGCAGCAGAAATGTCTTCAAAATCTTCAAATAAATTCATCGATTGCTCTTCAAAACAAGTAAATCCATCCATCCCTGTAAGCTGAATTAACAAGTCTTCCATGTAGTTGAATTGAGCAACAAGAGTAATATTACTCTTCATGAGAAGCATCTTCATAAAAGACTTGATTTTGGTCATTTTCATGATGGAAATCAGCTTCAAATGACTGAGAATAACCAGTAATGAGTTGATCTTTGTATGTGTCAAAAGACACAAGCAATGGTAGTGAAGTATCAAAAGATACTAGTTTGAAATTTGATGTTTGTTGCTTGAGTTTGACTTGATCATCTTGAAAAACTCTTCATAGCTTTCCCTTATTGCTGATTTGATGGTTGAATATTTGCTGAAAACTTCAGATTAGAGTGGCCTTGGCTTGGTTTAAGTGGCAGGAGAGAGAAAATGAAGGAGAAATGAGCTTGAAGGTAAGTGGCTATGGCTGTCCTGTCAAAACAGGGACCAACGACTGGTAAATGAGCTCCCACGCACTCCACAGGTTGAATCTGCTCAAACCCTTTGAGATGGAGGACCCTCACTAATGGTTCTAACTCAACCTAAGAGGGTTTGTACTCATTTTGACCGAGTTGAGAGATCTAAGCCCTCAAATTGGTCATTATCAAAACTGCACCCAGATTTGGGAAAATGCAAATGTTGGGCATGGTGTGCATCAATCTCCTTGATTTTTATGCCAAGAAGTGCATCTTGACCTGAATAACAACTCTCGAGAAGAAATCTTGAAGAGATATGGCCTACTTGATGAGATATGGCTGCTCCAATAGAGGTAGGTAGATGCTGTCCACAGACACAATTATGGTAGCAACTCTGAAAAGAGGCAATACTGAAGCTATAGTTTCCCAATCTCAATGATTGAGGTGCCAAGGAGGAGCTTTGGAAGTATAGAAACACTTCTCTAGAAGGAAGTTTAGAGATATTTGGCCTGTGGAGAGAGATATGAAAGCTTCAAGGTGATAGGGTACTGCTATCTATGGCTGCCATGGAAGCTTCATTGAAGGTAGGAATGCAAATGAAGTTGGAGATAGGGTCCAGTACTCAAACTAAGCTGAGCAGAGATGGAAAGGAGCTAAGAGGAGTGAAAGGAGAGTTGGGCCATGCTCAACTGAGCTTTGATACCATGTGAAATATGTGGATCTAGAGCATGGTAGGAGCTATGGAGGATGGAAGATGAAGACAAGAATCATGTTGACATAGACAAGGATCATGTTACACAAGTGAATTAGGTTCCAAGATGGAAGCTTGGACTCATAAACACAATCTTGTGTAAGACTAACAAGTACAAGACTGACACTAACTGATAAAGAAAAGCATCATCATGTATTCATTCATCTATCAAAAGTGGTAGTCAAGTACAATGCTTTATAGTTGTTGGATGGGTATAGTTTTCCCTTTCTGTGCATATGGGATTCCTGCAGCCTGCATGCCTTCATCCCAAACTGCCTCATACAAATAGGCTACATTAGGTATGAGTGCTAATATCTCAACATTCTAGGGATAGACCAATTTAAAAATCCTCTTCAAGCACCTTAATGCATTCATTAAGCAAACTCCCATGATGGTCAAATAGAACTCGATTCCTTCTATTGAACCACAAACTTAAGAGTTACCACATAAAAGAGATTGATTAATCTCCACTTGGCCTCATCCACATTGCCCCAATTAGCAAAGAAGGAAGTTGTTATGCCAAAGTTGTCCTCTGAATTGGCTCCCTTTAATCCACTTCCTAACTTTCCTTTCAAGGGGCACCACAGGAATGCAATCCTAGAAGAGTATTTCACCCACTTACAAAATGAACATAGATGAGAAATTGGGGGTCTTTTGGCTAAATAGGATATGAGGGGAAGCTTTTTAAACATTAGCCTCTGTCTAAAAAGATGGCATTAGCTTCCCTAATTAGGATTTCAATCTCTTGCGCCATGAGGTGAATTTGGCCATGGACAAAATCCTTTCTCCATCTGGTCCAAACTGCCATATGTATAACAGGGGAAGGCCCAATTAAATCTATGCTCGGGGAAGTTACTATATGTATATCCTCTACATCACATGCATTCAAGGCCTATTTATAAATATCCTTACCTATGAATTTTTCTTGAATAAAACATAATCTTTTTCTATTCAATCTATAAATAACCCCTTTATATTACACCCTTCTATATGTAAAAAATGTATAAAAATGGTATTTTGAGAATACCTTATTTTGACCCACGTGATGCACATATATATTCATGAGTAACTTACTCAAGAATCTATGACTCGATGACAGCTCCATAATTGCTTATTGCCTTCACTTTGGATTTCTCTACTAAAAGTGATCAACAATAGCTCTTGGAGAAGGATGAATCAGAAGTCCTATTATATTGCATGCTCTAGGTAGAATCTCTTAGCACAAAATGCCAACTTTAACCAATGCTTGAGCAACATAGGATTGAGCTATAATTTTGATTTTGAAATGTCAACAAGAGAAAACATCCTGCCAATCATCACCAAAAGTGTGGGAGCTTTTGCTCAATTGCCAAGACCCATGGACCGCTTATTACTTCAAGCGTTCCAAGCGAGTTCTCATGGCTATCTCTCACCTAGCCGATGTGCCGTCGATCCTCTCAAGGTGTAGTGAGCATACCTTGATGCCGAAATGAGTAGCCTCCTCCCTCACACAAGCCGATAGCTCCACGATCCTAGATGCTAGCTCAAGCATCCTCAAGCGTCCTCCATCTCTAAGCTCCATCCACCATAGCTGGGTGCGAGACAAGATAAGAGAAGAGAAGAGAAAAGAATAGAGAAGAGGAGATGGTGAAGAGCTTCACCCTCTTGATTCCTCACTCCCACACACTCCCTCACACTCTCACACTCCCTCACACTCCCTCACACTCTCACACTCCCTCCCTCAAGAGCACACACACAAGCAAGATGAAAAGAAGAAGCGAAGAAGAGAGGACTCTTGTTAGCCACACACCAAAGAATGAGCTTCCATTCACTTTTTGAAATTTATATATACAAACCCTAAAACCCCCATGGGTGCCCATCCCTTTTTACATGACTGGCCATTGTGGCAAGGTCCCTTTTTCTAATTTCCTCTTCTTGCTTCATGCCCTAAGCCTATACCCATCTATTCTTTTACAAGTGGCATAGGAGGGAGCCTGGCGCTCTTTTACAAGAGTTTTTTTTCTGCCATTTTGATTTGAGGTTAACATTACCTCCCTCCGAGGCGGTGCCAGTCCCATGGCACATCGAGCTATTTGTTGGGGAAGGGTAGGTGGTTGGCAAGTTGTTGGTCAGGAGATGGTAGGGCCATACGTGGGCTGGGTTGCCATGGAAGCATGGGCAATGATGTCAAGCGGATGATGAGGCCTTCGAAGTTGATGGTTTGGCACATCTTGCAGTATCTGAAAAGAGAAAGTGCGGTGCTCTACCTAAGGGGAGTGTCTGCTTTAATGTGAGGTGCCTTATGCTCGTGTTGGTGGAACGGGGAGCTGGGTCTAACCACAAGTATGTGATATCCCACACTTGAGGACCCTGTTCGTGCGGTAGGGAGGTGCAATGAGTGTAGTGTAGGGTGATAGGTCTAGCCATAGGTGAGTGTTACCTTCCTAGGTGTGTCCTTCCCTTTGGGTGCCCTATGCGTGAAGTGGGGGCAAAAAAGGGCTAGAGGGTTAGGAATGGGGCCAGCCGACTGAGGTCACCGAATGCGCCTAATTTAAGGACCCTAGGTGTAGGGATTGTGAGCCATGTGCAGCGACATGCGTGCATATCTTTTTTTTTTGTTGGATTTAGTAGTAGGGGATTGTTAGTCCTCGTCGTCAGGAGGGGGTGGTGAAAGAGATTTAATGGAATGGCTCAAAAATCTCCAGCTCTGCATGAAATTATTAAGGTTCAAGTGAACCTGGAGGGGAGTGGTGGAGAGAAAAGGATAGCTGCAGCGAGTGAACCGGCTATCACTCATGTCTTCAAGAACAGTGAGGCAGACAGAAGGGAGGAGGCTAGCTTGCATCAATAGGTGGGTCATTGCGCAACTATCGATTGCATTAGGATAAAAAAAGAGTGGGGGAAGGCCGCATTTGGTCGGGGTGGGGTCTTGCCTAAGTAGGATTTTTAGGAGCCTAAGATAGTTACAAGTGGTGATGAAGGCGGGATTCGGGCAGGAGGAGAAATCGGTGATAAAGTGTGTCATGGTGGCATCTAAGCTGTCAGAGGTGAAGTTGAGGGCCTGGGCTAAAGTGGTGGTACATGGGTTGTATATTACAGGGAAGTCGTAACAGCCATGGGCGTTTGCATCAAAGTCTACTCCTATTCGTCGAGGGTACACCATGTAGGTTGTTGTCGCAAATGCGCCTTCGCCACAGTGGGCTGGCACTCATATCCAAGCACGGACCAAGGCACTTCAAAAACTTTATTTTGCCAATATTTTGCATCCTTGGTGCCCCAGAGGGTTGGATTCTTCTCTCTTTCCTTCAGCCAGTGTTGGCTTAGTGGTTTCGATGTTGATCGCCTCATCCACTATTTAACTGGGAAGTACTAGGTGCAGGGCATTGGGGATGAGGAAGCTGAAGGTGAAGGGCTACTTCTCCTTTTCTTGTCTCTCCCAGAGTATGAGCTCCACATGAAAATTTGGAGGCATGTCATTTGGGCATGGCGGGAGGGGTACAGATGGCTGGGCCATAGGGTTAGCCCTTAATCTTTGTCTAGATTCTTCCACTAGTTTCCTCCTCTTCTCCCTCAGGGTGGTTTTCCTCTCCGCAGATGCGTCTATTGGCTACCCTTGCCCTTCTAGATGGGGTGAAGGGGGTTGTGGAACCACTTTTTCTTTGAATCCGCCTAGGTTGATGTGTAGTTTTGTCTCACTCCCTGGGCGCTTTTGCTGTTGCACCCCTTTTATGAACCCAGAGCATCAATTTCCTGGGGGTTTAAGCCGGGTAATAGCAGATACCTACATTATTCCTCCAGGCTTAGCCCCATTGTAATGGGTTGGGAGGATATGTGTAGCCCTGCTCACAAGGTTCTGCACGCTATGCTCAATTTCTTTTTTACTGTCTCCAAGGACTCCCCTTCCTCCTCATGAGTGGCATCCATCAAGGTGTTTTGGAAGACTCATTGTTGAGTGTGGAAGGCCATTTAGGCTACCTCTGCTCTACCTTCTGCTAGGATGTTCTCTTTCTCCACTAGAGCCGGGCGATGCGCCAAGGACTTTACTCTTTGCTCTTTCTGGCCAGCCCACTCTTCAGGCCTCTTTTTCATTTCTTTCATGCCTTCTCCCTATCTTTGCACCAAGGATGTGAGCCTCCGCTCTACTGATCTTCCAACTCTCTGCTCATTCACTCCTGCTCTTCTCTTTCGAGGCTCAGCCTTTCAATCATTGTTTCCATTTCTCGGTGGTGGTGCTCCTCTTGTTTCCTCCCTTCCTCCCTTGCGGTAAACTCCTTCATGCCCTGTTCGATCCGCCCTATTTTTGTTGCTAGATCCTCGTGTTGCATGATCAGAAGGTTATATTCTCTTTTCATCTTCTCAAGCTCTTGATTTTCATCTATGAGTTGTTGTCGCCAGCTTTGCTCCTTTTCTTCTTTGATCTTTACTTCCCTCTTCAAGTCGAGAATTTCCTTTTATTGCGTAGCCATTTGCTTTGTCTTTTTGAGCTGGACGGCCGCTACCGCTTCCCTTTCTGCCTCCAAATCGGCCACTGCAATCCTCCTTTCCTCCCTTTCCCTTTCTAACTGCGAGAGCAATTCATCAATGTATTCGTCACGATTTGCGTGTGGCGTCATAGTGGTGGGGATTGGGGTGATCGAGGCTTCCATTTTTTTGCTTTTTGGCTCTTGCCTAGATTCGGCATCTGTAGTTGGCCTTTTGTGCCCAGTGGTTGTTTCCTCCCCGCTCCTTCCTTGTGCTAGTTCCTTATTGATAAAGTATTGCATCAACACCACAAAACTGTTCACATCGATGCTGGCTGGGATGCTTGGAGTGGCAGTGGTGGCTTCACTAGTGGGTACCAAGGGGGCCGAAACGGGATGGATGGGGGCCTTACCCTTGCCCTTCATGACCATGGACAACATGGCTTTAGGCACTTGTGCACTTGAGCCGGGTTTGTCTTCCCTAGGCAGACTTAAAGTCCTTAGGCCATTGAGTTGGCTTTATTGTTCTATGGACCGGCAAATTGCTTTGGCCATGTCTTTCTCCTAATGTCTTCTCAACTCTGCTCCTCTTCCATAACTCTTCTTTCTCTCTCTTCTTCTATTTTCCTTGCTTCCTCGGCCAACCTTTTAGCTTCTTCCTTCTTCTTATTTTTCCACTTTGTCGCCTCTCTCACGGATTTCTTTTTTGCTATTTCCAAATCTTCTTCTTCATTTTTCTTGCCCGCCTTTTGTTTCTTCTTCTGAGTTGCCTTCCCAGTGAACTCCCTTGTTTTTATTCATCCAGATTGAGCCTCGCGCTCCTCCTTCTCTGTCTCGGTTTCTGTTCGGTCGCTTGATTGCTCATCCTTTTAATGGGTCAGCGACCTGTCTGGGGTCTCATCCGATCCTTTGCTTCCTTGTTGGGCCTCTTTCACAGCCTCCTGGTGAATGATGACCATCAGTATGCTTCCATACCCGATGAAGGAGGCTTTCAAGGAAGGTTTCTTCCTCTTCGTATTCTTAGATGCGGGGGATTCTCCACCTACCTATTTGTTGCCCAGGGCTAGTGCTTTGGCCACTTGACCTATTGTTCTGTGCACGTAGCCATTCCAATCCACCTCATCCAAGGTGCAGGCTGCCACATTCTCCAGCACAGGTACACTGATCCGATGCATGAGGGAATTGTAGTGTTGGATGGAGAAAAGGGTGTGCACCAACTTTGCCTGTATGCAAATCTCAGCATAGAGGATGTCTTGTAGGTTGATGTCGTCGTTTGTCAAAAATTCTTTCCTATTCATCTTCAGCAGGGCATACACATCCTTCTTACGTTTTTTCTCCACCCTAGGTTCCAGCCCTAGCGCTTTCTCCACCAAGGCCTAGTTTACTGGTACTTGCACTTGTCGGGCATTGTCCCCCCTCTCCACTATCACCATTCCACATTCTCGGTTAGGGTTGTACATTCTCAAGAACTCTACACACTTCGTGTGGTCAGGTTCCTGTGCAAACTTCTCTAGGTACTTGTGGAGGTTGCACTGTTCAACTATTCTCCTTGCAACCTACTCCTTGGCCACCATCTTCTCAAGGTTGTGAATGCTACGGAATTTTAGCTAACTATAAGCTCGATTTTCTAGGCTGATGCCATACTACGCTCTCTCTTCCTCTGTGAAGGGGAGTCCATGGGCACGGTCTTGTTGCGACATCTCTCGTTCCTATCATGAACCATACTTCCCATTAGTGATATAAATTAACATATTTACAATAATTTTCTGAAAAGAAAGATTTTATGTTTGTTGAATGAAAGCATTAAGATCCAATACATATTGTTCCCTTCAGACTTTTTGTTTTTCATTTCAAAGTTTTTGTGACATTCCTCGTACATCACCAGTTTCTTATGTGTTTATTGTGTTTACTTGATCTTGATTGGTTTTAATTTTATTCACCTTCACCCTACCCTCCTACCCTCTCCCCTTCCAGATTGAGAAGAATCCTTCCTATGATTGAAGGTTAGGAGATCAAGGGCATTCAAAGTTTGGATATAAGGGTTACTTGCGCATGAGCCAAGTATAGATTTCTGGGTTATATTCCAACTGAGCCTTGGGGTCCAGAGCGAAGGGTCGAGTACTTACATGTGTGATGTAAGTGAGGACATCCATTAGGAAATCGCCGGAATCGACGCGGCTAGCAATGTGAAGCTCTTCTTCGGTCAGGAGACGATCAAGATATGGATGTCCTTTAACGTGCTCTTCCATGGGTCGGCCACAAAGAGTGTTTAACACTCTATATGAGGTGGGTGCGACATAGGTTGGGTCGTACTCTGATGTCTTGAGTGCACGGCGTTGCTCAACGTTGTTCATGATTTGACATCCTTTGAGTTCCCATTGCAATCGCAGAGTGTACCGGTTTTGTAAAAATGGGGAGTTGATGTCAGCTAACACTTTCAACTCCATGACTTCTTTATCAGTGATGGAAGAAGTCACACACTTATCATAAGACGTAATGAGGCATTGTTTGATGGTTTGTTCTCTTGATATCCTAATGAGTAGCAACTAGGCAGCTAAGTGGGATGTTTTGACAAATGCGAATTCAAATGTTTCCCAGGAACAAGGCATCATGAGAACTTCCGTCGCTAAAGGCTCTTGTAGTAGGCCTAAGTCCAAGTGGTCATAACTTAGAGCCAGTGACATGAACGTGGCATCTAAGCGTCTAAGACAAGAAACAACGTCATCCCCTGTGTCTTCGGCTAGATCTGCGGCTAGAGTTAATAGTGATTTTTGCTCATAAGATGGTTTAAGGCCTACAAGGTGCGGGGGTTTAATGGGGCTAGGAAGCTTGGTGGCAAATGATGGTAGTTGCCCATGAAGCGATGGTTGAGCCTCGTGGATAAGCGTCAAAGTAGTGGTTGCTATAGATGGGTTGCTACACTCGGATTGGGTTTGGTAAGTCTTATCGAAATTAACAGGTGTTAAAGGGGGTAAGGTTGCTTGGGGTTGTGGCCAATAGTCTTGCTCAACTCTTTTGAGCTTATGCATGGGTGATCTGGTAGGAGGCAAGTTCAAGAAACGCTGTGGCTTCTGGTTCTCAAGTTCTATAGGGCTCGGGGTGATTAAGCACGAGGGTGGCATTTGAGTGATGCCATGGGCCGTTCTGGCCTTAGGGATCCATAGCCAAGCACTTCCTTCATAGTAGCCTTGTACGCGCAAGAGGGCTTTAGGAACCCATCTTGGCTTGATCATGCTTTGATTTTTGTAACTACATCTCGACCTCCTAGGTTTAGAGTTTCTTGTGTTACAAAGACGTGGGTGTCTATCCGTGGCAGCGGTTGCGGATGTTTAGGCCTCCATTGAAACTCGGGTTGTTGGGCCTTAGCTTTTGCCGCTGTGAGCAGCGGCCCATGAGACTTGGTGGATGGTAGTTAAGCACTACCCCCTCCGTAGACTTGGATGCGAGTATTTCTACTGGTGGCCTTGCGGACTTCAATGGGGTTGCGTAGCCCTTGCTGAAGGCTATAACAATATGGATGTTGCCTATGGCGAGGTGGATGCGCTGCGACTCATAATCGACGTTGCAATGAGCTTTCTTCTTGAAGGTTCGCTCTAGCAGTGGCTCTGTGCATGCGTCTTTAGTGTTTGGCAACACGTAAAAGATCATTGGTACAGTCTCAGACTCGATAGCAATAGGGGTCCTGCACTTGCCGAGAAGTACGTATGAGTGGCCCCGATATGGGTTTAATTGGGCATTAGTGGGCTGTAGTGGTGGTTTACCAAGTTGGGTCCAATGATAGTGAGTTAAGACATTGAAGTCTGCTCCCTCGTCGATAAAGGAATTGAAAGCTCATGTTTGCTTGGCAGTGACTGTGATGTGGAGGTATGCGGGTTCTATGGCTTCCTCATCCTCATCATCAATTTTCGTGATTGTGACGACTCGTACCGTGACAGGGGGTTCTAACATTGGTGGCTCATGCAGTGGATGCGTAGGAGGGTAGTACTTCTTAATGTGACTGCCACTAAAGAAGCCTATGGCGTCGCCGTTTAGGGTATTGAGCTCAACGTTGCCAGTTCGACTTATTGCACAAACTTTGAAAGGTCCAAGATCTCTAAACTTCATTTTTTGCTTGTGTCCTTTAATTGAGTACAAGAGCACTAAGTTGCCCCGTTCAAAGTCACGCTGTTGGATATGCTTCTCAAACCAGCTCTTGCGTCGTGCCTTCTTGCATATGAGTGCATGGATGGCTAGAAGGCATGTTTTCGAGAGGCGTTCAAGTTCAACCAGGCATTGCATCCATGCCTCTTTCCCTTCCCACCATTCTTGAAGTGCTATTCTTAGGCTAGGAACAAAGAACTCTACTGGTAGAATTTCCTCGGTCCCATAGGTTAACCTAAAGGGAGTCTGGTCGACAGCCATTTTATAAGCTGTACAATAAGCCCACAAGGCTGCCATCAGCTTGTTATCCCAATTGCTGCGCAAAGTAGAGACTACTTTTATCAGGACATTTACAAGGATATTATTTGTGGATTCTTCCTGTCCGTTTGCTTGAGGTTAGTATGGAGAGAATTTTCGATGGATGATCATAAAGGTGGATAGAAGATGTGCTATTACTTCATTGATGAAGTGCGTGCCCTGGTCACTAACTAGTTTGATGGGGCAACCAAATCATGAGGTCACATGTTCCCATAAGAACTTGGCAGTCGTTCTAGCATCATTCTTTCGTGTCGATCTCTCTTCTGCCCATTTCGTTAGGTAGTACGTGTCCACAATGATATATTTGGCCTGCGAGTACTGTGCTGCAAGACTAATGGGTCCTATGAACTCGATCGCCCACTTTTCAAAGGGTTGTCGTGCAATGATTGGGGTTAACTCCATTTGATCCTTGTGAATCGGGACCTTTTTTCGCTGACACTTGTCACAATGCTTGATAAATTGTGCTGCATCATGAAAAAGCATGGGCCACCATAGTTGAGACTAGAGCACCTTGTGGGCTATCATGTCTTCGCTAAAGTGTCCTTTAGCAATTCTGCTATGTGCCTCTCTGAGCACATCGTGCATCTCATACTCGGATATGCATCTACGCGATAACATGTCCTGCCCTAACCTATATAGTTGGCATGCTATCAACTGATAGGGTTGGATTTTGAGGATAAGTCACCTAAGTCGAGCCTTTTCTATCGATCGCTCAAGTAGTCGGTGCTCTAGCACTTCGACAATGTCATCTACCTAGTATGGTGTTAGATCATCCTTGAATATATCTCTCTCGCTGGAAAGGTTGAACAGATGGGCATTTGGCAATTCATCAGCAATGCCTTGTCTAGCGGCCTCTCCCATGGGAATGTGTGACATGTGGTCAGTGATGTAGCGCTATTTTCCCTTTTGTATGACCACGAAGAAGTCGAATTCTAAAAGCAAAAGGAGCCATCGAGCTATGTGTCTTGTAGCACAGGGTTTGTTCACTAGATACAACAAGGCTTGATGATCCACAAAGAAAGTAGAAGGCATAGCCAAAAGATAATGCCAAAACTTCTTTACAACAAATACCATGGCTAAGCCCTCTCTCTCAATCGTCAAGTAGTTCATTTCGGTCTTAGTGATTTTTCTGCTAGCAAAGCTCACTGGATAGTCAAGGTTGTGTTCGCCAGGTTGGCACAACACTACCCCCATGGTGAATTTTGAAGCATCAATATGTATGTGGAAGGTAATGGTCCAATCTCGAGCTTGTAGGATCGGTGCAGTAGTCAAAGCCTTTTTCAATTCTTCATACGCTCATTGACAGGCTTCAGTCCATTCGAAGATGATCAATAGCTTGTACAAAGGTCTGGTAATCAATGCATAGTTCAGCACAAACCCTTGATAGTACCCCGTCTGGCCTAAGAAGCATTGAACTCCCTTATAGTTGATTGGGGGCGGAAGATCAACAATAACCCCGTCTTTCGAGAAGTCAGTGGCAATGCCGTTCTTTGACACCATGTGCCCTAGGATGTATCCATGTTTCACCCAAAATTGGTACTTCAAGGGGTTCAGGGAGAGATGATATAGGTGACATTGCTCGAAGTTTGTCTAAGTGTTCTTGCCAGGTCGAGTGAACACAGAAGTCATCCCTAAAGACCTCCAATTCCTTGTGAAGCATGTCTTTAAATATGGCACACATGAGGCATTGAAAGGTGGCTGGGGCATTAGTCAACCCGAAGGGCATGACCATGTAAGCAAAGATGGCCCACTTAGTGGCGAAGCCTAGTATTATGCCTGTCGACAAGATGCACTTGCACCTGATTATATCTAGAGAAGCCGTCAAGGAAGCCGTAGGCCTCTTTGCCTACCACCCTTTCAAGCATGTTCTCAGTGTATGGCAATGGGTAGTTGTCTCTCTTACTGGCAGCATTTACCTTCTTCTAATTAATGCACACTCTAATATTTCCATTCTTCTTCATCACTATGACTATAGGTGACCCCAGTTTGTATGCTCGATTTTGTAAATGAATCCTACTCTCATCAGCTTGTCAATCTCCTCTTTGACTGCATGAGCGTGTTTTGGATTCATTGGGTACGGTCGCAGTCATGGGTATGTTATGAGTCACTACACTCAGATCCACCCCCTAAAGCTCCTCCAGGGACCAAGCGAACATGCCTATATACTCTCACAAGAGAGCAACAAGACTCATCTCCTCTTCCTCAGTCAATTCATCAGCAATTAAGACCGATTGGGGTGTCTCCCCCTCCTGTGCTAGGTTCACCTCCTTGACCTTGGCTAGTCCCTCCATGGGTTCACTTGTTTGCCCTTGGCATTTGGCACCCAACAAGATTACTACCTTGTCACCCTTCTTGAACTTTGTAAATCTCCTCGGAAGATCATGCGGCTTTCTTTGCTCTTTTGTTTATGTGTCCCTAGGCTATTTTGCCCTTTCTTCCTCCAACCATCTGCGCCTCAAGTGGACGGGTAGGTCCCCCTTGGTGTGTCTAGTCTTGGATGGTCTAGGTATCTCTGGATTGCTATTTGATCTTGCTTCTGACTCAGAATCGAACTCACCATTTTTGCTAGAAGAGGTGGTTTCTCCTGGCAGTTGAAGCTCAAAGAGTGACTCTGTTCTAAGCATTGGTGTCGTACATGATTGGGTTAGGCCTACTTGTTCGAAATCTATGGCTCCTATGTGTTCCAACCACACACGGTCACAATCCATGCACATGACCCCGCGTTCCATCCCAAAGATACCCTTTTTCTGTGGCTTGGAGTCCTCTCATATTTGTTCTATTTCTCATCCCTCATTGTCATATTCCACCATGTCTATCTCACCCTTACTTTTGTCACTAAAAGAATGACAGTCTTCGTACTCGTCATTGGAGTCATCTTCATCTGACTGCTCATCATCTCCTAGGTTTTGGCATATCTCTTGTCTCTGGTCAGAGACTAGGGCCCAATTGTACATTGAGGTTTAAGTCATGCACCCTGGTCTATTGCTACCTTGGTTCGTCTAGCAAATCTTGGAGTGGCTTGAAGTTTGCTGTTGGATTTCCAACTAGCGTGCCAGTCAAATACTCCAAAATCTCTTGGAGTTCCTTCTTGTTAATTGGCACTTGGAATGTGACACGCTTAGGTCGCCCACAAAGGGTTCCTGCCATCATGCAGACTCGTATGGAGGGTGTGTCTTTTGTCCTGCCAATTGTCTTGATGGCTTGTTCGTATGCCTCATGATCTGAGAATGGCAAGTCGATCGTAGCAAGGACATGCATCTAGTCTCGCTCATCCTTCCGGCATGGGATATACTTGGTCAAGGGCCCATAGGACTTCTTGACCTGAGCGTTACCTTTAAGCATCGCAAAGATGGCATCCAAGTCAACTGGTGAGGTTTTCCACATGTCCATCTCTACCCTCAGAGCTTTCATTCTATTGCCAAGGAAGATTAAGCCGTTACCCCAATCTTCGATGACTCTGGCATTGCACATCTAGGGTCGGCCTAATAGGATATCATAGTCCACTCCCTTCATGACTATAAAGTCAACTTAGAACTGGACACTTGCAATCTTCATTGGTCAGTTTTTAAGTACCCTGAATGGTTTCACTCTCATGCCATTTTCTAGTGTGATATTGAACCTGGTAGTCTTGACAGGTGGGTTTCCCCACGTTTGAAGCATTGTGTGGCTCAGTACACTAACCCCTGCTCCTAGGTCTACAATCCCCTTTCTAGTTGTGTCGCCTAGGGCTAAGACAAGTAAGACCGCATGCGTCTCGGTGCCTTCCCAGAAATCATTAACATGAAAGGACTTAGGCATAGAGTGCAGTGTCAGGCTCGGTATTTGTGTCTCTGTATCAGGATCATGCAGGTCTACAGCAACTTGCTCTCATGATCCTTCAACCCACTGCTTCAAGTCTTGCTAGAGGGTGGAATGCTGCCTAAGCAGGTCTCCCAGGCTTAGTGTCACAGGGGTAGTCACTAGCGTGGTTAGGAGGTCATTGGCTGCTCGTCTTTCTCCTATTTCGGATTGTTCTGGCCAATGGCCAAAACCGATTTGCTGGCTTGTAGCATCAAGCCTTTGCCTAAGTTGTACCAGTTGCGGCACAATTGCATCTCTTGCTTTTGGTCAAGGGGGTGAGACTGGCATGCTTATGCTAGAGAGATCTTTCATCTCATCCTCTAGGATTGGCTCAGCATCTTTTAGGTGCTCTTGGGCCTCTTTTACGCATTCCTTCACTTTCTCGATAGCATCTCGTTGGCGCTTCGGATGCGGGTACTTTCCTACCCTAGCACTTCCCTTTTCGGCTGTCTTAGGAGCTAAGGTTTCTGCCTCCGCGTCAATGACCTTTTTTCCAGCCGCCAGAGCAATGGCAGTCTCGATTTTTAGCGTGATCTTAGCTTCGGGTTTCTTCTTTCTCCGTCTACGGCTCTTCTTCGCGATCGAGGTTGTATCGAGGTTGCTCAGACCTAGAAATGATATACCGGCCTACTTCATCTATGCTCGGGTCATGACATGCAATGGGATAGGTGTGGCCTCCCCATCTATGCTCGGGTCATGACAGCCCCAATGGGATAGATGGCATGTTGGCCAAACTTGAGGATGGTTTTTGCTTGGGACAATCAGTGAAAAGGTGAGTGATTCTGCACTCTGGACATCTTAGGTCTACCTTGTCTCCATTTGGTTTCTCCCTTTCAAGACAATGTGATGAGACGTGTCCTAGATGATCGCAAGTCCAACATATGATTGGATCCTATGTCTGCCCTCCTAGGCCTCTATCTTGGTCTCATCCTAACACCATCACTAGTATTGGTTCGATAGTCCATAAGGACTGTGTTGCCCTCGTCGTCGTGCTAGATGTATGGGTATATGTAAGTCTCTTCCTTATTTGGCTCCTCCACGTAGTGGACTGGAGCATCACTTGGTGGATGAGTCACATAGGGACCATGCGGTCTAGGTATGCCTGTAGGATTTATGTCCATTCAAGGAACAATCGGTTTAACATCATTAGGCGCAGGAGGAAGGGCCAATGGGGCCCCCCTTCTAAAGAATTGTTGGGTTTTACTCGCTAGATATGGCTGGCTATAGGGTTGTGAGTACGGGAGTTTTCTTGGTAATCTACAATGCGCAACATCGTGATCGAATCTACCGCAATTAGCACAAGGTCGTGACCTAGGGTCTTGACACTAGGCCGCCAAGTGGTTTCCACCACAGTACACGCATTGGACATGTGGGAGTGTTGGTCATCTCAACATATCTTGGAGTTCACCTATCTCCATTTTTACCTCAGTGAAGTCTTAGTTTATCTCAATGGCTTTCCCTTTGTCCTAGGTTGTTGGACCTGATTGTTCACTAGAGGCTAGTGCTCTCTCTGAACTCTACGAGTTGGTCTCTTCTAAATTTGAGCTCTTGGAGCTCTGCTCTTTCAGCTGGAGTCTCACTGCAAGCTTGAGTGTCCTGCCAATGCCTTATACAGCTCCTCACTCTATATTCCACTGATAAATATGGTGGACACTGCTCTTTTGGTAGGTTGTTTGCCCACGGGGATTCTCTTGAAGAGGCTCCTCACGTGGGTGGCATAGTTGCGGATGTTCTCTTTCTCTTTTTGCTTGACATTCATCAATCTCACTAGCAGATTGTCAGAGTATCCAGGCTCAGAGAATCTCTTGATGAAGAGGTTTTTGAGGCTGTTAAAGTCCACTCATTCTTCGACATCTAGACTCGTGTACCAAGTCCTACCTTATCACCTAAGCAAAGCTCCAATGCTTGAGAGCGTTGAGTCAAGTCGGTGAGGCCATTGGCCTCACAAACTTGCTCGAATTACTCTACAAAGCTGTATGGATCATCATGGGGTTGGTACTTGTCCAGTTGCTTTGCAACAATTGGGATTTTAGACCGGCCCTTAGAGCCTTGTTTTGCCCCATATCCTGCTAGTAATGATATCGCTAGTGCTGCAGCACTCTGCTCCATTGTTGTGTTGTCAAGTAGACGTTTCATGAGAAGCTCACTCAATGTCAAGTCTCCTTCAAGGGCTCTCTCATGATCAGTCCGATTCCCACCTACCAGATTCAGCACCCGTTGTACCTCACACAATTTTTCATTCTACCTTAAGCTCCTAGCAAATTGGTCTTGGTTGTATTTCACTATGCCTTACAGTGCCTTGTGGCCTAGCTTCTGTTCCTCTTCCAAGTCTATTATGATGGCTTCTGCCATTTTGCCACGGTGCTCATACCGAGTGCGCGCATCGTAGTTGCTTACCATCTTCTGAATTGCCTTTGGAAAAACTCCTAAGTCGAGTTCCTCATTCGGCCTATGGTCTGATCTTTCCTCTGACATGATCACATTCTCGTGCTCCACCAAGTTCTCGATCAGGTTAAGTAAGTTTGTTAGATCCACTTCTCTAGTGCCACTTGCTTGGTCCTACTATGTGCTTTGGTTTTCTATCTATGTCTTGGGATCTTCTCCTACTGGTGGATTCCTTGAGGTGTTTATTTGAGTGACTTCTTTGACTTATTACATCCAATCCTCAATTTACCTCTACTCAATATGTGTGTGTTCTTTCCCATGCACTTGTGCTCAATCATGCTTTCAGCTATCCTCAAGTGTACTTCAAGTGCGGAAATTCAGTGTGAGTGCAGAAAACAAGTATCTAAGTGGCTTACGCACTCTCTCGCTTCATTTTAGGCCTAATAGGCTTGTTGACCTGTGTCTAGCTGTCTTGTCCATTTTTAGGGTTTCTCACTGCGTTATCTTTCTCGTTTTAGGGTTATTCAGGGTCTTTGGCTCAGCTGGTCGTCGCTAGGACTCTCGGTCTAGCAATAGCCTACTCGAGCTACTAGGTGACTGTGTCCTACAAATTTTCCTATTCCCTGCACCAGAATCGAGTTCTGCGCCTTGGGGATACTCACGAAGGTTTACGCGGCCGGAGAATTTGGAAAAATATTGATTTAACCCAACTCATCCAAGTTGTAGGGGCCGAGTGTGTCACTCGGATGGGCCAAGGGCCAAATGGAATTGTGGGCTGAGGAGATTCACTCAGACGGCACGCTGAGGGCCGCGCGCTGAGGGCCGAATGGTAACTAGTCCGAATGGGGTTAGCCTAGGGCCGAATAGTAATTGGTCTGAATGGGCCAAGGGCCGAGTAGCCAAGTCAAGTGGGCCGAGGGCCGAATGGTGAATTTGACCGGGCTGAGCGTCAACTTGTCGGAGTGGTGTTGGGCCGAGTTGGTAGGGCTGAGGGCTGAATTTTAAAGTTGATCCGAATGGTAACTAGTCTGAATGGGGTTAGAAGAGGGCCGAATAGTAACTGGTCCAAATGGGCCAAGGGCCAAGTGGCCGAGCAGCCGAGTCAAGTGGGCCGAGGGCCGAATGGTGAATTTGACCGGGCTGAGTGTCAACTTGTCGGAGTGTTGTTGGGCCGAGCTGGTAGGGCCGAGGGCTGAATTTTAAAATTGATCCAAATGCTTCACTCGGATGGGCCAAGTGAAAGGCGTCCATCCAGGGCCCAATGGCAGAGTGGTCCGAGGGCCGAATACTAAAGGTCCAAATGGTTGAGTGGTCCGAGGGCCGATTCTGGGACTTAGCCCAAAATTGGCGTCACTTGGATGGGCTGAGCCATGCACGACGACGACTACGTCGGGGATGATTCCATTGAATCTAAAGATCCGCACAACCAGCAAGCATGTTGCCTTCCAAATCACAACAAATACATAGTAGGAAGGTCATGATATACTTGAATCACGCGAAGAACTCCCCAATGGCAAGATCGAATCAAATCAATGTTGGAAGCACACTCTCACTCTCTCTCAATGTCAGGGTATGAAATGAGCTCTTCCTTGACCTCTTGGCTCTTAAATCCCTTCCGGGTAAGGTTTTGATGTCCCCAATCACTCACTTGCTGACATTAACATCCCCAGCATTCTTTTTTTTCATTTTTGTATGACTTGTGCCCTATTTTGCCCTATTTTACAGCAGCAAACCCTACGCTTTTTCTATCCAGTTTCCTAATCCTAACCTACTCTAAATGCAAAAACAGTCAAAGGAAAAAACTGAAATGATTTCTCCATCTTTTCCAATCATCAAACCAGTAAAATAACCCAAAATACCTACTTGTTTTGAAGATCAAAAAACCCAAACTTCCTACCTACCTCAAACTCTAGTTCGGGGATGAATCCCTTACTTCAATGCTTGATATGAGGCGCGCGAGTGCTCAAGCTTGAATCCGTTGGTCCCGGCAATGGAACCAAAATGTGGGAGCTTTTTCTCAACTGCTAAGACCCACGGACCGCTTATTGCTTCAAGCATTCCAAGTGAGCTCTCATGGCTATCTCTCACCTAGCCAATGTGTCGTCGATCCTCTTGGGGTGTAGTGAGCTTACCTTGATGCTGAAATGAGTAGCCTCCTCCCTCACACGAGCCGGTAGCTCCACGATCCTAGATGCTAGCTCAAGAATCTTCAAGCCTCCTCCATCTCCAAGATCCATCCAAAAAGAGAAGAGAAGAGAGAAAGGAGAAGAGGAGATGGTGAAGAGCTTCACCCTCTTGATCCCTCACTCCCATACACTCACTCACTCCCTCACACTCTCACACTCCCTCCCTCAAGAGCACACACACAAGCAAGATGAAAAGAAGAAGCGAAGAAGAGAGGACTCTTGCTAACCACACACCAAAGAATGAGCTTCCATTCGTTTTTTGAACTTTATATATACAAACCTTAAAACCCCCATAGGTGCCCATCCCTTTTTACATGATTGGCCATTGTGGCAAGGTACCTTTTTCTAATTCACTCTTCTTGCTTCATGCCCTAAGCCTATACCCATCTATTCTTTTACAAGTGGCACACGAGGGATCTTGGCGCTCTTTTACAAGAGTTTTTAGAGTTTTTGAGGTACCTTTCCTTTAAAATGGCTCTTTTTGCCTTAGTTTAGCTTTAGAGGCCACCTCTATGCCTTTGCTCTTTTTCCATTCTTTTTTCACTTTTTCCTTCATTTTTTCGCCATTTGGATTTGAGGTTAACACCAACCCACTTGTATCCCATGATTGGCATGCTACTAATTGAGAATTTTGACAATGCAATGTAGGGCTAGCACATCTCCATTCTCTTCAAGAGACCAATACTAAGTACCTTACCTTTGTGGGCCAAGGTTTCAAGCCCAACACTCCCATTAGCTCCATCAAAGTGAGATATTCCTAGCTAACTTGATGAGGATTCCCTTTGTATTGGTAGGACCACATAAACCTTCTAATCAATGTCTCAATGTTATTCCATGAGGATACACTAGAGCACATATTGATGAGGATAGGATTCCTAGACAAGGGTGAATCACCAACACTATCATACTACATGCTCCAAGTATCATCTATCAACAAGGTCTTCTAGCTTTTAACCAATGCAATGGAACAAATTTGGATAGTGCTATTTTAATTTTGAGATTCCAAAATATGAGATAACATATTATCAATGAGTAGCAATCCACTTGTATCCCGTGATTGGAATGCTATCGATCTAGAATGTTTTAACAATGTGGTTTGGGGTCTCGGGTAAGTTACTCATGAATATATGTGTGCATCACGTGGGTTCAAAATAAGGTATTTTTAAAATACTATTCTCATACATTTTTTACATATACAAGGGTATAATATAACGGGGTTATTTACAGATTGAATAGAAAAGGGTTATGTATTATTCAGGAAAAATTTACAAATAAGGATATTTATAAACAAGCCTCAAATGCACGTGATGTAGAGGATATACATATAGTAACTTCCCTGAGTTTGGGGTTAACATACCTCCATTCTCTTCGCAATAGCAATGATGAGTATTTTATATTTGTGGACCAAGGCTTCAAGCCCAACACTCCCATCAACTCTATTAGTAGTGAGATATTCTTAATTAACTTGATGAGGTTTTGTCATTGTAGAACCACAAAAACCTTATGATTAACTTCTCAATCTTCCTTCATCAATATAGACTAAAGCACATCAAGAAACCTATACAGAATATGGGTGAAGTCAAAATATATTTAGCTACAATGATCTTCTGATCAAAAGTTAGGGGACCATATGCTCCATTTACCTTCAAACTTGTTGTAAAACCACTAAAATCTCTACTATAGAGTAATGTTGAATCTAATAGGAGCTCCCAAATACCTTAGTATTTCTCTTGGCTTGATTAGCTTGAGCCCATAATTGAACATCCATTGTCTGGGGTCTTCTCATTAGTGGAGAAAGAGCTCAATGTAGGATGATTCACTCTAGAGGTTGAAAACTCTGAGAACTTAGCATAGGTCTCCAAAAGCTTGC
Source organism: Lygodium microphyllum (assembly GCF_053477565.2). Classification (NCBI taxonomy): domain Eukaryota; kingdom Viridiplantae; phylum Streptophyta; class Polypodiopsida; order Schizaeales; family Lygodiaceae; genus Lygodium; species Lygodium microphyllum. The sequence continues at coordinate 120,381,680 of NC_141149.1, read as the reverse complement.
CCATCCACTCATTGGCTACTACAATTGCACATTGTCATATGCAAAAAATAGAGCAATGTATAAGCCACATGGAAGGGTTAATCCTCTAATGACCCTACCTTGCATCCTTCTTATTCAAGATTGTGGATAAGTGGGTCGATAATAAGAGCAAACATTATGGGAGCCAACAAGAACCCTTATTTGATAGATCACCTAAACATGAAAGGTTTAGCAATGGCTCCATTTGATTGATCACTTGAACGTGAAAGGTTTGGTGATGGCCCCATTTCTATTGATTGATGTGAAGCATTCTGAAAGGTGAGAAGGGTCAAAGCTTTCTTGGAAGTGAGCTATGGCAGAGAGCAAGAGCAAGAAGAGAGAGAGACACAAATGGGAACTCCTGTTGAGATATCGATCTCCACTCATGATATGCGAGGGTGACCGTTGTGCATTTATGTCACCGACTTGTTGGTTGCAAATGCGGTTGGTACACCGCCCATGAATAATAGCTACATAACAGCTATCCTTATCTACTCTAGTTCGTGGTTCAGTTAGTATGCCACCTTAGTTAGTTGAGTTTGGTTTGAGACCCATATATAGAGTTCTTCTATTTCTTTGTATGAGAGTTCTTTTGGCTTACACAACTAAGAAGAGGAAAACTATTTTCAGCCTCCACCTGTGTGTGTATTCCCCCATTGTGCAAGCAAGAAAGCTACAAGTGAGACTCCTTCCTTCTCTCCCACAATCTTGACATGGTATCAGAGCCTTGTTTGTGGTAAGGAGCTCAAGAAAACAAACCAAGTTCACAGTGTTCTGGTAAGAGGACTAGTGTTGCTTTCATTTTTTGAGTTTGGAAGCAAGTCTCTGCAGGTAGCACAGCCGAAAAGTGCAAGAGTGCATTGTCTCAGATTGAGACGCCCTTCGTGGTGTAGCAAGAGGGCAGTATATGCTGCGGGCGAGGGCTTTAGCCCTCGATTGCTCTGTTTTTTTTATTTGAGGCCATTTCGGGGCCTGTTTTGGAGGCGGAAGTTTTCTGCACGCACTCAAGAAAAGACCCTATTTTATGCTGTGCGACCACTGTTCTACAAGTCGGTGAAAAGTTACCGTAGAAATTGGATCATATGCCTGTGCGCAGAGACATTGGGAGTTACAAAATCATCCTTGTTGCCTGTTGATGCAAAATCGTCACTAGGAAGTGACTGTGTTGGTCAAATACCACTTTCGTCAGTTTTGCAGATATGCCCTTGTGAGGCTGAAGCTGTGTTTTTTACAGTGACAGAATTTTTTGCAGTGTTCTGTAATGGTGTCTGATTCTCTTTTACATATTGTCACTGAAAAGCTTGACAAGAACAACTTCCAAGCATGGAAGTTTAGAATGACGAATTTCCTTATGGAAAAAAGGATATTGGGAATTCGTTGCAGGAAATGAATAAGAACCAGTTCTTCCTTATGTTCCCAATCAATAGCAAATGTAGGCATTTAAAGGATGGCATGAGAGAGCCAGGAAAGTTATGTACTGGCTGTCTATTAGCATTTCAGACTCTATGATTGTGCATATTTAGGATGCAAGTATGCCAAAGGAGGCATGGGATACTTTGTCAAAAATGTATAGCACAAATACACAAGCCAGGAAAATGCAGCTCAAGCAAGAGTTGCACAATGTACAAAGAGAAAGTATGAGCATCAATGTGACTACCACATGAAGGTGAAGAAGATTGCAGATGCACTTGCTTCCATTGGGTCGTGAGTGGAAGATGATGATTTAGTTTCTATGACCTTGAATGGTCTAGGAAAGGATTATGCACAGTTTCGAACATCGATTTCCGTCCGTGAAAGATTTCCTGATTTTGAGGAGTTGATTGCTCTTCTAATTTTTGAGGAGCAGAGAAATGGTGGTGCATCTTCTTCAGGAGGAACTTCAAAAGAAGCTGTCTTCTACTCAAATGCTGGAAGAGGTAGAGGCAGAGCTAGAGGAGGCCGATCCAGAGGCCGTGGTAGAAATTAGAATATGCAGCAAACTCAAGAAAACCAGTCCTATGGAGGAGGACGTGGTAACTCTAGAGGCAGGGGGAGCCAAAGAGGTCGTGGTGGATGGTAAAGAGGCCAAAATGCAAACAACAATGTTGAATGCTACTATTGTGGTAAAATGGGTCATATGGCTAAAGACTGCTATAAAAAGCAGAATGACATCATGAATGGAAAATTGCAACAAGGAAATTATGCATCTTCTAGTAGACAGGGTGATGACAGAAATGAGCATTTGTTTATGGTGCAGCACATGACCAATTCTGTGACAAGTGCAAAAGAAAGCAACGATGTGTGGTATGTTGACTCAGGTGCATCAAACTACATGACAAGTCATGCAGAATGGATGCAGGATACAAGAAAAATGGAAAAACCAGGATTTGTGGAGACTGGTGATGATACTGCACATCCTATTGTGCAGATTGAAAAAATTCATTTGTCTATGCAGGATGGAAAAAAGAAATACCTGTCGGATGTATTTCATGTCCTGAATATCACTAAGAACCTGGTTTCTGTTGGTCAAATGGTTGAGCAGGGCTTGCAGGTCAGATTTAATTCTCATGGTTGCTTTGTTGAGGATATGAAAAATAAAGGTCACTTGATAGCAAAAGGAAAGAAGAAAGGCAGAATGTTTACGTTGGAAGCAGACATGCCTGAATTAAGTGCAGCAATGTTTGCACATGGGACCGGTGTAGTTGCAGATATTGATATCTGGCATAAACGTATTGGTCATGTTAATGTACAGCAACTTAAATCAATGCAAGCCCAAAATATTGTTTCAGGATTACCTAAATTCAAGGTTACAGAAATGCATAAGATATGTGAAGTCCGTCAATTTGGAAAACAGGCAAGGAAACCATTTCCTAGACATGTTCAAGAGAGTAAGAAGCCATTGGAATTAATCCACTCTGATGTGTGGACTACTAAAGCTGCATCTATTGGAGACTGTCATTATTTTGTCACTTTTATTGATGACTATAGCAGAATAGTTTGGGTGTATTTTATGAAAAAGAAAAGTGAAGTGTTTGGGCATTTCAAAACTCTTAAAGCTATGGTTAAAAAAGAAACAGGCCTGCAAATAAAATGCCTAAGGTCAAATGGAGGGGGAGAGTACCTCTCAAATGAGTTTGCAAGGTTCCTGTAGGAGCATGGCATAAAACAGCAATATTCATGCAGTCATACCCCACAAAAAAATGGAATTGCAGAAAGGAAAAATAGGCATATTGGAGAGGTATCTCGTGCCATGCTCAATGAAAAAGACTTGCCAGATTTTTACTGGGCTGAAGCAGTTGCTACAGCAGTCTACATAATGAACAGGACTCCCACTACAGCAATACATGGGATGACTCAGAGGAGAGGTATACTGGTAGGAAACCAGATATTTCTCATTTGAAGATTTTTTGTTGCATTGCCTATGTTCATGTGCCAGATGAGTTGAGATCCAAGTTGGATCCAAAAGCTGAGAAGTGCATCTTTATTAGTTACTCTCTGTAGCAAAAAGGGTATAGATGCTATAACCCTTCTACTCGTAAGTTTACAGTGAATAGAGATGTTGTTTTTTATGAGATGAGTAGCTGGTATAAACCAGTAAATGTGATTGATAATGTAGATGCACAAAATGGTAATGCTACACAGAATTCACAGTAGCAATCACAAGATATTAGTGGACCTGGAGCGTCCTCTAGCAGTGGTTCACATTCTTCGCCATGGACAGGCAGATTGAGATCAGGAGAATCTTCTCAAAGTAATGCAGATAGTGGTATGCATGTATCACGAAAAGGAAAAGAGAAGGTAGATCAGCCCATGTTTGATGTGAATGCAAGTCACTCTTATGTGGATGGTGAATCCAGTGGCTCAGAACAGAGCATTGATAATGAGTTGGGTATTCCTTCTATTATTACACCTGGAGTAAGGAAGACCAGGGATGTTTTGAGAGCACCTGGGAGTGAATCTACTTTGTGCAGGTCTACCAGAGCTAGGTATCCTGTGGATAGGCTGAAATATGATGGATTTACAGCCATTCACTATGCCTATATGGTCAAAGTGATACATGAACCAGAACCCACTTCTTTTGAGCAAGCCATGGAAAAAGAAAAATGGGAGAAAGCCATGGATGAATAAATGGATGCCTTGGAAGGAAATGCTACATGGGAATTGGTACCTTTGCCTAAATATAAGAATGCAATTGGTTGTAAGTGGGTTTATAAGGTGAAACACAATGCAGATGGTTCTATGAATAGATACAAGGTAAGATTAGTAGTCAAGGGGTATGACAAACATATGGCATTGATTATGAAGAAACATTCAGTCCGGTTGCAAGGATGGCAACCGTAAGAGTAGTCATTGCTATGGCTGCATCAAAGGGATGGTCTTTACATCAGATGGATGTAAAGAATGCCTTCTTGTATGGTGATTTGCAAGAAGAGGTCTATATGGAGCAGCCGCCAGGTTATGTGCATGCCGTTCATCCTAAGTTTGTTTGTAGGTTGAAGAAAGCCTTGTATGGCTTGAAGCAAGCACCTAGAGCATGGTCTGACAAGATAGGACAGTATATTGTCACTATTGGCTTTCAAATTTCCAAGGCAGATTTCCCACTTTATGTGAGAAAAACAGAGAAAGGTATTATGCTACTTGTCATTTATGTTGATGATTTGATTATGACAGCTGACAGTGATGAAGATATCCTTCATGTGAAAATGCTATTGAAGCAGAAGTTTGAGATGAAGGATTTGGGAGAGCTGCGTTATTTTTTGGGCATTGAGGTGATTAGATCATCAAGTGGGATACGGCTCTTACAGAGGCAGTATGGATTGGACATGCTCTCCAAATATGGGATGACAGGCTATAAGCCTATTTCAGTTCCTTTGGAGCAGAATGTGAAGCTGAGCGCATATGCAGGTGAGCTTATGGAAGACCCTACTATGTACAGACGCATAGTAGGAAGTTTGATTTATATGACTACCAGGCCAGATTTGAGCTATGTTGTTGGATTGGTAAGTTAGTTTATGCAGGCTCCAAGGAAACCGCATTTGGATGCGGCTAGATGCATACTCAAGTATGTGAAGTCCACATTGCAGTATTGACTATTTTATGAGACTAGGGTTCAGATACAGTTGCATGGATACACTGATGCTGATTGGGCTGGTAGTATTTCTGATAGACGATCTACCAATGGATATGTGTTCTCTTTTGGAAGTGCTGCAGTCACTTGGAGCAGCAAGAAACAGCCTATAGTTGCCTTGTCGAGCACAGAGGCTGAATATAGGGGTGCAGCAAAGGCTGCATGTGAGGTAGCTTGGTTGCATAAGCTACTTTATGATATGCATCAGCCTACAGATGGACCAGTTGTCATTTATTGTGACAACATGAGTAGTATACACTTGGCAAATAACCTAGTCTATCATGCTAGAACAAAGCACATTGAGGTGCATTATCACTATGTGTGGGAGAGGGTTTTACTAGGTCTTATTGATCTAGTTTATGTTAGCACAGAGGATCAAGTAGCTGACATATTTACGAAGGCATTGGGCGCAGAGAAGCTGCGCAAGTTCAGCGACCTGCTTGGTGTGCAGGAATTGGGATTGAGCTCGAGGGGGAGTGTTGAGATATCGAGCTCCACTCGTGATATGCCAGGGTGACCATTGTGCATTTATGTCACTGACTTGTTAGTTGCAAATGCGGTTGGTACACCGCCCATGAATAATAGCTACATGACATCTATCCTTATCTACTCTAGTTTGTGGTTCAGTTAGTATGCCACCTTAGTTAGTTGAGTTTGGTTTGAGACCCATATATAGAGTTCTTCTATTTCTTTGTATGAGAGTTCTTTTAGCTTACACAACTAAGAAGAGGAAAACTGTTTTCAGCCTCCACCTGTGTGTGTATTCCCCCATTGTGCAAGCAAGAAAGCTACAAGTGAGACTCCTTCCTTCTCTCCCACAATCTTGACAACTCCAACAGTCACGTCGTGTGATCGGGCCTTCCTTTATTCAAATTGTCACTGAAAGAATAAAGAATAAAGAAATGGTGACAAGCACCCGCCACCTGCAGTGTGCAGTGGTAGGTATTGTCAGTGTAGTAATACATGGATGGCTAGGCAAAGGCGTCTTTACTCCCAAAAACCTCCCACTTAAAGGCAAATCTTCCCCAGTGAGAAGTGAAAAGAAAAAGAAAATACAGTACAATGTACACATGTACAATAGGATTAGGAAAAATGTCATCTCATCAAATGCCCATCAATCTCCTGAGGAAGACAAAGTTCTCAATAGTGAGACTTTTCGTGAGTAGAATTGCACAATTTTCATCAGTGGAGATCTTAACAAGGTCAACAGACTTGTCCTCCACAACCCCACCTATGAAGTGATACATCACCTTAATGTGTTTTGTCTTCGCATGGAAGACTAGATTCTTGGCTAGCTTAATAGCACTCGTAGAATCTAAATGCAACGTAGGTATAGTATCAATCCCAAGGTCATGAACCAAATGATCTAACCATATGGCCTCCTTGCAAGCCTCAATGGCCACAACATACTCGGCCTCAGTGGTAGAGAGAGCTCTACACTTCTGAACCCTGGACATCTAAGAAACAACACCTCCAGCATAGGTGAAGACATAGCTGAAAGTGGACTTCCTACTATCTACATGTCTTGCATAATTGGAGTCTCTGTAGCCCACAACTCCTGTATCCTGGCTACCATAAAAAATACACATATTTCTTGTGCCTTTTAGGTATCTCATGATACCCTTTACGACATCACAATGCTTCTTGTCAGGTGTAGCCATATAGCATGCCACAACACCAACTACAAAGGCAATATCTGGATGAGTGGCTATCATGGCACACATCAAAGTGCCCATGGTTGATACATAAGTAATCTTGGCCATCTCGGCCCTCTTCTCATCCATCTATGGATGTCTATGGACAATCGACCTGTGAAACCTTCACATAAGAAGGTAATGGACAGCCATTAGACTTTACATCTTGCATGCAGAAACGCTCAAGGACTTTACGAATGTACTCCCTCTAGGAGAGGTAGAGTAGTCCCTGATGCCTGTCACACTTAATGCACATACCAAGAATGTGAGAGGCCTTTCCCAAATCCTTCATCTCAAAGCTCTTCTTCAACTAAGATTTAAGAGCATCTAGCTTATCATGAGCTTTCCCTGCTATTAGCATATCATCCACATAAAGTACCAAAATAAGCAAGGAGCCATCATGGGCTTTCTTTGTGTAAATACAGGGATCCATAGCACTCCTATTGTAGTTCTATGGTTGCATAAAGGCATGAAACTTATGATACCACTCCCTAGGTGCTTGTTTCAAGCCATAAAGACTTTTCTTCAATTTGCACACTAGGTGCTCCCTACCAGGTTGTACAAAGCCCTTAGGCTGCTCCATGTGTATCTCATCATGAAAATCCCCATACAAGAATGCAATCTTGACATCCATTTGGTACAAGTCCAAGTTAAGCTGTGCGACTAAGGCCAAAACCAAGCGTAGGATGGCCATCTTGACCACAGGAGAAAACACTTCATCAAAGTCAACTCCATGCTCCTATTTAAAACCCTTAGTGATAAATCTTGCCTTTTAAGCTGGCTTGGGGTTTCTAGGGTTACTTTTCAGCTTGTAGACCCATTTGCATGGCAAATCCTTATTTCCCTGAGACAGTGCAACCAAATACCAAGTCATATTCTTGTACAGGAAGTCTATCTCAGACTACATAGCCCTCTCCCAGGAGTGATTGTCACCCCTACGCATAGCCTCATCATAGGTGAGAGACTCTACTGTATCTGTAACCAAGACATAATGCATCGAGGGCTAAAATCTATCACATGGACATCTATCTCTAGTAGATCGTAGGCTCTCCGGTTGGTCCAACACCCTGGCCATGTGTACCAACTGCTACTACAGGCTGTCCAACTGGCTGTGCAGGAGCACATGGCTCCTCCTAGAATATAGCCATGCATATCTCTATCACCTTCTCAGGCTACCTATGCATCTTATCTTCATGGAAGACTACATCATGGCTGCGGATGACTTTCCGCGCTTGCAAATCCCAGGGGCGGTAACCCATCTTGTCTGCATCCCCATAGCCAAGGAAAATGCATTTGACACTCTTAGGATCCAACCTGGTACGCTTGTCTTTGGGAACATGGTAGAATGCCTCACATCCAAAGACACATAGATGTGCATAAGATGGAGATCCATACCTCCTCTACAACCTAGAAATCCAATTCACTAGAAGGTGATCTATTTATAACATGCATAGCTATATTGACTATCTCAGTCCAAAAGCTCTGTGGTAAGCCTGGATGGCTAAGCATACTGCGTACACGCTCCTGGATGGTTCTATTCATCCACTTAGCCAAACCATCCTAGGGTGGGTATAGGGGGAAGTCAATTGATGCTTAATACCCCTCACATCACATAGTTTCTTAAAATCACGTGACACATATTCTCCCCCATTGTCAGTCCTAAGGCATCTCAGCCTATACCTAGTCTAGTTTTTAACAAATGCAATGCTCACATGAATCAAAACATGCGTAGTCAAGGGGCGGTAAGTACTGCAAACTAGAAAGAATTTTCATTCCCTTCAAGGACATATGGCCCAAACGGGCATGCCAAAGAGATACATGTGGGATGGAACCCACTAACAAAACATGGTCAACAAATGACCCATCAAGTACAAGAGGATAGAGGCTGCTAGCTTTGGCACCTCTAGCAAGCACAAGTCTGCCACACGGGTGATCTTCCAAGCAGAATCTCCAAATGAAACATGAAACCCAGCATCATCAAGCTGCCCTACAGACATAAGACTACGTGTAAGGGTAGGTACATGATGTACATCTTGTAACATAAAATTACTGCCAGTAGAGAACTGCAACCATACATCCCCAATGTCAACAATAGCAAGTGACCTGTCATCACCCAAGTGAAATGAACCAGAGACAGTGCGATAGGAGTGGAGCCACTCACAGCATGGTGTAACATGAAATGAAGCACCAGAATCCAAAAGCCAGCACTATGCATACATAGAGTGAACATCTATCAATGATGTAGCATCACAAGAACTAGCTATAAGTATGTACTCCCCATAAGAGTCATCAATCTGCATGACATTTATATCCTTGATTTTCACACTGGATTTCACAGGCATGATGCTGCGATGAGAGGAATTTTCCTATTCTTTGTCTTTCCCCTTCTCTTTACGCTTCTCATTGTGCGACTCATGACACTGTGGGCGTATATGACCCTTCTTGCCGCAATGATGATATGTCACATTAACATTTCTCCCACAAGACTTGCTGCGCGACTTACCACATGACTTAGACCTAGACTTCTACGAGTCTTGCCACAACCATTCCCACGATCATTCTTGCCATTATCATCTCTGCCTCTAACAGTCAAATCATGCGATAGAAAGGCATCCAAGTTCTTATGGTTGATCTCTTCCTATAGAAGAGCACTCTCTACATCAGGCACGTTCAAAATAGTAGCAGGAGCACATAAGGCAGTGCAGAATACATCCCATGACTCACTTAGAGTCCCAAGCAAAAACAATGGAGTAACCTCATCATTAAAGGTAATATCTTGCAAAGTCAAGTTCTTGACAATAGCATGGAACTGGTTCAAATGAGAAAACATTGTCATATTCTCCTTTATGCGCAGGTCCATAAGCTGCTTTAGCCAATACATCTGACTTGTTGGACTTTTTTTGTCATAAAGGTTCTTAATTTTATCCCAAAGTTTCTAAGCACTCTGTGCTTCCTAACCACATTGTAATGCACTTGTTCAGTGAGAGACAAGATGAGGGTGGAATTGCATAACTCATCAAGCTCATCCCATTCGTCATCGGTCATAGTTTCGGGCTGCTCGCCTTGCATCCTTAGTGGCTTTGTCTACGATTTTTGCACCAATACCTGCCAAAATTGGCTCTCCCAATAGGCATAATTCGTACCATCAAGCTTAGTAATGTTAAAGATAGCACTGTCAGTGGAAGAAGAACCCATTATGTAATTCGAAATAGTGCAGACATTTCAAAATTGCTTGCCATTTTCAGTTATAAATAGCCAAAATACCACCAAAACCAAGGCAAAATGGCCACGGACTGATAGCTAATGATGCTTCCCACCAAGTATCATCAAAAGTAAATAAAATCAGGATGATTCAGCATGAAAGTTCCACATCATTCCATGGATAATTGCTTGCTGTAATAAATTGCAGCTAGGTACAATGAGAGCAAACGGTAGGCAAAATCAATGCACCAAGGCAACCACTGACTATCAAAGCATAACCAGCATCAAGCGTGCATAAATCAGCATATGAAAATCATACGGACATTGAGCAAACACCCAAGCATGTCAAACAAATCCATCAGTAAGCCGGCACACCCCCTGTGTAATAGGGAAAAGTGTACACAACATCGGCAAGACCTGACACAAAGAGGTATATGCTCAGGGAGTGCGAAGCCCAAATCAACCCAACTATATGTATGCAAACCATGGCATATCAACCATGCAACATCCAAGTGAAGAAGATCCCAGTCTGAGAAGACTCGAAGCTCAATAGCATAAACCACATGCTCAATGTCTATCAAACATCCAATGATTCCCCCACTAGCACAAAAGCCATATGGATCAAGCCAAGAACCTCAAGAAAGGCATATGAGAGTACCAATGACAAAATATCCAAGACCAAACATCAATAATACATCATGAACATATAGGCTTTGTAGCCTCCAATTAGAGCATCCATAGACATCAACTGTATCCCAAATAAAAACTCTCGCAAGCCAAGAAATATCCCAAGTAAGTTTTCGAGTAGCTAGATGCAAGCCAAGACAAGGCATTAGTAGCAATCGGCTCCAAACAATGTAACTAGCATGAATTAGCAGCACATGCCAAGCATGTCAAGACTGGTCAGACATAGGTAACATACATGCCATATGTACATCCAAGATGGAGCATCAAATGCATTCCAAAGCTGTGATCAAGCTCAAATGAAGATACGGAACCAAAGACAAGCTTGATGTTGTATCCTAAAGGTCAATACTTCATTGCATATCCCGAAGACATAGCCCGAAACCAAAAGGCATAACCAAACTGGAGGTAAAATAACCTGTCAACCAAAGTAGCATAAATCCCAACCAACAATGAAGTGTCCACATCCAAATCAAGGCTCAATAGCTCTCAACTAGTATATCCAGGCATAAACCATGATGACCAAGCATCAATACATCCAACAGGACACCCGTCAAGAAATAAGAAAAGAAAATATGCTTGTAAGGAAACATTGCCAAATAATATGTATATAGATATTTGTCTCTCAGTTGTGTATATGTATATGTGTACATACAACTTGTTACCTTTTAATGATTGAAATGTCCCACATAGTGGGGCAACCCAGAATCCTTTCTAGTCTCTTTTAAATTGGAGGAAGATGAGGTTGCAATGCCTACCGACCTTCTTCCTTTGGCTCTTTTAATGAACTCATCTTCGCAAAGGAGAAGTTGGAAATCAAACAAATCAAAATTGAAAAATGCTATAGCAATAGCAACCACTTAACACTAAGAACAAAAGGTACACACACTACCAAATGATTCTTATCTTTTTCTAGCATTCCTCTTCACCATAGTGGGATTGTCCCCCCAATGTCTGGCATTGCTTCTCTCTCTTGGATCCTACCCATGTCCAATACTCCTAATGCTTTGCAGCTTGAGCAGACTTTATCTCAAGGGGAAATTGGCTCTCTTGTGACTTAGCCTCCTCAAAAAACTGTGTGAGCAGTTGTTTTCATGTCCTGTAATCCCCCTCCTTGACTTCTGAGTCGGCCAAGAAATATTTATCCTCTTTATCCGCAATGAAAAAAATATTAGGATCACTGAATTCAGCTAATGCCACAAGACAGTAGTTCTCACACATATTTAGTTGCTACATAATGTCCATTAAAATAATAAACTCTTCATTTTTTGGGAACATCTTGAAGCTTGGCAGGCATGATAAAGGAAAACCTTGGGGCTCGTCCTCCATCTCTTTACCCTTCCCTGGGGCGTCCGCATCAAATCCCAGCACCATAGGGTCACTACCTGCCAAGGCTCGCTCTTCCTCTAAGTTGATGGGTATCTCTTCATCACAATCCTCATCCTTTGCTAGCTGAGCACCCTTAGAGGTGGACGAAGCTCGTGCTTCCTCATCATCTCAAAGGCTGAAGGTGAAAAAAACACAAAAAACCCATACTTGTATTGAACAAGTTGACATTTCTTCGAATGCAAGGGATAGTTGTCTAGATACACTAGGCCACACGAGGGGATCTTCTCCAAATCCCTTCTAAGCTTTCTTGCACTTGCTCTATTTGATGAACAAAGCCCTGGATGGACATAAGTCACTCCATCCAGCACAACAACACTCGCCGCGGTCAGAGAATTTTTAACTCATGTTCATAGTCCTCAAAGCCATCAATGCTAGCACCTGCTCTAATGGAATATATGTTGTGCAAACATACAAGAGAGCTCGTGTGCTCTAAGCACATCACCTGATTTATTAAAAAATTCAAAAATCTTGTCCTCTAGAAGCTCCTGGGGAAATCTCATAATAGGAACTTCGAGCCATCACTTGATCAAAACTCCTAAAAAAGGGGCTCAAGAAAATAGGAACCAAATATTAGAATCATGAAAATAGGAGCCAAATAAAAAAAATCAAGAAAATAGAAAAAAATAAACATAAGAAAAATGGTCCAGAACAGCGTGAGTGAGGCCCAAGAACCTTCCTAGGGGGGCCTCTATCGCACCGTTGTGACCATGCTGATCGCACTAGGCGTGTTGAAGGCAAAAGGTCTAGAACATCACGAGTGATGCCCAAGGACTAACTAGGGCAAGGCCCAAGGACTACCAATTGGTCCCCTTATTGCACAAGAGAGTTCTCCTAGTCCGATAGTGTAAACGTTTTGACCTAAAGGTGAAGATCCCACAAATGACCTAAAGATGGACAGAGGAAAGCAGGGAGAATACAAGAAGTGCAAGAGGGATTGTTTTTGGTTTGTGACAGGAGAAGATGAGAGGCAATGAGAGGGGCCATCATCGTACACTGTTGTGACCAGTAAGGGAAGATTAAGCATACCTTGTATGAGATGAAAAGGAAAGCAGATAGAAGACAAGAGGTGCAAGAGGAAACAAAGCAGGGAGCAAGATTCGTCAAAGCCAACCATAGGAAGAAGATGCGAGGTTCATTAGAGTCAACCGCAAACTAGTGCTCACGAAAAACTTTGTTCCAATCCAATGGGAAAAAGGAGCAGGCTTAACCCTAACCGGTTTTTGGAGGGAAGTAGTTGGTTTTATAACTAAAATGCTAAAAAATAGCAAATTTTTGTCAAGACGAGATTCAATTTCAATCCATCTTTTAATAATATTTCTTCGAAAAAATACATTAAAGGATGGTTTTATGTGAGCGCTGATGATGGAGGAACATGACTCACGAGACTGATTTGCTGGGAACTTTGTCTGTATTGTTCGTATTTAACGCCATTTGAAGTGACCCACATCAAGTTTATTATAGGCCATGGCCTCAATGGAAGCTCATTCCTTTTTTTTTTGGAGAGAGACAGAATTTGATTAAAAGGGAAAAAAAATTTACAAAGTGCAATGAGGAAGGTCCATGGCGAGACTCTTAATAGCAACATATACTAACCATGCATGCAAGCTCAGAACCAAGCACATAATAGGAATCAAACCCAATATGGAATGTACATAATAGGCTCAAAACCAAGCACATAATAGAATGAGTTTGTAAACAAAACACAAGAAATGGACACCGAATTTGCTAATCAGCTTGAAGCTGAGGATGTGGTCATGATGAACAGACATTCCCTTTCTCCTTTTAAAGAGAATCAGGGAATCCTAATGTCATAGAGGTTCAACCTATCACTTGGCAAAGTCTATCCCAAGATTGCTCCAAAATACATTATTATTTTTGCATTGAAGGTGACAATTCATTCCTTATTATTAAGTTTTTTGTTGCAGGTACAGGAAATTTAGAAAGACTAGTTTTGAGCTTGTTGGTTGATGAGTGAGTTTTTGGATTTTTTTATTTTTATTTTTAAAAAACTGTAGGCACAAGGTAAGTTACTTCTTTGTATTGTTGCCCTTCCTTGCCTCTTCGTGTTCGTGTTGCTCACCTTGTTCCCTTGCCTCTTCATGTTTGTGTTGCTCGCTTGGTCCCCTACCGCTTCCTCCCTGCATCTTCGAGTTGCTCATTGTTAGAATGCAAAGCTTCTCATCTACCAAGGTATGTTAAGCCTCTTATCTTCCAAGCTTGATTGTCTTTTTTGCAGTAGGTTTCCATTACTCTCTGTCTCACTTCATCTCTTCTTGGGTCATCACAGTGCAAGAGAGGTCCCTCAATCCATCAACCTCATCCCCCTCACCTCGTGATGAACTCCCTTCCTAGGCCTTCACGGTGTGAGAGAGGCCCCTCAATCCTTCGATTACGCCCCCCTCGCCCCATGATGACCTCCATTCTTGGGCCATCACGGTGCAAGAGAGGCCCCTTAATCCATCAATTGCGCCCCCCTCGCCTCGTGATGACCTCCCCTCTAGGGTCATCACAGTGTGAGAGAGGCCCCTCAATCCGTCGACCGTGCCCCCCTCGGCCCGTGATGACCTCCCTTCTTGGGCCAACACGGTGTGAGAGAGGCCCCTTAATCTATCAATTGCACCCCCTCACCCCATGATGACCTCCCCTTCCTAGGCCATCACAGTCTGATACGAGACCCAAGGACTTATTGTCATATGCTTGCAAATGCCATGACGAAAAGGCCAACCACAACAAAGCCTTGCATTAGACCAAGGTGATGCTATGTTGTTATAGGTTCAGTCCAAGAGATGAAGATACAATGTGCAAAGGGGAGTTCTTGACAAGCTTAGGCGCATTTTGCACCACATGCTACTTGCAATCCTGAGGCTCCCTTTCTAGAGGGTTGTTAGAGAGATATGCGAGCATCATAGAATAGGGATGCGGTGGACCGCCTCTGCCCTCCTTTCCCTCTAAGAGATCTGTGAAAATTACTTGATTGAATTCATGGAGGATTGCTACATGCTTGTTTCACATGCACACAGGGTTACTGTGATGGCAAGAGACTTTGACACTAATAGGAGGCTCCGCTACAAATATGATCAGCTACTCCAGCCTCCTCCCATCTGTGACCATCGTATGCATGACATCCTTGCAATCCCTCCTGTCCATCCAGGGTGCCATAACGCAGAACCATATCAAGCATCCCATGCTCTCAATAAAAGGTCGTAGAGAGGGCATTAATCGTATATTTTTGTTGAGGAAGTTTTGCAAGAGCAACCCCAGCCCCAGGAGTCCCAACCCCAGCCACAATTGGAGACCCAGGCCCAGCCCATGACCCAGCCACAAGACTTAGGAGCCAACCCCTCTAAAGAGTGCCAAGATGTTAATGACGAGTGCATCATTAGCTTGCTGGCCTCTAGGATTATGAGAATATGATAACCTCCACTTTTTCTTTTTCTTCTATAAATTGTGGCTTTACCATTCTGGGGGTAGAGAGGTTTTATCGATGGACCTGCCAGATGTGCAATGCATGTGGCATTTTGAAAGGCGGATGACCACGGACACAGTAGTGCATGTGGTAATATTGTAAGTATTCTATTCAATTGTCTTCTGTTTAATAAGTATTTGATCAAATTCTTGACTCTTACTTGCCCAATTGTTATTACGTATAGGTTCAATTTGGCATCTCTAGCAGAGGAACATCAAATACAAGTTTTTTTAATTGAACCTCTATTCTCCATTGCATTGCGTGACGATGCACAAGCATTCATCCAACAGCTTGATTGGTTCAGGCCTGTATGACTAGATGACACTAAAATCATTTGTATGGCCTATCATCAAAGGTATGTTGTGACTATTAAAGAGTATCTTTAAGAGGCCTTAAGCGAGTATGCTGCCAATAATTGTTTTTCCTTGTTAACTTAGAGATCATTCCAGCTTGTTGTTGTATTCGATTGAGACGAATACAATATTTTTAGAAAATTCGGGGAGATCTAGTGGATTCCATGGTTGAGTTAGATAGTGAGTAACCTCAACACTATATTTAGTTATTTCATTCTATGCAAGTTCAGCACATTTGTTGTAACATCAAAGTGCCTTTGTAGTTGTGCAAAAAAATTTGTGATGATGTACAAGCATCTAGTGTTGGAGGGGGGACTGGCAAATGCAATGTAAATACAGTGGATCATGGTGCCCGTCCAGTCAGACGCATTCTCTTGTAGATGGAGAACCGCTTTGAATGCCTCACTTTTCTGCATGAAAATTCTTGATATTCCTAATGTAAGTAGAGTGACTTATTCATGTTTATTTATATGCAATGTGCATTGATAGGTAAGGTGCATGTGTTGCTTTATTTTCACGACGTTCCACTACACTGTTATAGTGACTCGGCTGTCACCTAATATATCCTGGTCACTCAATAGGGTATAATGGCTGGCATTCGGGCCGAGGAGGTAGTGCTACAAGAAGTTAATGAGCACCAGCAACTAGAGTGCCTTGTACAACAAGAAGAACTAAATCATGCCGATGCTATAAGGCATGCAGAGGCTATGCGGCAATTCAAAATAGACCACGTAGAGGTGGAGGAGTTTGTAGGTTCGAGAAGGAAAACTGAGAGGGAGCATAAAGAACAGTTGGAACAGGTAGCATGGGATGACATGTCTGCAGCGGGAGATTGACTAGAGGGAACGCCATATATGATCTTCTCCATGGCGCCAAGGGAGTCAATAGAGGGGGAGGCGGAGTGGGAGGGGGAAAATCAACTCATTGATAACAAAAGCAGTAGACACTGACTCCATAACATCAAATGTAATATTATTCAAAAGCATGTATCATACATTGGGGTGATCATAGTTATCAAGTTTATAGTGCATCATCGATTTGAGAGGTTTCTTCTTGTATTCTAACCCAACGATGATTGTGATAGTGTTGACCTTGCCTCCATTTTGTGAGTCCTTCAAGTGCATTTGAATTTCTGAACTCTTTGATCTTCTTGTCTTTCTTTATCCTAGCATCTTGTACTGCTTGTGCAATGGCTGATGATTTTAATTCCTCTTTTGTCCATAGTATTTTTAATATCCTTTTGTAAAACCATTGGAATAGCTCACAAAGACTGTTGGCTTTCCTACTACCACCACCATATTGGGTATGCCTGAAATACGCAATGCGTGCCATGTAATGGGACTTTTCCATGCCTTGTGTGCTCAAAATACTTAGATCTCCATACTTGTCAATGAAATATGGCATATGATTGTATATGATGTGCTGTAGATAAATGGTTAGTCTCTGAACATTGTTTAGTAGATACGAACAATTTTATACTAACATGTATGAAACCAAAGACTTGTCTTACCATGTAGTGTGTGAATTTGATGTCTTCCCATGCTTTTATGAACTCTTTCTTGAATAGATCTAGAGTAGTCTTAAACCTCTTCTTGTCTGTATTTGTCCATGTTTCCTTATCCAGCATTTGGAATATGATATCCACAGCATGCTGCACTTCTGCCTTTTCATATCTTGAAAGAGGTTTGTGATCCTATACTGTGTTGTGAAGCCTTCTCCATTGCTCAAATTCAATCCTACTTACATGCATCCTTTTGTAGTACTTTCCACGTTTGGTAAGCTTTTGTTGCCTCTTGTCGATGGGTCTCGAGAGGAATCGTCTTGCCTTCATGCCTCCAAGAGAAACTTTTCTTGGTATGTCTATTTCATTGTTTGACTTTTTTTTTATCTTGGACGATTTGTATCTCTCCTCCATGAAGCTTCATGTCTACCAATAACATCTCAAGGGCGGCAATCCCATTCTTTCATTCTGTATGGTTCCTGATCTTCCAAGAAAATCCAATGTATAGGTTGACAAGCTTCTCAATCACCTAGCAAAGTGCATGCATTGTACATATATGTACATTCGATAGAGGTTTATCAAAGATTGGTTTGAAATCTTTGTTGAGTTGGTGACAATTAGGATCCTTCTTCCACCACTTTTGATCAAATGTTTTTGCATCCTCCATGCAATACAGGCAAGGAAGGGTGACTGGCCTCTATTACAATTATATAAACACTTTAGACTCTTCAAGTCTGATGCAAGATGCCAAGTAACTTGAAAGTTGCCTGTGTTTGGAACCAGTAGTGTCTTTTGTCTTTCCATTTGAGCATTAATAACATTTGGTAGTGGAGTCTTTTGAAAGACCCATCCCAATACTTTATAATTCTCTGACACAACCAGAAATATCCCAAGCCACCATAAATTCATTTCGGACTGTACATAAAAGTAATGGGGATCATCCCTTGGCATGTTTGCCATTTCCCTATCCATCGATGTAATGTCTACCCTCTCCATCTTAACATATTTTAGAATCTGACACTCATCCATCTTTAATGTAAAGTTCAATATGCCATTTGTCTTTGCATGTGAGATGTTGTAAAACTCAACCATTTGAACATGTAGTATCTCCGAATCCATGAAGATATTGTTGTATTTTTCATTTCATAGCTTTCCCTTCTTGCTGATTTGATGGTTGAATATTTGCTGAAAAATTCAGATTAGAGTGGCCTTGGCTTGGTTTAAGTGGCAGGAGAGAACAATGAAGGATAAATGAACTTGAAGGTAAGTGGCTATGGTTGTCTTGTCAAAACAGGGACCAGTGACTGGTAAATGAGCTCCCACCCACTCCACAGGTTGAATCTGCTCAAACCCTTTGAGATGAAGAACCCTCACTAATGGTTCTAACTCCCCCTAAGAGGGTTTGTACTCATTTTGACCGAGTTGAGAGATCTAAGCCTTCAAAGTGGTCGCTATCAAAACTGCACCCAGATTTGGAAAAATGCAAATGTCAGGCATGGTGTGCATCAATCTCCTTGATTTTTATGCCAAGAAGTTCCCCTTGACCTGAAGAACAACTCTCGAGAAGAAATCTTGAAGAGACATGGCCTAGTTGATGAGATATGGCTGCTCCAATAGAGGTAGGTAGGTGCTGTCCACAGACACAGTTGTGTGAGCAACTCTGAAAAGAGGCAATGCTAAAGCTATAGTTGCCCAATCTCAATGATTGAGGTGCCAAGGAGGAGCTTTGGAAGTATAGAAACACTTCTCTAGAAGGAAATTTAGAGATATTTGGCCTATGGAGAGAGATATGAAAGCTTCAAGGTGATAGGGTACTGATGTCTATGGCTGCCATGGAAGCTTCATTGAAGGTAGGAACGCAAATGAAGTTGGAGATAGGGTCCAGTACTCAAACTGAGTTGAGCAGAGATGGAAAGGAGATAAGAGGAGTGAAAGGAGAGTTGGCTCAACTGAGCTCTAATACCATGTGAAATACGAGGATCTAGAGCATGGTAGGAGCTATGGAGGATGGAAGATGAAGACAAAAATCATGTTGACATAGACAAGGATCATGTTACACAAGTGAATTAGGTTCCAAGATGGAAGCTTGGACTCATAAACACAATCTTGTGTAAGACTAACAATGACACTAATTGATAAAGAAAAGCATCATCATGTATTCATTCATCTATCAAAAGTGGTAGTCAAGTACAATGCTTTATAGTTGTTGGATGGGTACAGTTTTTCCTTTCTGTGCATATGGGATTCCTGCAGCCTACATGTCTTCATCCCAAACTGCCTCATACAAAGAGGCTACATTAGGTGTGAGTGCTAATATCTCAACATTCTAAGGATAGACCAATTAAAAAATCCCCTTCAAGCACCTTAATGCATTCATCAAGCAAACTCCCATGATGGTCAAATAGAACTCGGTTCCTTCTATTGAACCACAAACTTAAGAGTTACCACATAAAAGAGGTTGATTAATCTCCACTTGGCCTCGTCCACATTGCCCCCATTAGCAAAGAAGGAAGTTGTTATGCCAAAGTTGTCCTCTCAATTGGCTCCCTTTCATCCACTTCCTAACTTTCCTTTCAAGGGGTGCCATAGGAATGCAATCTTAGAAGAGTATTTCACCCACTTACAAAATGAACATAGATGAGAAATCGGGGGTCTTTTGGCTAAATAGGATATGAGGGGAAGCTTTTTAAACATTAGCCTCCATCTAAAAAGATGGCATTAGCTTCCCTAATTAGGATTTCAATCTCTTGCGCCATGAGGTGAATTTGGCCATGGAGAAATCCTTTCTCCATTTGGTCCAAACTGCCATATGTATAGCAGGGGAAGGCCCAATTAAATCTATGCTCAGGGAAGTTACTATATGTATATCCTCTACATCACATGCATTCAAGGCCTATTTATAAATATCCTTACCTATGAATTTTCCTTGAATAAAACATAATCTTTTTCTATTCAATCTATAAATAACCCCTTTATATTACACCCTTCTATATGTAAAAAATGTATAAAAATGGTATTTTAAGAATACCTTATTTTGACCCACATGATGCACATATATATTCATGAGTAACTTACTCAAGAATCTATGACTCGATGACAGCTCCATAGTTGCTTATTGCCTTCACTTTGGATTTCTCAGCTAAAAGTGATCAGCAATAGCTCTTGGAGAAGGATGAATTAGAAGTCCTATTATATTGCTTGCTCTAGGTAGAATCTCTTAGCACAAAATGCCAACTTTAACCAATGCTTGATCAACATAGGATTGAGCTATAATTTTTATTTTGAAATGTCGATAAGAGAAAACATCTTGCCAATCATCACCAAGTGTGGGAGCTTTGGCTCAACTGCCAAGACCCATGGACCGCTTATTACTTCAAGCGTTCCAAGGGAGCTCTCATGGCTATCTCTCACCTAGCCGCGATGCGCCGTCGATCCTCTCAGGGTGTAGTGAGCATACTTTGATGCCGAAATGAGTAGCCTCCTCCCTCACATAGGCCGGTAGCTCCACGATCCTAGATGCTAGCTCAAGCATCCTCAAGCCTCCTCCATCTCCAAGCTCCATCCACCATAGCTATGTGCGAGACAAGAGAAGAGAAGAGAAGAGAGAAGAATAGAGAAGAGGAAATGGTGAAGAGCTTCACCCTCTTGATCCCTCACTCCCACACACTCCCTCACACTCTCACACTCCCTCCCTCAAGAGCACACACACAAGCAAGATGAAAACAAGAAGAGAAGAAGAGAGGACTCTTGTTAGCCACACACCAAAGAATGAGCTTCCATTCACTTTTTGAACTTTATATATACAAAGCCTAAAACCCCCATGAAAGCCCATCCCTTTTTACATGACCGGCCATTGTGGCAAGGTCCCTTTTTCATGCCCTAAGCCTATACCCATCTATTCTTTTACAAGTGGCATAGAAGGGAGCCTGGCCCTCTTTTACAATAGTTTTTTTTCTGCCATTTTGATTTGAGGTTAACATTACATCCCTTTGAGGCAGGTGCCAGTCCCATGGCACATCGAGCTGTTTGTTGGGGAAGGGTAGGTGGTTGGCAAGTTGTTGGTCAGGCGATGGTAGGGCCATATGTGGGCTGGGCTACCGTGGAAGCATGGGCAATGATGTCAAGTGGATGATAGGGCCTCCAAAGTTGATGGTTTGGCACATCTTGCAGTATCTGAAAGGAGAAAGTGCGGTGCTCTACCTAAGGGGAGTGTTTGCTTTAATGTGGGGTGCCTTGTGCTCGTGTTGGTGGAATGGGGAGCTATGTCTAACCACAAGTAGGCCTGGGTGATATCCGACACTTGAGGACCCTGTTCGTGCAGTAGGGAGGTGTGATGAGTGTAGTGTAGGGTGACAGGTCTAACAATAGGAGGTGTTACCTCCCTAGGTGTGTCCTTTCCTTCGGGTTCCC
Source organism: Lygodium microphyllum (assembly GCF_053477565.2). NCBI lineage: Eukaryota > Viridiplantae > Streptophyta > Polypodiopsida > Schizaeales > Lygodiaceae > Lygodium > Lygodium microphyllum. The sequence continues at coordinate 120,359,857 of NC_141149.1, read as the reverse complement.
TATGCGTGAAGTGGGGGCAAAAAAGGGCTAGAGGGTTAGGAACAGGGCCGTAGGAATGGGGCCGGCAGATCGAGGTAACCGGATGCGCCTAACTTAAGGACCCCTAGGTGTAGGGATTGTCAGCCATGTGCAGTGACATGCATGCATATCCTTCTTTTTTTTGTTGGATTTAGTAGTAGGGGATTGTTAGTCCTCGTCATTAGGAGGGGGTGGTGAAGGAGATTTAATGGAATGGCTCAAAAATCTCTAACTCTGCATGAAATTCTTAAGGTTCAAGTGAACCTGGAGGGGATGGTGGAGAGGAAAGAATAGTTGCAGTGGAGTGAACCGGCTATCGCTCATGTCTTCAAGAACAGTGAGGCAGACAGAAGGGAGGAGGCTAGCTCGCATCAACAGGTGGGTCATTGTGCAACTATCGATTGCATTAGGATAAAAAAAGAGCGGGGAAAGACCGCATTTGGTCGGGGTGGGGTCTTGCCTAAGTAGGATTTTTAGGAGCCTAAGATAGTTACAAGTGGTGATGATAGTGGGATTCAGGCAGAAGGAGAAATCAGCGGATAAAGCGTGTCATGGTGGCATCTAAGCTGTCGGAGGTGAAGTTGAGGGCCTGGGCTAAAGTGGTGATACAGGGATTGTATATTACAGGGAAGTCGTAACAACCATGGGCGTTTGCATCAAAGTCTACTCCTATTCGTCGAGGGTACACCATGTAGGTTGTTGTCGCAGATGCGCCTTCGCCATAATGGTTGGCACTCATATCCAAGCACAGACCGAGGCACTTCAAAAACTTTATTTTGCCAATATTCTGCATCCTCGGTGCCCCAGAGGGTGGGATTCTTCTCTCTTTCCTTCATCCACTATTTTACTAGGAAGTACTATGCACAGGGCATTGGGGATGAGGAAGCTGAAGGTGAAGGGCTGCTTCTCCTTTTCTTGTCTCTCCCAGAGTATGAGCTCCACATGAAAACTGGGAGGCATGTCATTTGGGCATGGTGGGAGGGGTACTGATGGCTGGGCCATAGGGTTAACCCTTAATCTTTGTCTATTTTCTTCCACCAGTTTCCTCCTCTTCTCCCTCAGGGTGGTTTTCCTCTCTGCAGATGCGTCTACTGGCTGCCCTTGCCCTTCTAGATGGGGTGAAGGGGGTTGTGGAACCACTTTTTCTTTGAATCTACCTAGGTTGATGTGTAGTTCTGTCTTACTCCCTGGGCGCTTTTGCTGTTGCATCCCTTCTATGAACCCCAAAGCATCAATTTCCTAGGGGTTTAGGCCAGCTGATAGCAGATACCTACATTATTCCTCCAGGCTTAGCCCCATTGTAATGGGTTGGGAGGGCATGTGTAGCCCTGCTCACAAGGTTCTGCACGCTATGCTCAATTTCGTTTTTACTGCCTCCAAGGATTCCCCTTCCTCCTCATGAGTGGCATCCATCAAGGTGTTTTGGAAGATTCATTGTTGAGTGTGGAAGGCCATTTGGGCTACCTCTGCTCTACCTTCTGCTAGGATTTTCTCTTTCTCTACCAAAGCCGGGCGATGCGCCAAGGACTTTGCTCTTTGCTCTTTCTGGCTAGCCCACTCTTCAGCCCTCTTTTTCATTTCTTCCATGCCTTCTCCCTGTCTTTGCACCAAGGATGTGAGCCTCCGCTCCTAATCTTCCAACTCTCTGCTCATTCACTCCTGCTCTTCTCTTTCGAGGCTCAGCCTTTCAATCATTGTTTCCATTTCTCCATGGTGGTGCTCCTCTTCTTGTTTCCTCCCTTCCTCCCCTGCGGTAAACTCCTTCATGCCATGTTCGATCCACCCTATTTTTGCTGCTAGATCCTCATATTGCATGATGAGAAGGTTATATTCTCTTTTTATCTTCTTGAGCTCTTGATTTTCATCTATGAGTTATTGCCGCCAGCTTTGCTCCTTTTCTTCTTTGATCTTTAGTTCCCTCTTCAGGTCGAGAATTTCCTTTTGTTGTGTAGCAATTTGCTCTGTCTTTTCGAGCTAGACAGTCGCTACCGCTTCCCTTTCTGCCTCCAACTCAGCCACCGCGATCCTCCTTTCCTCCCTTGCCCTTTCTAACTGCGAGAGAAATTCATTAATGTATTTGTCACGATTTGCGTGTGGCGTCATAGTGGTGGGGATTGGGGTGGTCGAGGCTTCCATTTTTTGGCATTTTGGCTCTTGCCTAGATTCGGCATTTGTACTCGGCCTTTTGTGCCCCGTGGTTGTTGCCTCCCTGCTCGTTCCTTGTGCTAGTTCCCTATTGATAAAGTATTGCATCCACACCACAAAACTGTTCACGTCAGTGCTGGCTGGGATGCTTGGAGTGGCAGTGGTGGCTTTGCTGGTGGGTACCAAGGGGGCTGAAATGGGATGGATGGGGGCCTTACCCTTGCCCTTGATGACCATGGACAACATGGCTTCAGGCACTTGTGCGCTTGAGCCGGGTCTGTCTTCCCTAGGCAGACTTAAAGTCCTTAGGCCATCGAGTCGGCTTTATTGTTCTATGGACCGGCGAATTGCTTCGGCCATGTCTTTCTCCTCATGTCTTCTCAACTCTGCCTCCTCTTCCATAACTCTTCTTTCTCTATCTTCTTCTATTTTCATTGCTTCCTCGGCCAACCTTTTAGCTTCTTCCTTCTCCTTCTTTTTCCACTCCGTCGCCTCTCTCAGGGATTCCTTTTTTACTCTTTCCAGATCTTCTTCTTCCTTTTTCTTGCCCGCCTTCTGTTTCTTCTTCTGAGTTGCCTTCCCAGTGAACTCCCTTGTTTTTCTTCGTCCAGATTGAGCCTCGTGCTCCTCCTTCTCTGTCTCAAATTCTGTCTGGTCGCTTGATTGCTCATTCTTTTAATGGGTCAGTGACTTGTCTGGGGTCTCATCTGCTCCTTTGCTTCCTTGTTGGGCCTCTTTCACAGCCTCCTGGTGGATGATGACCATCAGTATGCTTCCATACCTGATGAAGGAGGCTTTCGAGGAAGGTTTCTTCCTCTTCGTATTCTTAGATGCAGGGGATTCTCCACCTACCTATTTGTTGCCTAGGGCTAGTGCTTTGGCCGCTTGGTCTATTGTTTTGCGCACGTAGCCATTCCAATCCACCTCGTCCAAGGTGCGGGCTGCCACATTCTCCAGCACAGGTACACTGATCTAGTGCATGAGGGAATTGTAGTGTTGGATGGAGAAAAGGACGTGCACCAACTTTGCCTGTATGCAAATCTCAGCATAGAGCATGTCTTGTAGGTTGATGTTGTCGTTTGTCAAAACCTCTTCCCTATTCATCTTCAAGAGGGCATACACATCCCTCTTACATTTTTTCTCCACCCTAGGTTCCAGTCCCAGTGCTTTCTCCACTAAGGCCTAGTTTACTAGTACCTGCACTTGTCGAGCATTGTCCCCCCTTTCCACTATCACCATTCCGCATTCTCCGTCAGGGTTGTATGTTCTCAAGAACTCTACACACTTCGTGTGGTTAGGTTCCTGTGCAAACTTCTCTAGGTACTTATGGAGGTTGCACTGTTCCACTATTCTCCTTGCAGCCTACTCCTTGGCCACCATCTTCTCAAGGTTGTGAATGCTACAGAATTTTAGCTGACTATAAGCTCAATTTTCTAGGCTGATGCCGTACTACGCTCTCTCTTCCTTTGTGAAGGGGAGTTGGTGGGCACGGTCCTGTTACGACATCTCTCGTTCCTGTCATGAACCATACTTCCCATTAGTGATATAAATTAATATATTTACAATAATTTGCTGAAAAGAAAGATTTTATGTTTGTTGAATGAAAGCATTAAGATCCAATACAGATTCTTCCCTTCAGACTTTTTGTTTTTCATTTCAAAGTTTTTGTGACATTCCTCCTACATCACCAGTTTCTTATGTGTTTATTGTGTTTACTTGATCTTGATTGGTTTTAATTTTATTCACGTTCACCCTACCCTCGTACCCTCTCCCCTTCCAGATTGAGAATAGTCCTTCCTATGATCGAAGGCTAGGAGATCAAGGGCATTCAAAGTTTGGATATAAGGGTTACTTCCGCATGAGCCAAATATAGAATTCTGGGTTATATTCCAACTGAGCCTTGGGGTCCAGAGCGAAGGGTCGAGTACTTACATGTGTGATGTAAGTGAGGACATCCATTGGGAAATCACAGGAATCGACGCGGCTAGCAATGTGAAGCTCTTCTTCGGTCAGGAGACGATCAAGACATGGGTGTCCTTTAACATGCTCTTCCATGGGTCGGCCACAAAGAGTGGTTAACATTCTATATGAGGTGGGTGCGACATAGGTTGGGTCGTACTCCGATGTCTTGATTGCACAGCGTTTCTCAATGTTGGCCATGATTTGACATCCTTTGAGTTCCCATTGCAATCGCAGAGTGTACCAGTTTCGTAAAAATGGGGAGTTGATGTCAGCTAACACTTTCAACTCCATGACTTCTTTATCAGTGATGGAAGAAGTCACACGCTTATCGTAAGACGTAATGAGGCATTGTTTGATGGTTTGTTCTCTTGATATCCCAGTGCGTAGCAACTAGGCAGCTAAGTGGGATGTTTTGACAGATGCGAATTCAAATGTTTCCTAGGAAAAAGGCATCATGAGAACTTCCGTCGCTAAAGGCTCTTGCAATAGGCCTAAGTCCAAGCAGTCATAACTTAGAGCCAGTGACATGAATGTGGCATCTAAGCATCTAAGACAAGAAATAACGTCATCCCCTGTGCCTTTGGCTAGGTCTGCGGTGGCTAGAGTTAAGAATGATTTCTACTCGTAAGATGGTTTAAGGCCTACAAGTGGCGGGGGTTTAATGGGGCTAGGAAGCTCGGTGGCAAATGATGGTAGTTGTCCATGAAGCGGTGGTTGAGCCTCGTGGATAAGCATCAGAGTAGTGGTTGCTACGGATGGGCTGCTACACTCGGATTGGGTTTGGTAAGTCTTATCGGAATTAGCAGGGGTTAAAGGGGGTAACGTTGCTTGGGGTTGGGGCCAATAGTCTTGCTCAACTCTTTTGAGCTTATGCATGGGTGATCTGGTAGGAGGCAAGTTTGAGAAACACTGCGGCTTCTAGTTCTCAAGTTCTATAGGGCTTGGGGTGATTAAGCACGAGGGTGGCATTTGAGTGATGCCATGGGCCGTTCTAGCCTTAGGGATCCATAGCCACAGGCACTTCCTTCATAGTAGCCTTGCATGCGCAAGAGGGCTTTAGGAACCCATCTTGGCTTGATCATGCTTTGATTTCTGTAACTGCATCTCGACCTCCTGGGTTAGAGTTTCTTGTGTTACAAAGATGTGGGCATCTATCCGCGGCGGCAGTTGTGGATGTTTAGGCCTCCATTGAAACTCGGGTTGTTGGGCCTTAGCTTTTGCCGCTGTGAGCAGTGGCCCGTGAGACTTGGTGGATGGTGATTAAGCACTACCCCCCTCCGTAGACTTGGATGCAAGTATTTCTACTAGCGGCCTTGCGGACTTCAATGGGATCGTGTAGCCCTTGCTGAAGGCTGTAACAATACGGATGTTTTCTATGGCGAGGTGGATGCGTTGCGACTCATAATCGATGTTGCAATGAGTTTTCTTCTTGAAGGTTCGCTCTAGCAGTGACTCTGTGCATGCGTCTTTAGTGTTTGGCAACACGTAAAAGATCATTGGTACAGTCTCAGACTCGATAGCAATAGGGGTCCTGCACTTGCCAAGAAGTACGTATGAGTGGCCCCGATATGGGTTTAATTGGGCATTAGTGGGCTGTAGTGGTGGTTTACCAAGTTGGGTCCAATGATAGTGAGTTAAGACATTGAAGTCTGCTCCCTCGTCGATAAAGGAATTGAAAGCTCATGTTTGCTTGGCAGTGACTGTGATGTGGAGGTATGCGGGTTCTATGGCTTCCTCATCCTCATCATCAATTTTCATGATTGTGACGACTCGTACCGTGATAGGGGGTTCTAACATTGGTGGCTCATGCAGTGGATGCGTAGGAGGGTAGTACTTCTTAATGTGACTGCCACTAAAGAAGCCTATGGCGTCGCCGTTTAGGGTATTGAGCTCAACGTTGCCAGTTGGACTTATTGCACAAACTTTGAAAGGTCCAAGATCTCTAAACTTCATTTTTTGCTTGTGTCCTTTAATTGAGTACAAGAGCACTAAGTTGCCCCATTCAAAGTCACGCTGTTGGATATGCTTCTCAAACAAGCTCTTGCGTCGTGCCTTCTTGCATATGAGTGCATGGATGGCTAGAAGGCGTGTTTTCGAGAGGCGTTCAAGTTCAACCAGGCATTGCATCCATTCCTCTTTCCCTTCCCACCATTCTTGAAGTGCTATTCTTAGGCTAGGAACAAAGAACTCTACTGGTAGAATTGCCTCGGTCCCATAGGTTAACCTAAAGGGACTCTGGCCGATAGCCGTTTTATAAGTTGTACAATAAGCCCACAAGGTTGCGATCAGCTTGTTATCCCAATCGTTGCGTGAAGCAGAGACTACTTTTATCAGGACATTTACAAGGATCTCATTTGTGGATTCTGCCTACCCGTTTGCCTGAGGTTAGTATGGAGAGAATTTTCGATGGATGATCACAAAGGTGGATAGAAGATGCGCTATTACTTCATTGATGAAGTGCATGCCTTGGTCATCACTGACTAGTTTGATGGGGCAACCAAATCGTGAGGTCACATGTTCCCATAAGAACTTGGCAGTCGTTCTAGCATCATTATTTTGTGTCGCTCTCGCTTCCGCCCATTTCGTTAGGTAGTCTGTGGCCACAATGATATATTTGGCCTATGAGTACTGTGCTGCAAGACTAATGGGTCCTATGAAGTCGATCCCCCACTTTTCAAAGGGTTGTCGTGCAATGATTGGGGTTAACTCCATTTGATCCTTGTGAATCGGGACCTTTTTTTGCTGACACTTGTCACAATGCTTGACAAATCATGCTCCATCATGAAAAAGCATGGGCCACCACAGTTGAGAGTGGAGCACCTTGCGGGCTATGATTTCTCCGCTAAAGTGTCCTTTAGCAATCCCGCTATGTGCCTTTGCAAGCACATCGTGCATCTCATGCTCGGATATGCATCTACGCGATAACCTGTCCTGCCCTAACCTATATAGTTGGCATGCTATCAACTGATAGGGTTGGATTTTGAGGATAAGTCACATAAGTCGGGCCCTTACTATTGGTCGCTCAAGTAGTCTGTGCTCCAGCACTTCGACGATGTCATCTACCTAGTATGGTGTTAGATCAGCCTTAAATATATCTCTCTCACTGGAAAGGTTGAACAGATGGGCGTCTAGCAATTCATCGGCAATGCCTTGTCCAACGGCCTCTCCCATGGGAATGTGTGGCATGTGGTCAGTGATGTAGTGTTATTTTCCCTTCTGTATGACCACGAAGAAGTGAATTCTAAAAGCAGAAGGAGCCATCGAGCTATGCGTCTTGTAGCACAGGGTTTGTTCACTAGATACAGCAAGGCTTGATGGTCCACAAAGAAAGTAAAAGGCATAGCCAAAAGATAATGCCGAAACTTCTTTACAACAAATACCATGGCTAAGCCCTCTCTCTCAATCGTCAAGTAGTTCATTTCGGTCTTAGTGAGTTTTCTGCTAGCAAGCTCACTGGATAGTCAAGATTGTGTTCACCAGGTTGGCACAATATTGCCCCCATGGTGAATTTCGAAGCATCAATATGTACGTGGAAGGTAATGGTCCCCAATCTGGGGCTTGTAGGATCGGTGCAGTAGTCAAAGCCTTTTTCAATTCTTCATATGCTCATTGACAGGCTTCAATCCATTCAAAGATGATCAACAACTTGTATAAAGGTCTGGTAATCAATGCATAGTTCAGCACAAACCGTCGATAGTACCCCGTCTGGCCTAAGAAGCATTGAACTCCCTTATAGTTGATTGGGGGCGGAAGATCAACAATAACCCTGCCTTTTGAGAAGTCAGTGGCAATGCTGTTCTTTGACACCACGTGCCCTAGGATGCATCCATGTTTCACCCAGAATTGGTACTTCAAGGGGTTTAGGGAGAGATGATATAGGTGACATTGCTCAAAGTTTGTCTAAGTGTTCTTGCCAGGTCGAGTGAACACACAAGTCATCCCCGAAGACCTCCAATTCCTTGCGAAGCATGCTTTAAATATGGCACAGATGAGGCATTGAAAGGTGGTTGGGGCATTAGTCAACCCGAAGGGCATGACCATGTAAGCAAAGATGGCCCACTCAGTGGCGAAGCCTAGTCTTATGCATGTCGACAAGATGCACTTGTACCTGATTATATCTAGAGAGACCGTCAAGCAAGCTGTAGGCCTCTTTGCCTACCACCCTTTCAAGCATGTTCTCAGTGTACGGCAATGGGTAGTTGTCTCTATTACTGGCAGCATTTACCTTCTTGTAATTAATACACACTCTAATCTTTCCATTCTTCTTCATCACTATGATTATAGGCAACCCCAGTCTGTGTGCTCGATTTCGTAAATGAATCCTACTCTCATCAGCTTGTCAATCTCCTCTTTGATTGCATGAGCGTGTTTTGGATTCATTGGGTACGG